>NW_013952527.1:441103-446663 GCF_001266775.1 Austrofundulus limnaeus | reverse complement strand
AATAAACTGATAAATGCTATCTGTCCAGCATGTCTTACAATTTGTTTTCTTAGTAATATCAGCTGCTAATTATAAAATTAATTTAAATATTATGGAAATAGAAAGTATTTTATAAATAACTGGGATTCTTTAACAAATAACTGGGAATCAAAGACAATATTTTGTCACTCTTCAGATGTTGGATTATTCTTAACCCAGAAATCAAAAGTTTGTTGGACATAAAACAATAATTTGTCCAATAAGTAACAGAAAAACAGCTTTTTCATGACCACAGAAACATTTTTAAAGAAGTCTGAAGCATTTCATTTGSTCATTTATAACTTGTTGCTTAAATATATTCATTTACAGAAATAATGTTGACTCTTTGCTTTATTTCATTGGGTCARACAGACTACATCTGTCGAACAGCCCAAAAAAATCAACAATAATCAAACAGATTTAATCCACATTTACTCACATTCTGGATTAAAAGCCTTTTACTTAATTTGAGCTATTAATGTACTGACATCTGTGTTACTAATAAGGAGTAGTGCTTTTTGTGTTAGCACAAAATTTTTCACTCCCTCAACCAGATCAATCCCATCTACTTTTATTTTTTTTTTATTTAGTAACAACATAAAATTGATCTGCTCAGCCTATCTGACTCTTGAGGTTGAATATTGAAGGGCACTTTAAAAAAGGGGAACAGCTTTTGTTGAATTTAATTCTTATTCTTTGTTCATGAAACTTACAGTTTATCTTATAAGGTCAAGCTCAACCAATATTTATTTTTGTTTAAAAGAAGGTGTGTTTGTTTAACTTTAAAAAGGGTAGGGCAAAGTGTTAAAGGTATTGTGTGGGTTTAAATTGCACTGAAACTGTGTTTTAGCACAAAGAACATGTTTTTAACAAAGTCAGCTTGTGTGGTTTTTGACATTTTCAGGCTTCTGTGTCAAATCTAATTAAAAAAAAAAAACACCATCTTGCTTTGTCAGATGGAAAAATGACTCCCAATTACTTTTTTTTCTTACAAAACTATGAGGTTGAATGAAAGGAGTATCAGTTTTGAGGAGTTTATGTGACAGGGTTAAACGTGAAAAATGTGTAATTCACTCTGTGCTCAGTGGAGTGTTTTCTGTCAGAAGGGAGCGTGTAGAGCCCCATCCATCAACATGTCAAAAAAGATATTTGTCTTTGCTTTGAGCTGAAAAAAGATTCTTGTAGATTCTTGTACGTATCTTACAGGACAAAGAAAGATTTGTTCTGCAGCCTCGTGACATTTTACCATGAACTTGTCTCGTGCTTTGGTGGCCATTTTACCTGAACGTGAACATAAAATTAAAAAAACAAGTAGACTTTATTGCTCTAAAAGTTTAACTTCTTGGATATTTTTAAAAACATGTTGAAGAATTTGCAAAAAAATCGTATAAATTTACATTTAGAGAAGAGACAAAAAAGCCAAGATGCATTCACTGACCTAAATATTCTATTATTTAATAAGAGCATAGAAATCTTTCAGAACAATAACCACTGAGAGTGAATAATATGCAAGATTTGTTAACGATTAGTAACAGGAATAACAATGGCAGTCGTATATAATATGAGTTATTTGCTTCCTTTATTTAAGACATGCTTTTTCTATATTTGTCAGCAGTTGCTGACTCAGCACTYTTGTCACAATGCTCCTGTTCTGAAACCTTTACCTCCAGTTTATTGTCTCCTCCATTCACAGGACAACAATGAGGGAGTGACGACGCAGAGTCAGGCAACACCGTGCTCTTTGTCTCCTCGCAGCCGTGCAGAGGAATTTACAACCCCAGGTTTTTCAGTCTCAAACATTTTCTTATTGACGAAACGCTTTCAGCTAATCCATCCGAAACATTTCAACTGATCCAGAACTTTTGCATCCTCATTACCTTGAATCATAAAAAAAGAAAACATGGCCCAGAACAACGAATATAAAGTGCACGCACATTTGTGTAAGAGCTGCATGCATACCAGCTCCTCAAACCAGAAACAAACAACATTTTGGGGTTTTTTTATTTTATTTTGCAGCGTCTGGCGTAATGCAGATTCCTTTACGGAACACAGTGTTGAGCCAAGATGATCTGGTATGATTACCTGACAAGGTAGTACAGAGCGTTATCATACTTGTATCCAATTCCTAAAAACGTTATATAAGAATTGTTTTTAACCACAGAACCACAGAGCTGTGACGTGAAAGCGATGAAAACTTTTTTGTTTTTTTGTCATGAATCAAAAACACTGAAGAAAATGTTGGAACAGCTGAATAAACAGCTTGTTTCATTGTAAATTCTTATAGGGGCAATTTCATGTAAAATCAACTTTTTTGAGTTTTATATCATGTTATAATGTTATACTCTCATAAAAAAACATGCTCAAAGCCTTGCTTTGACTCATTCATGCATGTTTGAGAAATCCTGCAGCGTTTTTAKGAAGCCATGCTGAGGAGCAAAACGACAGGTGGGGACCAGAAACACCTTTTGGGACCAGAAACGCCCCTGGGACGTGTCTTTAAGCCGAACTTCCTCATGGCGGAGCACACCCCCTCCACACACCCCGCCCATGACTCCTGCAGACTCTTGGGTGAAAGTGAAAGTGAAACTTAAACTGTCTTCTGAGCTCCTAACATTAGTTCTCACTCAGTGAAGCTCTTTTCAGATTAAAAATACCTTCGAGGAAATGTTTCAGATGCCAAGTAAACTGCGTCAGGGCACGAGCCCCCCTCCCCCGAGACAGAAGCAGAATGTGGTTCTTAAAGAGACAGAGGCTGATTTCAAGGCGTTTAGAAGAGGAAGTGATGAGAAGATAAGTTTATTTTCTATTTAAATATGAAAACAGCATTTTAATAACTGCTAAAGGTGACATACAGCAGGTAAAATAAGTATTAAACACGTCAACATTTTTCTCAGTAAATATATTACTAGAGGTGTTAATGACATGAAATTTTCACCAGTTGTCGGTAACAACCCAAGTGATCCATACATACAAAGAAATCAAACCATAAATGTCCAGAAATGAAGTTATTTGTAATAATGTGGAATGGCACAGGGAAAAAGTATTGAACACATGAAGAAAGGGAGGTGTAAAAAGGCATGGAAAGCCAAGACACCAGCTGAACTCTCTCAGTAATTAGAAAGCAAGCCTGCCCCTTGTCACTGCAAGTTAATATCAGCTGGTTCAGTCCCAAATGATGGCCAGGTATCACACAAGAACCATCTGATGATGGGTAAAAGTAAAGAGCTCTCTCAAGCTCCTTTAAAGTTTGCTGCACAACATTTAGACAAGCCTGTGTAATACTGGGAGAATATAGTCTGGTCAGATGAGACCAACATTGAACTGTTTGGATGCCAGAATACACATCATGTTTGGAGGTCAAATGGCACTGCACATCAGCCCAAAAACACCATACCAACAGTGAAGTTTGGAGGTGGGAACATCATGGTGTGGGGCTGTTTTTCAGCATATGGTACTGGCAAACTTCAAATAATTGAAGGAAGGATGAATGGAAAAATGTACAGAGACATTCTTGATAAAAATCTGCTTCCATCTACCAGGATGATGAAGATGAAACGTGGCTGGACATTTCAGCAAGACAATGAGCCCAAACACAAAGCCAAGGAAACTCTCAGTTGGTTTCAGAGAAAGAAACTAAAGCTGCTGGAATGGCCCAGCCAATCACCTGACCTGAATCCAACAGAAAATCTATGGAAAGAACTAAAGATCAGAGTTCATAGAAGAGGTCCAGGAAACCTTCAAGATTTGAAGACTGTTTGTGTGGAAGAATGGGCCAAAATCACACCTGAGCAATGCATGCCACTAGTTTCTCCATACAAGAGGCATCTTGAAGCTGTCATTGACAACAAAGGCTTTTGTWCAAAATATTAGATAAATTTCAGGAAGTGTGTTCAATACTTTTTCCCTGTGCCATTCCACATTATTACAAATAACTTCATTTCTGGACATTTATGGTTTGATTTCTTTGTATGTATGGATCACTTGGGTTGTTACCGACATCTGGTGAAAATTTCATGTCATTAGCACCTCTAGTAATATATTTACTGAGAAAAATGTTGACGTGTTTAATACTTATTTTACCTGCTGTATATGCCTGAGAAACACATAATATTGGCCCTTTAAATATGTCAAATCTTTGTAATCCCAGAACACCACTAACTTTACAAAACATCACCAGAGGAGCAGCCAGCAGCTCGGTGTGAGGCGAGCTGTGAAGGGAGATAAAGCACCAGGATTGGGATGAGGAATGTGAAGAAAAGGGGGTCGAACAACAGTGGAGGTAAAGCGTCAGAGAACCTCTCCTTTGTCTGTTGACACAATCAGGAGACGAAGCAAAAGAGTTCCCTGTTAGAGTCTGCAGAAAAGGAGGGGGTTACCCGCAACCTCTGCTCCTTCTTGTGTCAAAACATTGGAAAAATTCTGTGCAACTTGGGCTAAGTTAAAGGCTATTTTTGTAACWGTTACACCAAATATGACAAAAGTTCAAGTGTTCTTTCCTTTTTGTTAAGTTATAAGGTGCTGAACTCAACGGTTCTTGSACAATCAGACTCGGATGGTTCTGCAGACATCCTGACAGCTGTTTTGTTGCCCGAGTGCAGAGACGCAGGAACATTCTTTCAGGAGAGGACACAGCTGTTTCTACAAATCTATTAGGACGTTTGCGTAAACAACCATTCCTTGTTTCTCGTCCGGCAAAACATGAACCGTTTCCACGTGTTCAGATGAAAGGATGAATATTMCCACTAATAGAAACCTACAGGACGAATAAGCTGATGAGACTGTGACGGTCAYTGGAGTCACAATCTGAAACATGAACCACTTACTGATAAAATAAACACTAATGGATTTATTACTCAGCTGTTGATGACTACTACTTACAGCACCACTTTTTGAGAGGCTGCAACAGTTTTACTCAGATTATGAGTAAAGAAGTTATTCATGAGGAAATGAGATTTTTTTTCCTGTTTTGTTTTCCTGTACAGAGTGCAGATGCTGCAAAGATGGAGCAAGAAATTGCGACAGCGGTGAGATTTGACTCCACACGTGTCTGCGCAGCGCTGGGTTCACTTCACATCCTGCTTTTTCTGATGAAATACTTGGGTTGAAAACGTACGTTGAAACTGAGCATTATTTCGTCGTTCATTTTTTTTACCTGATCTAGTTGGAAACGTCACATGACTCGCACACTTATTGAACCCCTGACTAGCTACCCTCTTGAGCCCAGGGGCAAAACAGCTTTTTCCTTTTTTCTATTTCTTTTAACTTCTTTTCACTTAAGATCTGCCCGTTAAACCTTGACATGTTTGGTATCAAAAGAAAGCTAATAACCTTGGCTAAAAGTTCATGGAAACTGTTTCTACATTCACCAAACACAGTTTAAAGGACAGGCAGTTGAATCAGAAAGTAAACAAACTTTACAAAATGGCGTCATTGCAAATCTGTAAATACATTCAAGCAAATCTATAAAGGAAACATTTTTGATGTTATTTTTTAAAGCAAGTCAAAGTAGATACCTAAATATGTTGTAAAGTGTATTTAAAGT
>NW_013952527.1:437874-439471 GCF_001266775.1 Austrofundulus limnaeus | reverse complement strand
TTGTACTGTTCCTTTAGACACTCTGAGTTCTTCAAACTATCTGAACTCAGTAACTGTCTGTCAGAAGTCAAAATATGACTGAACAACAACTACCTGTTTTTATCATTAAAGGAACCTTTCAAAGCTGAGATATTTTGTGTCACAGAAGGAACTAGAGATGGTTGTTCACGCTTTTATTTCTTCTCGTTTAGATTACTGCAACAGTTTTTTTACATGACTAAACAAATCCTCCTTGACTGGGCTTCAGTCTGCAGAACGCTGCAGCGAGGTTATTAACAAAGACCCACAGGAGAGCCCACATTACACCTGTTTTAGCCTCTCTGCACTGGCTCCCTGTGACTATTTTAAAAATTTAGTTTTAACTTTCAGAGCACTTCATGGTCAGGCCCCCAAATGCATACTGGACCTTCTGAAGCCTCTCTGTCCATCCAGGACTTTGAGGTCTTCTAATCAAATGCCGCTGGTGGTCCCTGGAACCCATTATAAAACCCGTGGAGACAAAGCTTTTCAGGTGGTGGCCCYGAGGCTCTGGAAYGCKCTCCCTCTGTCCCTTCGCTGCTCAGATTCTACTGACTCTTTTAAGAAACATCTTCAGACATTTTTATTCAGACAGGCTTTTAGTTAAGTGCTTTTTATTGTGTTTTAATTGTTGTTTTTATATCTGTGATCYGTTTTGGCTGTACTAACCTTATGTGATAGTCAGGCCTGATTCAGACAACTGCGTGCTGAATCACAGACGGTTACTCCAAACCAGCAAAATAACTCAGCTTGTATTTGTCGTCATGGTTTTTATGGTCGGGAACAATTTTCACCATGAGGACGGTAATTTGTCCCACCCAGTCTTGCATATATAATCTCCAGAATGACTAACTTCAGCCCAGTGGGTTTGAGCAACAACTGTTAGATCCAAAAAACCTGTTTTCATGACTTCACCRCTCAGTCACGAGAGGGCAGGACCCGCTGGAGCAAACACACGTGCATTAAAACAGCCAYGAACAAGCTGCCCACATGACTCCTTACTGAACGGCATGCCTTGCCTTACTTTCCCGAACTTTGGTTTAAAAGTGAAGCTCTATAAATACTGTGCTCTGACCCATTGTGGGGCAGAAACGTGTGGGATGATGGATCCGCACAACTCCTRACCACAATAAATCTGCTCAGCACCGATTGAAGCTGACGCTTCATTTGAAATTCTCATGACTGCAAAGACACAAATCATCCCACTCTCTGGAGTCTCCTCCTGCGCTCTGATATAYGGTCCCATTTTCCCGTCATCCCAGAGGAGGTGTGCTGTAAAAGCTGAATCAATGGTGGTGTTAGCAGTTTTCACTCAGGCCATATTTCCTTTGTCGGACCTCACTTGGAAAAGGTTGTCGGTTTGGCTGCCAAGTCTCTTTGGCGAAGTCATGCTGACGTCAGAGAAACTGGTTTATGGAGGAAGATTTGACTGAACRAGGTTTTCATTTTAACACCGTAACATTTTTTTTAAAACTTAGTGAAATGAGATTATTGTAAAGTTAAAATAGGAACCAAAATCTTCATTTAAGATTGTCTAAACTAAACTAAACTAAACTAAACTAAACTAAACTAAACTAAA
>NW_013952527.1:434600-437135 GCF_001266775.1 Austrofundulus limnaeus | reverse complement strand
TTAAATATTTAGCTAGCAGGTTAAATATTTAACTTAAATATTTAGGTGGCTAGCTAAATATTTAACTATACATGTCTAAATTTGTTATCAGACTTATTCTGGCAAACCTGATCTTATATGGTAAGTTCAGGACGCAGGTATCAGTTGACCAAATGTAGGACTAATAGATTTAAAAACTCATTTAACCCAGCAGCAGTTACATTTCTTAATCAACATTTGTGATATTTGTGTTTGTGTATTAATGTTGTTGTTTTGTTATAATGTCTACTGGCTGTGCAGCCAATTGCCCCTTGCGGATAATAAAGACTTGAAYTTGAACGCCCAGTGATGAGATGTCAGGAGGAACACAGAGTACATGCAGACAGGCCAATTACAAGCTCATTACGAACTTTCTYCAAACGATTGTGCCAAGAAAAAAAATGGCTGTGTTAGCCCAGCATTACAGTATATGCCCAGGTGGTAATCAGGTATGGATGACAAGCAGATGAGCTGTCAGGGAGAGACAACCAACCAAACAAAATGGTAACATAAAAAAAATCTCAGCGTTTGCATCGAAGGCTGCTTTTTTTGTCATATTTGCCACAATTTTCGGTTCGACTCTGGTCGAAAAACCCAGGAATAGTTTACTCTCACTTTTGCTGACGGTAGATAGAGATAAAATTAGCAAAAAACTGCAAACAAATTCTTGCAGACATTAACAGGATTTTGGCCAAATGAGTCAGAAAACCAAGCTGCCTTTGGAGTTCTGTAATWTAAAACTTAAAAACATCACAGAAAATCAGACTTTATATCTAAAATGACTTGCTGATTATCTTTATAGTTTTTGCAAAAGTTTTAGGATGAATATTTTATATGGTGGTATCGCACACAAACTTCTGCATTATCAAAGCATTCCAACTTTTTTTTATTTTTTTGGTTTTAGTGTTCAGTTGTGATATAGGTTGAACAATTAGTGCATAATTAGTGTCAAATAAATGAATGTGGACCAAAGTTTGCTGATGGCTGATACTATCGGACTGAGGACACTAGCTSAGAAACAAACACCATCAAAATGTCTTCCTGCGAGGGTCACAGTAGCAGTAATTTTCTGTCAGGGAGTGAGAGACTCACTCCAGACACTCTTGAAAAACGTTCAGAAACTGCATGCACCAAACTGAACTCATCAATAAGCACACTTTTCTCATTTATAAATTAAAGTCTCTTGATGGAGTTAAGTGAGACTCTCAGATGASTGTTGTGAACAGGAGGGGAGGAAGAGACCACCATCAACAACACTTCCTGTCCTCTGAAGCCTTCCTTTCTCCACCCTCCTCAAAGCTCAAAGGGCGGCCTTTTAGCCTCAGGCATGTTCTGGCTCTGAGGGACCGAAGGATCGCTTCTTTTATCTCATGGGCATGTTGCTTCAAGTACCAGGAAAACAGGAAACTGTACAACACAGAAAGGCCGGTTTGATTGACAGCCAGTGGAATGTTTTATGAAATGTAACCTAGGCGTAATGATGGAAAAAATATTTGTGTTTTCTTAAATTTGAGTCAAAAATGAAACGTGTAAAYACTTAGAGTAATGAATCCTAATGGATGCATTTAATTCTTTACTTTGGGACAATTAAATTGAGTTTATTTCCTTCCTTCTTKAGGAGAACACTTTTCTCCCCAGGTCCTTTGTGTTCGGCCCCCCGCAGTGCAATTTGGCCAGGAAACAGCTCAAAGGAGTTTATTCAGCTTTTAAACCCCTGCCTTCTGCATTCCACAAGTGAATGGAAACTGGGATTAATGATTAGCTGAATTAACTGGATTTCATTCAGAGTTACAGTTAATATCTGCCAATCTCCTTATACTTGTACACATTTTCCAAATGCTTGGTTATGAAAATGGAGGGCTGTCAGTGAAGCACACTTTTTTTTCTCATAAAACACTGGAAATCTAACAAAGTCTCTCTTGATTTTTTAAAATCTTGTTGCAGAAATGTACATCTCCTCTGGTTATTGTGATCATGTGAAAAAAAAGCATAAAAACATGACAAATAATTAAAGGTCCAGCACTCCGTGAGGCAAGGCTTCTTGTCATCTTTCATGCCAAAGTTTTCTACAAAAGCATTTTTTACACTGAAAAAAAAAAACTTCAACAGAGTTTTGGTCGTTTTGTTCAAAATCACTACTGAAAAAAATCCAACTGCAAATGCACAAGATCTTATGCGTGTGTGTGTGTGTTAAAGGGCCAGTATTATGAGTTTCTGTGACTTATGATTAAATTCTATACCAAAATAAAGTAACTATGTCACCTTTAGTTGTTGTGAAAATGCTGTCAGTACGTATAAATCAAAAATGAATCTGACTTTGCATCACAGCTGTTTCTAAACACCTTGGAATCGTCCTCTGTCTCTTTAAGAACCTCCTACCACTTCTGTCACGCCCAGATTGTGGAATATTCTGGAAAATGATACCACTTCTGTCACGCCCAGATTGTGGAATATTCTGGAAAATGATACCACTTCTGTCACGCCCAGATTGTGGAATATTCTGGAAAATGATACCAC
>NW_013952527.1:431423-433713 GCF_001266775.1 Austrofundulus limnaeus | reverse complement strand
ATGGATGGATGGATGGATGGATGGATGGATGGATGGATGGATGGATGGATGGATGCAGCAACATTATACAACATCGGTTTTGGAAAGTAGCAACTCAGGATACAATTGAATGTTACCGTCGGACCGGAAAGTACATTTTCTGAAAAACCAGAGTGAGTACTGTGACGACGTTTCAGCTAGTAGGATATCTCCCAGTCTTCCCCACAAACACAATGTTAAGCTAATTCACAGTATTTATTACTAAAATGTTGTGTAAGCCAACTAAAGAACACGGATCATAATAWAAGTTATGAATGCTAAGCTAACCTTAGATCACAGAYAGACCAAACAATCAAACAAATCMTTTTTCAGCTTATCTGAGCAGTTGACAGCTGTTTTTGTGTCTTTCTGAGTGTTGCTGCATCGTCTTTTAGTGATAATCTTGTTATTAATCCACAGTTAAATTCCTTTTTGTTCAGAAAACTAACATCCATAAAGTAGCTCGTTTGGAGGGTTACTTCCAAAATTGAAGTCCAACCATTTTTTTTAAACCGTGTTATCCATGGGAAGTTTAAAAAGAGGGTAGCCTCCTTGGTATATGAAAATATGTTTTCTCAAAGACATTTTTTTAAGAAATAGTATTACACCAGGTRTTTTACATGATACTGTCCCTTTAGAAGACTCAACCACTAACATGATACAGTTTGGTTCAATGTTTGTAAATCTGACTGAATTTTTTCCATTTATGGGATTTTTTTTTTTTAGGTTGAGCCATTGTGGCGGCCATGTTGAATCTGAAAATATTTATCATTAATAATCATTACTTTCCAAGAGTTTCAATTCAATCTGCTAAATGGTTCATGTGACACATGATCAACCACTATCCTGAAAGGTACAGAATAAAATGATTTACTTTTAGTGCATGCAGCCATGGGAGTTTTCCAGCAAAATAAACTTGTGCAATTAAGTGACAATTTACCGGCGAGAGCAAATCCTTTTAGACATTTTATTCACATTTAAAGGTAAACAAGGACTTCTGCAAACCTCCCACTAACAAACATTTTAACACAGACCTAAAGCCACCTGTTTTCTGTAGGAGCACACGAAAGCTGTTGTTTAATGACAGCAATCTGGAACAACAATCATCTGTGGATCCCGCCATCATGACACCCAGCCCCCCGTTATCCGAACATCCACCATCTGCTCAGGGGGTAGGGCTGTCTGTTTCCATGGGAACTCTGTACCCCTCCTCCATATAAGATATGGGGCTTCTATTGTGTTCCCCACGTGCATGACGCTCCAACTGTAACCTGACTAAAGGGGTGGTGGTCTTGCCTATAGGACTCAAATAAATGATTTTTTTTAAATGACAGGATCTGTAATTTAGTTTTCTTGACACATTTGTTACAAATGAGAGGAAATTTAAATAATAATAATAAAAAAACTTAACTGCAAAGCATGCAGCTGTAAAAATAAAACTGAAGAAACTCATCTAGAACCTCACTGTGGACCAGCTSCCTTCCCCCCAGGCAAAGGAAGGTGACCTTGCAAATTAAGCCCACCCAATGAGGAGTCACCCAGGGTCTCCCCTGATGGATTTTTCCAGAAGTATGGAGAAGATTCGCTTTATAGTGAGGAACTGGAAGTAGCCAGCTTGCAAGATAAAGGTGCATAATGTAAATAAATTCAGACTAAATATCTTAGAAATAGTCAACAGTATTTGCAAAAATGTATTGTAGGTTTTGCAAGCAATTCTAATAAATAAGGTGTTTTAAAATCTGATTATTGGTTGTTTGGGTAGGCAAGGGTTAAAAGTACCACCTTCACTTTTTCTCCAACAATTAGTCAAAGTGATGCATTTACGTTGACTTTCACTGGTGTTTCATTAACATCTCTGGATTTTATTTGGCATGTGGGCCTGTAGGCGTGATAAACAGCACAGGTTGTAGGTTTAAGTCCATTTATCTGTCCATGCAGTTTTATCCTTTTACAATCGGGCATCTGGGACCATTTAAAACTTTCTACGAGGGATAATAAGTCCAATCTGCCTGTTTTTGATAGACTGTGTGGTTACGTTAAAGTGAGGTGCTTTGATCTGAGGCAGAACCTTATTAGGCACACAGAGTCCAAAACAACACACAGATGGAAAGCATTAATCATGTTGGCAAGAAACAAAAGTTTCCTATTGTACTGGGAATRAATAAATTGCAGGAAACATTAGGTTTACTGCTGAGTTTAACTCATTTGTATGCAGTGAAGACATTTCTTCTGAACTTGCAGGTGCGATAAACATTATTGATTATTATTATTA
>NW_013952527.1:424821-431357 GCF_001266775.1 Austrofundulus limnaeus | reverse complement strand
GTAGTAGTAGTAGTAGTAGTAGTAGTAGTAGTAGTAGTAGTAGTAGTAGTAGTAATATTTTGGATGGAAGTTTACTTTTTTCACTTTTCCAGTGAAAAGGGGTACCTCAGGGATCTGTCCTGGGTTTTCTACATTTATGTGAAATGCACAAAAAATATTGAATTTATCATGATTCTTGCCTTGGTTAGCGTTTTATGGTTATTTTCATGTGATACTTTCTCATTCTGTTTTATTGTTTGGTATTTTATGTTATTTCCTGTCTAATGTCATTGTGCTTCCAGTGCCATTGCCTCTACTTGTTCCTCTGTCAGCTTCTTAGTGTTTTCCCAGTCTGCCACTCACACCTGCCCATAATCTGTAATCACCCAGGTGCTTCCACTCCCCAGTCATCCTGAGTTGTAAACAGTTTTCTTTGCCCCAGCGAATCATTGTCGGTTTTCCACGTCAATGTTTTATTTTCCCCCCATTGTCTTCAGTTTTGTAAATTAGTATTTTTTATTAGTTTAATAAAGGGTTTAAGGGTAGCACATCATCATGATGTTCTTTCATGATTCCTTGCCTGCAGGGTCTATGGCTGCATGACCTGTTCTCCTATCTGTAAACGGGTGTTCTGAACTGTAATTTCCCCTTGGGATCAATAAAGTTTCCTTCATTCATTCATTCATTCATTGAACCAGTTTTCGTTTTTACTCTCAAGCCCCCGTGTTTGCCTGCATTTTGAGTTCGATCCCGTCATTACCACCACCTTGACAGAATTGTTGAATTCCTTTCCACATGAGGTAAACTTTCTGAGCTTCGGATAGGAATGAGATACTCTCCATCTTCTGAAATACTTGTGATTCTAAAACTGATCTTCAGTCTTTATTTCATACTTAGACTCCTAATGTGTTTTCTTTATATGTTTATTGGGTAACCATTGGGTAACCATGACTCGTGGAAATGTTTCTCATATTTAACTGACTGCTCTTGAAATATATATATTTTAAATCATAAGGGTTGTATTTCACTGGTTAATGGAATATTACATAAGAAAACCTCTTCCATAACTTACAAGACTGAAAAAAAACCTTGCGGGTCCACATTAAAGACRCAGCTGGACTTTTTTTTCTCTTGCATTTTTTCCTTTGGATAGTTTCCACTGAAATTTTATGTCAGTKCTTTGTAATAAAATGAGGTCCACCCTAGTACACTTTCATGGGTGTGTTAGCATAAAGATTGCCTTAAGAGTGCAAGTTAAAAAGGAAAAAGCATCTACTTCTGCTAGGAAATATTAATACATAGAAACAAAACAAAATAGCATTTCTTTGCACACATCCTGCAACAGTGGTCCGAATACAGAAGTAAAAACAAACATTTGTTACAARGTCCAAATATGTGAGGAAATGACTCCTGGAGCACATGTTTTTCATTTCACCTTCRTGACCCTTGAATATTTCCTCTTTTTCCATTCTAACCACAGTAGCACGAAGGAGAACGCTGCGGGTTTCCTTCGCTGAAGTTACTCAAGCATTGAGCCACATTAAAAACAAAATAAAATAAAAAAAAGTTTAAAAGTGACTAACCCCAACGACACAAGCATTTTTAGTAAGAACAAGAACACCACAGAGTGATGATTCATCATAAGTCAGGCCCTGAAGCAAACAAGAAGGCAGCTCTTTCACTTCATTCATTGGATAAGATTTTGTTACACAAACTCTGTGGAGAAAAGTTTGTTTTAGTCTGTGGTAAGAGACCAAAGCTGTGCACTGCAATCTGAAATAAAAACAGCAGCAAGCAAGTATAAGACCCTTTCAACCCTGATGTGAATGATTCTTTAAAAATAAAACACATATCGAAGCCTACACTGAATTATCAACAATTTGTTGAAAACTTATCAGACTTCTTTTATCATTTACTTTTCTACTGTTGACTCAATACAGCTTCCAAGTCTTCATGTGCAAAACTATAAAAAATAAAGAGATTACACGGTCACATGAGCCAAGGCTCGTGCAAAATGTGGTAGTTATGATGTGGGCAATGAAATAATGTGCACAGCCTCGAATACAGTTTGAACACTAAAATCATGAYGCTGCAACAGAAAAATTTCCACCCAGTCACAAACCAGCATCTGGCATTCACAGCCCAGTGAGATGCTGGATTTCCATTAGATGTTATTTTTGATCAACTCTTTTAAGATGTTTACACTTRTTGTTTTACTTAAAATTTGAGTTTTTGTTCTGATAACTCAGTTCAGTCCAATTCTAACTTCAAATATTTTACCAGTCACAGTTAGAAAYTGTTCATCTAAAGCAGTGGTGTCAAAATCACTTTCACCAAGCGTGAGCGTTATGGTGGTCCTTATAGGACCTGTTGTTATTAGCTTTGATGTTTTGTGTTTAACTTCGACTAAACRCTGAACGCCAAAAAAACTGACATGCATTATGGGATATGTTTGTGGCCAACGCTGGCTGGCTTTAACCTCTTGAGCTTGTTTTTGATCTGGATGTAAAAACACTTTTAATGAGCCTTTAGCCAAGGTTCTGAGGTTTCTTTTAAGTGAAAATAAGTTAAAATAAATATAAAACGGGAAATGAAGGTTTCATCTTTAAAGCACTCGCGGACCACACAGAATACCATGGCAGGCCACATTTGGCCCGTGGGCCTTGACTTCCACAAAGAGTAGTGTAGTGCTAACACACAAAAAAAGCTGCTGTTTCCATTGGTTTTAAGAACTCAAAAGTTTCTGTCATCTGAAAGTACCTATAATTACATTTTGTGGAGAAAATGAATACTTTTGCTCGTTTTTCYAACTGTAATAGAACTAATACTTTATGTTTAAGCYAGTTATTCATGACATCCTTTAATRACYTAGGTTTTCATGACATTCTGTTCATCTGCAGACAGAATGATTAAAGTCAGAACAAGATCTGCTAACAACAGTCATTCTTAGATATCAYTTGTGTTTGTCTTTGTGTTTTCCATTGACCTTGTATCAAATCTTGCTAAGATGACATAATGGTGTTTGTTAATAGATATATGAGGCSTCTCRAGACACAGTGTTCAACAGTTCAACAGTAGTGTGGAGAGACAGTGACAGAGAKAAGCAGAGRCACARAGACAGRCCAGGTTGTTCTGTGTTTCCTGTTGTTGCMATAAAACTCAGCTGATCATCTCACAGAGTACCTTCATTCTTGGACCACGTATTTCTGTCTTTGTTAAATAAATTTTACCATAACACCAACCCTGACCAAATAAAAAAGCAATGTCCTTATATGAGACCTACAGTAGATTGGAATAAGTGCATCCAAAATAAAACAAAGTGAAATGCAAATCTCAGATTGAAGCTGCAAATAATCAGGCGAAGGAAACTCTGCAGCCAAGACCTTCATTTATGTGCAATAAAATATAGTGTGTTGGTTCATAAAGTGGATGAGGTGCAGTATTTTACATTAGATGAACAAGGGAACAGTTATAAAATGGCAATGCTTCATCTTGCCAAAAGGAACTGAGAAATATATTTTAACAAATATGCATAAATCAGCCTCTGCATCCAATCAGTGTTTCATTTAGGAGCAGATTTATTGCAATGATTTTAAGTTGGAAGCTGCTTTTTGAAAGCTTTTTATTTTTTTGTCTATATATATATGGAAGTCAGGAAGCTGATGTAGTAAATTAATGAGAGCAACAAAATCTTCACATGCATGAAAAAACAATGCATATATGATTAATTGTTAATTAAATGACACTTTTTCAAAAATTAGAGCTATCTTCAGCTGATGGTCTGAAGGAACTCAGTTTTTAGGTGAGCTTTCTGTGCTTTACCAGGACACCCCATGGATAAAAGCATGCTTGTGGTTCACAAAAGAGCTTCTGCTGCAGCCTGAGGAGGGGGAAGGGCATTACATTCCTCCACTGACCTGCTGTTTGCTGAAGATATTAAACAATAACTGCTCCGTTTTCAACAATTAAGAGAAGAATGGTGAGCTCTACCGACCCAGATGCTTTGTATTTACAGAAAAATGCATGAATGAAAATGCATTTTGAGTGGGAGGCTAGCAAACATTTAAGACAAGCATTTCACCTTGGAAGAATGATGGGATTCTGACTACCTTGAGAAGAGAATGTTCTTTCCTTGCTTAGCTTATCTCCGCAGGCTTATTGTCAAGTAAGTCTCACTGTTAACTGTACATAAATGTCTTTTAAAGAATAAATCACATTTTACCCCATTAAAAGTCTATGAAAACCTGCAGTGCCAAGCTCAGACAGCTGATGATTCATGGCACTAAAAGTCCTGAACTGGAASAAATATTTTAGCTAAAACTTAAAGCAGCTATAAACAGTAAATATCTTACCTGCTGTAAATACATGAGCTTTCTGAAAAGGGTCGAAGTCAACTCATCAGTGTGGTCTTTGTGCCATGAGGCAAGGTATCTGTTATGGAATAATTAAAACAGCTAATGTGAAAAAGTAAGCGAGTATCGTGGCTCGTTATTATGATGAAGTGATGCTCTGGTCATGGGATAGGGCACAACAACTTTGTATTTTATTTAAAAATGTGTTAGCAACAATCGCTGAGTTGATTCATCGTGTTTCGAAAACAAACTGAACATCTCACATTTAACGCTCCAAGTCAACGCAGCYGAGTTCTGCTCCACGCCTCTTTTGGTTCCACATTGCTCGCTTCATTTCTGAAAACTCACATTTGTGCCGAACGTGGCCCCATCAGTAGCTGTGTTTCCAYTGCAAATGTGCGCAAAACTTTGTCGATAYTCTGTTAATGTCGAAAAACACAGTTTCACAATTGTGGTGTTTCCATTAAGTAAGAAATGCTATTAAAGTCACGTGTGAATATGTTTGTTCKCACGATAAGTCATTACAAACATGGCGGCAATGGATGTAAACACATRGCATGTTGCTACCACGACACTAGCGCTCATCATCAGAGGAGACGTCGGCGTCTTTTATCGAGGCTTTTGAGTGACAWGYCCCTACTTGRGAGCGGCTACGTATGCTGTGTTTTTGGGAAATTGTAGAAGGTGGGTTTACTACTTTATGCTACTTCTGTGTTACTTCTACTTCCTGTTATCTTCTTCGTTGTCGTCTTTTTCACCARYAGAAWCAGCCGGTTGTTGATCACATGACTCCCGTGATGCGAAAAAAGTGTTTCCATTGCAGTTTTGCGAAAAACACCAATTTCGATACGGCTGAAAATCCACCTCATCCTAGCGCAAAAACATTTTGTCGAAAAACGTAATTTTTTTCGAAATTGACGTGTTTCCATGAGCAAATTTATTTTTGAAACTCCAATTTGCGCATTTTCATGGTCAATAGAAACGCAGATTTATGAGGAAATATAAAGTCAGGTTCTGCGCAGCCATTTTGTAAAAATATAAGGAGCTTGATTATTCTTCATAACTTTTCTAAAGCAACTAGACTTTAAAAAAAAATTGGAACCTCTTGAAACATCTTTTAATTACTGAAAAGGGAGAAAATGGGCCCAAGGAGTGGGAGGGGAGGAAGGCTCAGGAAGTCTGTGCTTCCCAGTGAAGTGTGACTGAAAGACAAAGAAACTTGTGGCAACAACTTCCGAACATCTGCACCATCAACCTTTATGACCCAAAAACAAAGATCTGAACCCTAAACTGCAGCTTTTCCCCCTCTCTCTCCTGATGTTTGACTCTGGGCCATGTGGGCAGGTGCAGAAAACACTGCAGGCTCTAACATGACCAACAAATATGCTGAGTCATTTAACGTGGCTGTTCAAACTTAAAGGAATGCAGATTTATTTTACGAATTCCAAGAAATGCTTTTTATTTAACATTTATTGATGAACCTTCACACAAACCTCAAAAAAGGCACAAAGAAGGAAAGATTGCATCAGGAAAAAAAAAAAAAGCCTCCCTGCTGGCAGAGGATCGCGCACAGACAGGGGGGGTTGGGTGCGCGCGCCGCGGCGCAAACTGGGAGGAGAAAAGSGGGGTTCAGGAACCGTCTTTGTCCTCACCCAGTAGTTCAGCTCACACGCAACTGGAGCAGCTCGGAACCTCCTCGATGGGAAAGAAGGAAAAACAAAACTGAATGGCTTGATCTCGAACGTGGAGGGCGCTTTGAGAAAGAGAAAACGGAGAAAAAGCTCCAAGAAAACCGACAACTTTAAGGAGACGAACTGAAGGTAAAAAAAAATAAAAAATGGCTCAAATACCAAAAGTGGCGGCGCAGGACGCCACATCACCGTTTTCTTTTAAACAAATAATGCTTTTTAGCCTCTGTTTGTAAACCTGAGTACTGTAAACTGAAAAGAACAGCCTAAGTTTTGTAATTAAGCAGCTAAAAAAWGCGTTAAGTGCGTAAATATGTGGTGAAACGCCAAGTTTACGCGCACRAGTTGCTGGCAATCTGAGCTGTTTAAAGCTCAAAAACAGCTCTGAAGATTTAAAACTTATMATTTATCGGTTCATTAGAACCAAATCAAGCCTTTTATTAGCTGTAGTGAGGTGGGATGCAACATTTCTATTGTTTAGTTAGTTTTTTTATATATATAAAGGAATGCGGTGCAG
>NW_013952527.1:415459-424781 GCF_001266775.1 Austrofundulus limnaeus | reverse complement strand
ATAGAAATCATATATAACAATCTGTCGGCCTAAATATTACGTAGCACGAGCATGTGATGACGTCGCTTATTGGCACGAGATTTTTCTTTCCTCCGCATGCTCCTCCTAATGGGATTACTTTTCATATGCCATTCATTAAAAATAAAAGCAGAATTGTTTTAAGGTAARCTTGTAATTTGAAGTCGTTTTGTGGCTTCTTTCACACTTTTTTATTTTTACATAAATATAAAAGTCCAGGTTTTAGTCTGTTATGAAGAACCAAAGGGTGGATCGGATGGAATCCAGTTTTCTGAGTATTACCAGCACATGTACCCAAATGAAACCACTCACTTAGGTCATCCTTCATAGTTTTTCCGTCTCAGTCCAGGGGCCCCTCAGCCTGAGGGCTTGGGCTGCAGAAGGATTAACTATAACCCATCTCCCAGATGTGAGGGACCACAAAAGCCCCTCTGTTCTGCAGCGCCCGGTCAGAAATGAACCTTTGCAGCTTGGAAACAGATTTGAAGGGTGTCAAGTGCCACATACATGTCCACACTGCCCCACTGGTCAGACTAATAACAGGATGTCTTTGAAGAAAGTGAAAAGATAAAGCTGCTGATAAAATGGAAGCATGCATAATTTAAAAGTCTGTCTTGCAAGATGGAGTTAAAATGCTCCACTCTGACTTTCTGGCCTGATGGAGTCCAGCTGGCCTGAGTGGATGCAGAAAGAAGGAAGAGATGTAAAAACTGCTTTAAATCTCTGTGTGCTTATATTCTGTGCAAATAGATATATTTAATTGGAAGTGACTTTAAACTTTTGTCACATAGCCTACTAACCATTGCTTATCTATTCTATTAACCRGTAACAGAAGCTCTAATGTAAAATAAATTTTAACCCATATTCAACCTACAATAAGTTTAATTTTAGATACTTAACCCTTGTTATCTTAATTTCTAACTATACTATAATGTACTGTTGATGCTCAGTGATCCCTAAATCCTAATCTTAACCAGATGGGTAGATTAACTTAGGTTGGTGTTTTTCAGGGCTCTGGTCACCATTTTATTGGTCAACGGGGCAACTGATGGCTGATAGGCAAAACCATTTATTATTTTTGGCCAGTGTGCATTTTGTATTCTAAAATGATACATAAAATTTGCTAACTGAAACATATTTAACCTTGCTAAGAAGAACTTGCGCAGAAGAGGTCTCTTGCTGGTTGTAGCAGCAGTTGCTGCATCTTCATTTTCCTGCAYGGTGGTGGGGTAGGCATGCTCAGGTGTGGTTGAGCGCTGATTTTTTAAAACGTGGCCTAGAATAAATTGGTCCACCAWATAAACGAGCTCCATCTAGATTTTAGGAATTTACAGTAGTTTACTGAAAATCAGTGGCTGTCAAGGTGGCTACAGAGAGACCAGTGGCAGGTGCTCCTTATCATGTCTACAAAGTGTTTTTAAAAACGGCAAAAGTACAAAGTATCCAGAATTCTTTAAGTATCTAATACAACTAGCATTGTTGTCTAAAATGTTAAACTTTGTCTATGAGCGATCACAACCTTTTCAAACATGATGGGTTCTTTTCTAATTACCAATAAATTAAAGTTGGCAAMAGATCCCTTTTGAAATGCGTCATTCTGACTTGAGTTGACATTATGTTCTAGTAAATAAAAAAGTGATCCGCTGCCAGAAAACACAAGGATGCCACAATCGCCTCCTCCTCATTCTTTGTGCAATTATGAGACCTATAATGACTCAAATATGTAAATTGGACRAGATGTTTGTTAAAATTTCTTGTCCCAGTTATAACTTCATGAGGTTTTGTGACTTGTAAAAAGTTGACCATAGGACCATAAATTAAAGTACAGCTGCTAAGTCAGCAGAACGAGTGTAAAAGAAAAATGTTGCTTCAGAAAAAAACTCTTGAAACTAACAGTTGCCATTGCTGGCTTTGGAAAATGCATTTTTATTCCTTGGCCACGGATGTGAATACTGAGCTTAACTTCTAACCCACACTGATTTTGACCTATCCCTAAAACATGTCAAACTCGCTTGGTATGGTTGATTCCTGATAAAACTGCTCTAAAAAACCTGGGGTTATTGGTAAAGACTTAGTCATTCCAAACTATTTGTTTCTTTTAAGTAAATGATTTTGCATTCACTGTAACATTCTGTTGATGACTGTTGTTAGTGAAGGTATTGATCCATAAAGCTACAACAATGGTGCTTTTTTCTGTAAAACTGGTAGAAATGGTGTTGAATAAATGTAATCAGTTAGGAGGTTGGTGTGCKTGTTTTCAGTTTCTCTTCTTGGAAAGGTGGAGTTCAACAGGAAGTTGAAGTTCATTGTGCAGACTTGGTGTATTAAATTAAAAATGGTTACACTATACAGTGACTACAGTCCAGTGGTCAGGACCATGTTCTTGTAATCCTGAGGCAGGTTTGAGCCCGGGTTGTGTCAAAGGGCATCCATAGTAAAACAAAACCAAATTTCTGGTGTTAATTTGCTCATTGTTCAAATTCAAGAATCTTTGTGGCAGGAAAGCAGCAAAAGGCGCAACATAAACACCTCTGATAACTAGTGATACATTGAACTAATTACCTTCACTTTAGAATAGGGTTGGGCATAATCGTATCGTGTGCAGTTAATCGTCAGAAAAGCATTAATCGATTATTTTTTGGCACTTGATGATTAATACGATTAATGCCACCAGGCAGACTGACTGGATCTTTCCCCGGTCAGTCCACTCGGTGTTCCTCTCTGCTTCAAATATGATGAACTTTTGAACAAAAGTTCTGTGATTTATTTATCTATCAACACAATTTAAAATTTGATGTACAGCCTGAAGTCTGTGATTTTGACACAATTTGGAACAGATTTTTCTGAAGAGCAAATCTTTCCCACTAAATTGGTCATGTGACCAGGACATAAGGGTGTCCAGGGACTCCAGGGGATTAATCGTCAAATTAATCATTATCGGCTAAATACCACAATTAATCGTGAATAATTTTTTTGCCAATATCGCCCAATCCTATTTTAGAGCATCCTGAAGATGAAAGGTTCTTAACCAATGAGGATATCAAACAATAAAGGATGGTCTGATGAAGGTCTACTTTGCCGTCATAGAAATTATGTAAAATCAAAATCTTAAAATAAAGTGATCAGTCGTGGAATAAGCTTGACATTTTTTTTAGTGAAAGTTTTAAAACACAGGCCAGTAAGAAGTGCTGAATTTTTAACTGGATTGATTTTTCTGCCACAGGTCAGGATTACTTTGTCGTTTCAGACAGATTTAGAATGCAGTGGGATGAAATGGTGTCTCACAGTACAAAATGACTCCAAACAAGACAATGATTCAGTGCAATGACCGTGCTAACGGCAAAAAAGTGCAACAAAWACCAGAGTTGGGTATGAAACAGTTGAAAACATGAGTTGTTATAATTGTAACCATAAAGTGAACCATAATGAACTAAAAGGTTTTAACGTAAGAATCATGCATGAAATATCTCCTCAGTTTTGAAAGTGCCATTTCACACATTTCAGAGTTGATGGATATTTGCCTGCTTGGCTTKAACTTCAGCTGTGTGGTTTTGTGAGTCAATCATGGTTTCATGAAGTTAATTGCAGATGGTGTGAAACCACAAAAGCTTTTTTTTTAAAATTTGCGAGACTTTAAGATGTGAAAGGTGTTTAAAAATGTGATTTTGTGAAAGTGTCGGAGCAGAGCAGATTCGTTGTGCAACTGATGTTTTGCAAAGATTGACCACTCATTCGTGTCCTGACTTAAGTTGGACAGTGAAAGTAGTCATGTGCAGGGGCGGTTCTAGGGGCGGGGCCACWGGGGCATTGGCCCCAGCTGAAGTCTGATTGGCCCCCTGAAGTGCCCCTGCCCTGTCACTCATCTGTCCTTTACCCAAGAGTGATGATGATGGATGCAGTTCCATGTTCAAACACTAGTTGTGATAATGAGCCAAATAGTAAAGTCCAGAATGAATCAAGCTTACAGAATTTTTCTCTTCATAAAATATGAACAATTCTGCAAAAAAGTCTTAACTGAYAAATGACAGCTGGATTTTCTCACATGTTGTGTGTTTGAAAATATTTTATCTGTACAGTAAAATGTATGAAACTGGTGAAAATTTACTGTGCAAGATTTTTGGTACCACTATACAATCAAGCTCCCCTTATAGATGGCTTATAAAGAGTTTATAGATAGGTTATTAATTCATTTGTAAAGTTTACACTTCTTAAATCGTTGTTAAATGAAACTAGACAATTTTCTCTTTCACGTCCCCAATTATTGCTTAATAAACGCTTATTACTAATTTTTAAAGTGTTTACAGATTAATCTATAAACTCTTTAAAAGCCATCTATAAGGAAGGGGGCTTTATTGTACCTTTTTTTTAAAAAAATTTTAATTACATTACAAGTGTTTTAAGTGTAAAATGTATACACTGGGAATTTGTGTGAAAGGATGCTGAACAAAGACTTGGCACCTCTATGAATATTGTGGCCCCTTGATGGCCCCCTTACTCAGAAAAATCCTAGATCCRCCACTGGTCACATGCCAGTATGGTTTCTTTTAATCATGTTGGACATGCTTGAGATCTTTGCAGAATAGTAAAGTTTTTCCTGGTATGTTAAGAACATTAGTTTTAGAACTTAAGTCCACAGAGATATGTCTGAACATGCACTCATAAATGCAGAAAGTAATAGTTTCTGGGGGTAAGGATGATCATATTGTTGTRGTGTAGCTCCACCTTGTGTCCGTCTCACGTAATAACAGTCAAGCCAATTGACTTTTCAGTAAGTACCATTTTTAAGACAAAGTGGAATTCCTGAACTCCAACRTATGCTTCCTTATTTTGTTGTTGACCAGTTTATTGGTGGAGAAATTAGAAAGCAGCCTCTCAACATTTCCTCTCTTTCCACCCACAGGATTGACAGCTTCCCTGTCTCGCAAGCAAAATGAGCTGGAGCTTCCTCACACGTCTGCTGGACGAGATTTCCAACCACTCCACCTTCGTGGGTAAAATCTGGCTCACGCTCCTCATCGTGTTCCGCATCGTGCTGACGGCGGTGGGCGGCGAGTCGATCTACTACGATGAGCAGAGTAAATTTGTGTGCAACACGCAGCAGCCCGGGTGCGAGAACGTGTGCTACGACGCCTTTGCGCCGCTCTCGCACATCCGCTTCTGGGTGTTTCAGGTGATCATGATCACCACGCCGACCATCATGTACCTCGGCTTCGCCATGCACAAGATCGCCCGCATGGACGACGACGACTACGGTTCCCGGCGCAGGAAGAAGATGCCCATAGTGAGCCGTGGAGCCAACAGAGACTAYGAGGAAGCGGAGGACAACGGAGAGGAAGATCCCATGATCCAAGAGGAGATCGAACCGGAAAAAGAAAAGGAAGTTGCAGAGAATCCCAAAAAGAAGCACGATGGGCGACGTCGCATCAAAAGGGATGGTCTGATGAAGGTCTACGTTTTCCAGCTGCTATCGCGTGCAGTTTTTGAGGTCTCCTTCCTGTTTGGGCAGTATGTTYTGTACGGGATGGAGGTGGCGCCGTCGTATATTTGCACACGCTCCCCTTGCCCGCACACAGTGGATTGCTTCATCTCTCGTCCGACCGAGAAGACCATCTTCCTGCTCATCATGTATGGCGTCAGCGCTCTGTGCCTGCTCTTTACCGTCCTGGAGATCATCCACCTTGGCGTTAGTGGAATCCGCGACTGCTTCTGCACGCCACGGTCTCAGTCTTCACCATCTCGTCAATCGGCCCTAGCCAGCCAGAGGTCCTCCATCTCCCGTCAGCCCTCGGCACCCCCAGGCTACCACACGGCTCTGAAGAAAGACCCGTCTGGGAAAATGGGCTTCAGGGACAACCTGGGCGACTCGGGCCGCGAGTCCTTTGGAGAYGAGGCGTCGTCTCGGGAGCTGGAGAGGCTTCGCAGACACTTAAAACTGGCCCAGCAGCATCTGGATTTGGCGTACCAAAATGAGGAAGGCAGCCCGTCRCGCAGCAGCAGTCCGGAGTCGAACGGCACTGCAGTGGAGCAGAACAGACTAAACTTTGCCCAGGAGAAGCAGAGTAGTACCTGCGATAAAGGTAATGTTTGTTTTTCACCACACTGCTTCTTATTTTGTCCATTTTATTGAAGTAAAAATGTACTTAACTGCTCAAATTGTCTTTACAGGTCTCCGTGCGTAGGCTCTCAACAGCTAAGTGATCAAAAGAGGAGCAGTGAGGACAAAAGGGAAATGAGCAGGGAGTGTGTCTGTRTGATTGTGACTCTGTGGCGTCACTTGAGGTATATGAAGACAGCCCAAGCCTTCCAGTGTTACGGCCAGCCGTCGCCGAGCATCATCAAAAAATAACCAACACGAAGTGATCGTTTCAGCTCAGCAAAACTCGAGACGACAGCCTGTCTGAAGACCCAAAGTGCTTTCTGCCTTCCATCGTGAAACAAGAATGGTTGACGTATTTCTCCCTCAGGGCAGCTATATTTTTATATAAATATATACGGATATTTTATCATGAGACTTCTAGTTATTTTATTCCTTTTGGTCATCTGTTTGAAGTTTAGTTTGTGAGCCTTAGATTTAAACTGGAATTCCTTCTTTTATTGTGTTTTTAAGGTAAGACCAAGCCAATTTTTATATATTTTTACTTTTTGGAGTTTTGTACTTTGAGAGAAAGTGAGTGGGTGATATTAGGAGCAAATAAACAAACAAGGCACCGCTTTTGGATGAAAGGTACTAGGCTTGTTGTCTTGCKTATGAAGACTTAACAAGGTAATTGTCACATAAGGGCTTCTTTAAGTGTGTTTTTATTTTGTTTGGCGCTTCACAATTCTAGGACTTGTGAGTCGCAGGGTTTTTAGCTTGGAGAGCTAATCCTGGGTCTGATGGAACACATTGGAATATAAACAGTTTACCTGCTCTGGGCAGATTCATTTCATGGAAAATGTCAGCCTCTTCTGTTGTGTTCCTGTGTAGTTATTTTTTTTTCCCAATGAGCATCATGAGTCTCCGATTCTTAGCAGAGAAACACTTTCCTCCAGCGTACTCATCAGTACACTAAAGTGAACTTATTTTAGAGTTGGTACCTTTTTATTCCATTATTTTAAAAAAAACAGCAGCATTTTCCTCTTCCATTTTAGGATGAGACAACTTCACTGCATTCCTTTTACATTTTTCCTTGCGTTCCTTTAAGAAAACTATACAAATTTTGATAGAACTGCCTTGTTTTTGTTGTGGTTTTGATAAGCTCTTTAGTGGTCACAATTGGTGGGCTTTTTTTTTTCCTTATTCTTGGCTGCTACAGTGATTCTCCAGTTTTTATGTATTTTGTAAATGTGTTTAGCATAGCATTTTTTTTCTTGAGAAATATGCAGCTGCAGATCCATATRGGATGGGTTGTAGCGCTGACACTGCTTCTTTCACATGTGCTTGTATTCTTAGCTTATCAGTTTCTGTGCTGTAGTTGGAGTTTAAGCTGGTTATTGTGCGATAATGCGGCTGTGTTGAACCTACTTCATAGTGCAGGCCTCTTGATGGTAACTGGAACACACTTGAGGTGCCTTTGTCCAAAGGAACAAACCTGGGTAATGCTTGAAGAAAAAACCTCTTAATAATGTCTTTATTATTTTTAAATGTTTGTTACTGTTCTTTATTTTTATATCTTAAGTATTGTTATGCTCTCTTCACTGTAGCAGATTATTATTTTTATTTTACTTGGATGATATTCACTATAATCTGTTACCTGGAACTGGAATTTGAGTGTACTGGTGTGTTTTGAACAGGGTTTGGTACAGGTTTAAGTGCAGCAGTTTTTTTTTCATTGCTAATCTGTTGCTCATTTTCTAAGGTACTATTTAAGTGTTTACTTTTTCAGCTCATGCTTGTTCTGTTCAGTTAGCTGAATTGATGTTCCTGTACCAGGTTTATTATCTGAAAGTGCTGATTTCTGAAGTTTTTGCTCCAGATTTTAAATGGTTTAAAAACAAATCATTTCAATGTGAATTTAATGCCTTGAGTGCACTCTTAAGATGCCATCTTTTGTATTCTGACGCCTACCTACAGTGCCATTTTTACCAACTCAAATAATGTCATCTCAGATATTTTTGACCAACGTTTTTGTACTTTTTTATACTTTTTGTATTGACTAGTACTTTGTGATTAGTTTTTAAAATAAATTTTCCAACTTGTTCATTTGTCTCACTGGTGTTTTCACTTTTGGGAAATTTTAATATGGTTAAAACGAAATGTTTAAAGTCCACTTTAATGAATTCAGTTGCACAGAGTATTTTTAATTTAAATATCTGCAACTTAGCAATGTAGTGTGTTTAAGCAGATGTTTGTTCAAATACAAGTGTAACTGCAGTTAGAATTGTTTTCTAATTGTACTAAGTCAACATTTTAATTCTTCCTTTTAATGAGAACGAAGCCTACAGATAAACAAATGGCTCCAACTGCTGCAACAATCAGCAAAGCAAATGTAGCATTAAGTCCAGTCTCAGCATCTTCATTGGAGAGGCTCAGACCCAGAAACCTCACTGGGTGCTCAGGAACCGGGGCAGTTGTTGCTGGAAAAAAAATAAGACAAGGCAATCTTTACATATACTGTTAAAATACCTAATAACAGTAAAACTCTTCAGTACTAAGTTTTAAAGTAGACATATGCTTTTAAACCCTTTTCATGTTTAAATCATTCAGTTGGGRTCTTTAGGGACAACAATGCTTTGGTCTGAATTACTTCTTATTCTAATTTTACCAGCTYCTCTTTTCTGATGTGCATCTCTAAAGCAGCTGGTTTTGTTACTGTTCCTTTAAGATGCCTCAAGCCCCGCCCCCCTCCAGCTTCARAACCGGTCCACTCCGGTTTGAGAGGTGGTTATGTTTTCTAGCGGTGCAGAGGTGTTTTATTTACAATTTAATTAAAAGTTGTCAACAGAAGACTTGTCCATCCAGCCTTACAAATTGGAGCCAGAGTCTGACCCAGAACCAGAGGAGAATTAAGGTGAGGAAATTGTTAGYCCAGACCTTATTTGACAATTYCGTTGCAGATMATTTGATGTAATAGTTCAGAAAACATCATAGAAAATAGAGAAAACTGAACAGGCTGAAAAATATGACCCAAACAGAATATAAAGATACCTTTGCTGCACCAGGGGAAACTAAATCCAACTTTTCTACTCCTAGAGACTCCTCCTTCACAACTAAAAAAGTGGATTTTTGCTAGATATGTCTCCTTTAAACAAAGATGCCATATACAGTGGTTTGCAAAAGTATTCATACCCCTTGAACTTTTCCATATTTTGTCACATTACAACC
>NW_013952527.1:404831-413772 GCF_001266775.1 Austrofundulus limnaeus | reverse complement strand
ATACATACATACATACATACATACATTTATTTATATATATATATTGATGCTAGCAGTATGTCTTGGGGATAACTCAAGTACTATCATACAAGATTTTGCTCAAAGAATATCTTTAAAAATGACAATGTTATAGTACTTCTTGTGTTGGTTAAGAGTTATTCCATTTACAGGCTCTTCAGTCATATTACAGCAGGTATCTGAGCAACCCTTGAGTTTACCTTCAGGTTTGGGCTTCAAACAGTCATCTGGTCCTAGTGCGGGATCAGGGAAACCATTACAGTTGATGATGGTAGAGTATGTGGACACAGAGGCCTTAGCAACTCGAGGCACTTTAGGATCTGAACGGTTGGTATAGAAAAGGCCAAATCGCTCTGAAAAACCAGTTGCCCACTCTAGGTTGTCCATGAGTGACCAAGCTGTGTATCCTCGCATGTCCACATTATCCTGCAAATAAGCTGAAAAATACAAATTAAGCTCATTAAAAATATATCGTAATTCATTATTGTTTTATGAGTGATTCCTTGTTTCAGTTTAAGTTGGAGAGCGTAATTGGAAGATCAAAGTTGAGGAAGTAATGAATAATGTGGATGATGGGGAAAGCAGAGTAGAGATCATAGAAACGGTAGACCAGGAAGTGGGAAAGATTAGCCTGGTATTTGCATGCCTTCGCAGTTCTGCTCAGTTCTAGTTTCCCTTTTGTCCGGGCCAATCAGAGAACAGCAGGCAGGGTTTTGAACGACAATGTTGATTTTCTGCACAGTGTCTGCTTGTAGTTTATTTTACCAGGGCCAATCAGCAAACAGAAGGCAAAGTTTTGAATGACGTCGATTTTCTGCGCAGTGTCTGCTTGTGAGTTTAGCATACGGCAGTGGAGAAAGTGAATGAAGCCAGTCCGTGTTGAAAAGGCTTCCAAATTAAAGTCGTATCATTCAGCTTGGTACTTCTCTCCTCTCAGTAGAGTTGTTTACAGCGCACGCAATTCCCAGTTAAGCTTCTTATCTTAGCCTCCCTCACTGTGGAGCTGGCATACACATACGTCGCGGCCAACCGATCCAATCATTTTAAACTTCAACAGAGGCCACGCCTCCAGCAAGAATTGCGTTTTTATAACCGAGAGTCCAGACCCTTGTACGAAGCAAAGCGAAGGACAAGGGGCTGGTTTTAACCAGGCTAGGGAAAGATGAAAGATTAGTGAGGATGAAGTTTGGAAAGGATCATTCACTGTGGTGAGTGAAAAGATGGTGAATCAAAAGAAGAGAGTGATTTAATACCTTTGAGCACTTGGTTGATGTATTTTTCATAGAAGTAAGACCTGTGAATGTCATTTAAAWCTATAGGTCCTCGCTCAGAGACTCCATTCTCAGTGATGATGATTGGGGGATTTCCATACTCCTCCTTTATGAAGTTTAGAATTCTACGGAGTCCAAATGGTGTCATCTTCAACCAGGCAGAACCAGAATCCAGCCAGGTACGATCAACAACTGTCCCTGCACCCCTGTGACAGTCAATCAGGTGAAAGTCAGGTAAAATCATAATTTTCTGCCAAAAAATTTAAGAAAAAAAATTTGAATTGGTTTGAAAATGTATTTATAGTGGGCAAATAAATCTGCCCTGAAATACAATTAGGAAAATACTGTTGGTTCCCAAATAATGGCTGCTTACCTGTCTGCATCATAATGCTGAAGAGTTCCATAATTCACCGGGAAAGCCAGAACAGTGGTGTAGTGATTAAACCCAAAATAGTCATAGGTTCCCTTTATTCTCTTGATCTCATCTGSAGTAAACTCTGGCAGCCTAAAGAATTGTAAATGAAAGACATTTTTTAAACATAAAAAAGTGGAACCTGTTTATAATCAGTTGTTGCATTYAATTACCGTGATTGTGGCAAACCAGCAGCAAGACTGCGCTCTCGAATGATTGTCTTCATCACTTTGCTGTAATCCCCATTGTATATGGGATGGGCAAACCAGCCRATATAGAACTGTGCAGAATCACACAACCACCATTTGTTCAGACAGCAGAAAAAATGTAATAAAACTAAAGAGAGAACTTAGCATACCTCTACTACACGTCTGGCGGCATCATAATCCCCTTGCTTATAGGGGTTTCTTGGCTCTGACCAGTCAGAATTGATTGTGATGGAAATAATTCCCTTCTGTTCAGCCCGATATTTGTCATTATAAAGGTGCCAGGCTTCAGCATGAGCCTTGATAAGGTTGTGACCAACAATGTAAGGTAGAGTGCCTGGGCGAAAACTGATCCCTGAAAGCAAACATTATGTAAAAAGTGAATATTTTGTTTACACCACATTGGAGAAAAGAGTTTTTTAAATCATGATTACTTATTACAAACCTGGGGCAGCTACACCATAGCCATGGCCCACCATCGCTACATTRTATGGCTCGTTAATGGTCACCCAGTGTTTCACGTTGTGGCCTAGACGGCTAAAGATGAGGTCAGCGTAATCCCTAAATTTACCAACAATGGTGTCATTCTCCCAGCCCCCAATATTCTGCAGAGCTTGTGGAAGGTCCCAGTGGTACAAAGTGACCTTTCAGAAAACAAGAAATAAACATTTGTCAGARCTATTTATTTAAAATACATTTCGAGATGTTCAAAGGAATTATGCTTACATGAGGCTGGATGTTTGCAGTGAGCAGTGCTTTCACTAGTCTGTCATAATAGCTGAGACCAGCCTCGTTAATGTGACTGGTAGTGCCATCCGGAAGCACCCKTGGCCAGGAAATGGAGAAACGATAATGGGTCACCTTAAGTTGCTTCAAAAKGGCAACATCATCGTTTATTTTATTATAACTGTCACAAGCTATGTCCCCATTATCATCATTGAACACTTTGAGAGGMGTGTGGGCAAACTTATCCCATATACTAAGACCTTTTCCATCTGCTCTCCAACCCCCTTCAATCTGTAAATAATAAATATAAGATAAAATGCAATTAAAACAGTAATGTATAAATTAAATTTTCTGATACAGGTTGGATAAATGACTCTTGATTTACCTGGTAYGATGCTGTTGCAGTACTCCAAATAAAATCCTTTCGAAACTGTCCATAAATCATCTTTTCATCCTCTGTTATTGGAAAACCATTGTCCTTCATGACTTGATGATAGTAATGAGCTGAAAATTTGGGTGTTCTTGGTCGGTTTGGGTTATTGAAGTCCACATGGTGCAGCCCAAAGCCAACTCCGTAGCCATGCAACCATTCAAAAGAATCCATGAGAGATGTTGCCATATAACCCTTCACCTTTACTCCATCAAGTTCGTACGCTGTAATTACAATACACACACAAACATTTAYAAGTGATTCTGCCTTAAAGCGAGTATGACACAAACAATTCACAGCCTCAAAAACTTCTTTTAATTGGTGTAATTACCTTTAAGAGCTTCATCAATATAAGTCTTATAAAAAAGGACTCTGTCAATGTCATCCCATGTTGTTTTTGCATCTGTAGCCACTCCATTCTCAGTGATGTAAATTTCTGGATCTCCATATTCTTCCTTGATCCAGTTRAGGAGTCTTCTCAAGCCCCATGATACAGCTCTTTGGCTTTTGATTGCTGTACCWGGTGAATCTTTTTCTTCAGCTTCTGAAAAGTCCCAGTCATACTGATAGGATGCTGGAGACAGCCGAGCTGTAATGTGGCTTACTTTCTTTGTAGTATAATGATTTAAACAGAAGACGTCAGCAGTCCCTTTGATGAAATTCTTTTCTTCATCTGTGAAGAAGGGAAGCCTTGACTCTGAAAGACTTTGGAGATCACTTTTGGCACTAATTTGTGATTTCATTGCTTCTGGATAGTCACCATTCTTGAAAATGGGGTGAGCAAACCACCCTAGTTGAAAYTGCATGGCACGGTCAGCAGCTACAACTTCCCGAGGAACATTAACATCAATAGGTTCAACCCAATCTGCATTGAGGGCAATGGATACTAGACCTCCTTGTGATGTACGATACTTGTCATCATATGTATGGTAGGCTGTGGCATGGGCTTTAATTAGGTTGTGTGCAACTTTGTATGGTGCCGTTCCTGGATTCTTAACATTTGGTGGGATTTGTCCAAGACCGTAACCTAGCCATGCAGTTGTTTGAGGCTGATTGAAAGTGATCCAGATTTTCACTCTGTTGCCAAAGTTGGCATAACAAAAGTCGCAGAAATCATTAAAAATGTTAATCATCTCTGCATTCWCCCAACCACCAATGTCTTGCAAAGCTTGAGGGAGGTCCCAGTGATAAAGTGTAACCATGGGGGTGATATTATGTGCCAAGAGGCCATCAATAAGACTATTGTAATAGTCAACACCTTTCTGGTTCAAAGAAGTGCGTCTACCATTAGGAAAGATTCGTGACCAGGACAAAGAGAATCTGTATGTTTTTACCCCCAGTGCCCTCAGCATGTAGAGATCTTCATCATGTCTGTTGTAGCTGTCACATGCTACATTTCCATTAGCGTTTTCAGGAATAGTGCCAGGGTTCTGAGTGAATCTATCCCACACACTTGGTCCTTTCCCATCAGCATTCCAGCCACCTTCGATCTGGTAAGCTGAAGATGAAACGCCCCAGGAGAAGTCCTGTGGGAAGGTGCCGTAGTGATACATGTGTCTGTGGAATTTTGACTGTGTGGAGAATTTCTCCCAGACGACCTTTGATTTTGATGGAACCTCTGAGGCTTGGAGTGTGGTGGAACGGGGAGTATGAGACATTCTTAGACCTTTGAAGACATGTTTACGTGATACAAAACCATTTTGCTCAATAATGTGTGAGAAAAAATATGCTGATTGTTTTGGCGTTCTGGATCGACTTCCATCTTCAAAGTTAACATGGTGAAGACCAAATCTTTCACTGTAGCCTTGTTTTCCTTCAAATCCATCCATGAGTGATTGCACAGTGAATCGCTGCACATCAACTCCATCCTCAAGGATTGCTGAAAAAAACAGTAACTCAAATCAATGAAAATCATTTTGATTTGGCTATAGTTTATGATCATGTATCAGAGAAATTTGATACTAACCTTTTAGGGCTTCATTGATGTAACTCTGCATGTACTCTACTCTACTGGTGTCATTGAGGGTGTCTACACTATATTCTGTTGGCATCCCATTCCCAGTTATGTAGATGGGCACTTTGGTAACTTTCAAATATTCTCTTGAAATGTAGTTTAGAAGATGTCGAAGTCCCCATGGTGCAGAGTAGATCCAGTCAGAGGCTGTAGTAGGCCATGAGGGGTCCACATGTGCCTGAAAGTCTCCCACTCYCTCAGGACCAGGGTTGCATCCTCCAATATTGTTGCTTATCAAACGAGAAGTATAATGACTCAAACCAAAAAAGTCGGAAGTTCCAAATATTCTCTTGCTCTCTTCAGGAGTAAAGGTTGGAAGTACTGCTGGCACAGAACTAGGACACTCTTTTGCCTTCTGTTCTATCTGACTTTTGAGTAGTGCAGGATAATTTCCATCTACAAATATGGGATGTGCAAACCAGCCTAGCATAAACTGCAGGTAGCGATTTGCAGCTGTGACATCTTCAGGTTTGGAGGGGTTCTTAGGCTGAGCCCAGTCAGAGTTCAGTGCAATGCCTACTTTCCCTCCCTGTGACGCCCTGTACTTGTCATTGTAAACATGCCATGCTTCTGCGTGGGACTTCAGCAAATTATGAGTGACCTGAGAAAGAAAAAGCTCATTTTAATTAAAACACTCCAGAGCAACAACTAAAAAAAAAAAAACAATCAGTTACTTGACCAATGTTGTGACTACCAAACTTTACCTGATAGGAAGAAACCACATAGTCTTTGACACCAGGGGGATGCTCGCCAGTGCCATAACCAGCATGGCTGACCACCCAAGGACTACTGAATGTGTTCCAGGTCTTGACCCTGTCTCCAAATGTGGCAAAACAAAAGTCTGCATAGTCCTTGAAAGCTTCAACAATGGATGYATTGGTCCATCCACCACTGTCCTGCAGTGCCTGGGGTAGATCCCAGTGGTAGAGAGTAGCAACAGGTGTTATGCCAGATTCAATTAGAGCATTGATGAGCTTGTTATAATAGAGAGCTCCTTTCTTTGACTGGCTGTCTCTGTGGCCTGAGGGGAAAATACGAGCCCAGGAAATAGAAAACTGGTAGGTGTTGACTTCAAGACCTCGCAGGAGGTAGACATCATAGTCAACCTTGTTGTAACTGTCACAAGCTAGGTCAGCAGTCTGGTTTCCAAAGGYTTGGCCTTTATGACCAAAACGATCCCAAATGGTCTCTCCCTTCCCACCTTCTAACCAGCCACCTTCAACCTTGAAAGACTCTGTGGAGGTGGCCCATTGGAAGCCAGAGGGAAATGACTTCCTGAGGAATAGATCTCGTTCAGCTTTGGTTTGGGTTCCAAACTTATGCCAGATGGTCTCATAGCTATTCATGGAATCTGCTGTTTTCATCAAATTTGAAAGGCCATGACTTCATAGGAGAGAAAGAAAGAAAAGCAAATAATAAATAGGAAATCACCTAACAAAACATAAATGATAAAACAATTGTAAAATCTTTCTTGCCTATCTGGAGCATCCTGAATGTCCAGCACTTCTTTCATGTCACATCCAACGATATTTAAGCTTCTGCTCTGTATAACTGAGAAATATTTCAGACAGAATGACAATAAATTTCCAATTAATATTTCTAATTTATTTATTTATTTATTTTTATAAATGCTTAGTTTCCTCTTTTCTTGATTTTAGCCTTAATTAGAATTTACAAGGCATCTAACAGTTAGACCTTAACACAATGTAATCAGTATTTAAGTACCATATATTTTAATAATTCAAATTTAGTTCAATTCAATTCAAAATACTTTAATAATCCCAAAAGGAAATTGCAGACATTTACTTCAGGACAGGTTGTAAATATCATTTCTTAAGGCTTGCTACATCACCCAGTTTTCATGGAAAACTTTACTGGCCCATAATTAGAAATACATTAATTACTGTTGTGTAATGACACACCTAAAGAGTTATAASTTTTTATGGTTTTTGTATTATAAAACATTTCATATTGCAGTCACTTAACTGATAACCTTCCTGCTAAGGAACATTATGGTCTTTCAAGTGCACAAAGATAGTTCAGGTAATGTTTTGAATAAACAGTTTTACAGATTCAAAAGTTAAAGTTGATTTCAGATGAATTGTTGATTTGATARTTTAGTGAAAAAGTTTGGATAAAATGTTTGCATTTGTACTGTATTTGAGGATAATACAAAAACAACCATGTTTATTATCAGATAAAAGTTTCTCACAGCAATAAATTCATATATTCTGTCTGTGCACAATATGAATTTAAATTTGACACAGCAATCAATTGCTTAAACCAACAGAAAATTTTAAACAGATTTGCTGTTAGCAAGAGATGGATTAAGTTGCATACATCTAGATATTAAGCCCTATTTGTTTTTTGTTTGTTCTTTTATTCAGATTAAATTAGAATACATATTTTGTGTGCTGAACCGACACTTACTGTTCAGTAAATCTCCAAGAGGCTGATGTTGGTCGTGAGAACAACCATGAATGTTYATCTCATAAATCAGGATGGGCAAGTTTCCAATAGATATCTACAACACAACATCAGGTTCATTTGGTAGCTGTTTAAAGGCGTTTTTAAAATGCAATACAATTATATATGTGCAGATACTTTATTATTTACTGTACCTGTAGGTTTTTTAGATCCTTTAGGAAGTTTTCTGAGGAATCACAGTTATATTCAATGTGGACTGATAAGAAATCCACCTGTGCAGAGCAAAAGATAAAACACTAAATTGTGTCACATGCACGTCTCTTGGAGAAAGTAAAACAAAAACATTCTAACAAGTCAGTGTAACAYAGGAAATTAGAAATATTTAAACTCATCTGGAGATAAATTCTAGTAAAAGTTTGACTCTGTTTTCAGTAATAGGTCAATTCTAACAAAGAGAGAATGAAACACAAATTTCTCATCTAAATATGACAAATAAAAAATAAATAAATAAATAAATCGAGTTGAAAAAAAGGCAGAAACTGAAACACTTTCACCTGAATCAATGCTAAAATTAGTCTTGGACCAGTTGTGTAAACCCAGTCTGAACTTTCACCTCACAGACACGTCTAAACGAGCTATTCATGGATCATTTTAAAAATAGTAAATAAAAAAAAAACTAAAACATAAAAAAAGTCTATGGAACGTTATCCTACATATGTCTGAATGTGAGTGATTACATCATTGAGATGCTCCGCAGCCCTCACTGGTACCTGAACTTACACARCAATAACACAAGATGCAACTTACAGCTGTTAAATCTTTAAAATAGGAAAGTTCGGCTGCATTTTTTGCCTCCAACCCAAACGACAGATACCTCCCTGCAACAACAAAAGAACACATCTAAAAGTTAGCTAAATTATGTGCGGTTTTACGATAATAAGAAAGCCAATTTTCCACCATAACGATGTTTCTTGTGTAAATTTGTACATGCAGAYGATTGTTTTATAGAACTCATATAAACTAATCACTAAAGTAAACTTGATAATGTGTAATAGCAGTCTCAGCAAAATATTAAAGAGTTGGCCATAAAATACTGGTGGGGACTCATGACTCGGAAAAACTAGTTAAACAACACAGTGATTAAATGATAGTTAATGGCAGTAAATAAGAGCAATTCAAAGTCTATATCTATACACTGCAAAAAATGTCCATCTTACCAAGTTTTAAAATCTTATATCCGGCCAAAAAAGTCTTTTTGATCTTGTTTGAGACTGATTTACTAAACAAGAACTGACTGTGTAAGAATAATGGTGCGTTCACACCGAACGCGATTTCAGCGTCAAAATCGCAGCCAACGCTGAAGTTTGAAGCTTGTGCTCTTTGAGGTCAGACGCAGGACAGCTGCGCTGCACGGCGACAGCCGCCCCGCCCCTCCCT
>NW_013952527.1:395327-404308 GCF_001266775.1 Austrofundulus limnaeus | reverse complement strand
GAAAACAAAATACCTGTGATAATTCACAAGCTCTCTCACCTTTATCAGGAAAGTTCTGATGGTAAAACTGGGAAAGRTTCTCACTGAGCTGGATGATAGTTTGCAGAACACTGTGAGCGTCTGCAGCCTGCACTTCTCTTAAGACTCCATCCAAGTCACTAAATGTCAGCCATGATCGAGCCAACGGTGCAAATTCTTTCAAGGCAAACTCGGCGTACTGCTGAAACCTCTCGACCAGACCCCGACTCTCCCAGCCCCCATACCTGGACCTCAGAGAGCCTGGAACTGTGGATCCATGAATGACGACCAGAGGCTGCAGGCCCGCCTCCAGCAGCTGCTTCAGCAGGGTCCGGTAACACCTGACCACAGCCTGTCGGGRTTCGCTGGGGATCCCCGTGGGAAGGAGTCGAGCCCATGACAGCGGCACTTTGAAGTGAGTCACACCTTTGCCTTGGAGGGACTGAAAATACCGCTTAGAAAGAGGAGGCGTTGGATGACTGCAGTCGTAGGCTTCTTTCTCACTGCCGGAGGTTCTGATCCYCTGCTGGGTCAGAGGGCCCGCAAGAAGCATGAAGTCCTGCTGTTCATACTGCCCACTGCTCCGACCCCCATAAATACACAACATGTACAGACACACAACCAACAAGTACGTCTTCATCTTCATTTGTGAAGGGTACTCTGACCTCACCAAGTATTCACAAAGCWATTTAGAAGCGACATATTGCTCTTACAGCATTTTTGCACAATTAAGATAATCGATGCTGTGAAATTCCAGTGTTTTATTGTGGCTGCATGATACGGTCAGAAAGACTCTGGACTCACGGGATTGATAACTTAATCCCAGTTACAATCTTATCATATCGTTTCTGTTGTTTAAGCTTTTTAAAAAGCAGTAAAGAACAGACCACAGATTTTATAATACGGTTTAAGAAATATATTCTGATGTAAAAAAAATAAGCTTATAGAATAACAGTCTCAGCTTAAAGAAATGTAAACAGAAACTGTTTATCATCTGTTGTTTGTGTTATAAATCTGTATCATATAAGGGACAGCCAGAGGTGGAAAGATGTTAAATTTACTCACATTACCGTAAGCGAGTATAAATTTTGTTTAATTCCATCCAYCCATTATCTTTACTCACTTCTTCTTTTCAGGGTCACAGGGGTTACTTAAGTTCTTTTAGAAAAAGAAAAGTCCCACATCCACGTAATGTTGWGAGTGAAAATTAAGGGTAATACAGTTTATAAGTATAATTTTCAGATAAAGTACACATTAAAGACTAGTTTTCACTGTTTTACCTWGATAATAAACCAATTTAAGGTTTTATTAATCCTATAAATTTAGTCAAATGCTCTTCAAATGACTAGGAAATGCATAGGTTGAGTCGATTTTCATGTGCAGGACCCCTGCTTCACACCTCAGCTGCTTGCCAAAATGAACATGTGCCTCTTGCTGGTGTGATGTAGGCTTCTGAGATTCTGTTACAAATTCAGGATATGAGTGCTGACTGTTTTAGTTGGATAAAACTGTTTTAATTATGACAATTATGTATTAAATAATTATGTTTTCATACTTCTTTATTTTAATTTAATTTTTTTTTCTTTCAGAAAATTCACGATTCAGTTCAGTTTGATACTTTAGCGTCACGGTTCAATATTTTTTGATAGAAAAAAAGACAATATTCCTGGCCCTTCTTTAACTTGTAATTTATTGAATTAATTATTATGTCCATCCTGTGGTCTGCAGTGTTGACTTCAGATCCGTTTCCTTCTCTGGAATATCCATGCTGACTCAAAACTTACTGTMTGTAATCCAGCTGCAGCAGCCTGGGGGTCATTATACTCYTTCACTTTCCCATCCTCACAAAAATCTTTCAGTCTYGCTGGAAATAAAATCAACCTGCAGCACCTTTTGTTTCATGGCCTATGACTGAAATCCAACTAAATATTTCTGGGTCGGTCCTCTACTGAGTAGTTTCTCATTTTGTTTTTCCTGGCTGGAATTTCCAGTTCCTCGCATCTGTGTTGTTTTTGTGTTTGAAGGGCATGTAAGAGCATTTCATAATATTCACTCTCAGCAATTCTCTTTTCAGCTTCATCCATTTTTTAAACACTTGAGAAATCTGCACATGGCACATATAACGCTTTAGTGATCCAAAGCTATTGTTTCAGATCTAAATTATCTTAATTCTTTGAGTATTTCAGCCATACCTGTAGCTTTCACTGAAGAAACGTCCTCGGTTGTTTCCTCTTGATTGTTCTTTTTTTTGTCCACATTTGTTTGGAAGATTGCTTTTTGTTTCTTCTTGGACATTTCTCACTGTCCTCCACTTGATTTCCAGTAATCTGAAGTCTTTGAAGCTGTTTAGTCCAAAATTTAGTCCACTTTYTCGTTTAGTTGTTTGCAGAGACACTCACAAACATGCTTTCAGAGTAGCCATCTTGGAATGACTGAGAGATTTATTCCAACAAAAATCTAAAAATGAAGACCTCCAAATTTAAAACTCTAGTATTTTTCACTCTCTGAGACAGACCTTACAAGAACAGATCTTTAGTTTACATCTTAGAACAAACAATGGGTTATAGATGGGTCAGGGTGACTGTCTCGTTTTCTGTCCTTCATTTCTTCATAAAAACGTTTATGTGAGCTCAATTTCTGAAGATAAAACTCCATCCATCCATCCATTTTCTTCCACCTATCCGGGGTCGGGTTGCGGGGGCAGCAGCTTCAGAAGGGAGGCCCAGACCTCCCTCTCCCCAGCCACTTCTTCCAGCTCCTCTGGGGGAACTCCAAGGTGTTCCCAGGCCAGCCGAGAGACATAGTCCCTCCAGCGTGTCCTGGGTCTTCCTCGGGGCCTCCTCCCGGTAGGACGTGCCCGGAACACCTCACCAGGGAGGCGTCCAGGAGGCATCCTTACCAGATGCCCAAGCCACCTCAACTGGCTCCTCTCGACGTGGAGGAGCAGCGGCTCTACTCTGAGTCCCTCCCGGATGACCGAGCTTCTCACCCTATCTCTAAGGGAGAGCCCAGCCACCCTGCGGAGGAAACTCATTTCGGCCGCTTGTATCCGGGACCTCGTTCTTTCGGTCATGACCCAAAGCTCATGACCATAGATGAGGGTAGGAACGTAGATCGACCGGTAAATYGAGAGCTTCGCTTTCTGACTCAGCTCTCTCTTCACCACGACGGACCGGTACAGCRCCCGCTTTACAGCAGACGCTGCGCCAATCTGCCTGTCGATCTCCCGCTCCCTTCTTCCCCCATTCGTGAACAAGATCCCCAGATACTTAAACTCCTCCACTTGAGACAGGACGACCCCCCTGATCCGGAGTAGGCACTCTGCCCTTTTCCGGCTCAAGACCATGGCCTCGGATTTGGAGGCACTGAGCCTCATCCCGGCCGCTTCGCACTCGGCCGCGAACCGCTCCAGCGAGAGCTGCAGATCTCGTTCCRATGAAGCCAACAGGACCACATCATCCGCAATAAGCAGAGATGCGATCCTAAGGCCACCAAAACGGATCCCCTCAACACCTCGGCTGCGCCTAGAAATTCTGTCCATGAAAGTAATGAACAGAATCGGTGACAAAGGGCAGCCTTGGYGGAGTCCAACTCTCACCGGAAACGAGCCCGACTTACTGCCAGCAATGACCAGACTCTGACACCGGTTGTACAGGGACCTGACAGCCCGTATCAAATGGCCCGGTACCCCATACTCCCGGAGAACCCCCCACAAGGCCCCCCTTGGGACACGGTCGAACGCCTTCTCCAAGTCCACAAAACACATGTAGACCGGTTGGGCGAACTCCCATGCACCCTCCAGGACCCTGCTGAGGGTGTAGAGCTGGACCAGGACGAAAACCACACTGCTCTTCCTGAATCCGAGGTTCGAGTATCCGACGGACCCTCCTCTCCAGGACCCCTGAATAGACCTTACCAGGGAGGCTTAAGAGTGTGACCCCCCTGTAATTGGAGCACGATAAAACTCATTTGATCTTATATTTAGAAAATGACATTTTGTAATATTCCTCACAAGCAATGTAATGTTTTGGGTAACYATGTTTTTTTTCTAAACACCATAATCATTTCAGGATTTGAAAACTTTTAGATTGTATTAAATTAATTGGGTTTAATCTTCTACATGTGAGGGTTGCAGATGTTGGAGGAGGAWCAAATAATTAGGAGCCAGTTGTTTAACTTGTAGGGGGAAACAAAGTTCAGCACCAGTCAGGAAAAACAACTTTTAATTGTTTTATGGTAGCCCTATACTGCCATCTACTGGTTTAAACAACATCTTGCTACATCAACATCAATAGGATGCTACATCTTTTCACTACAGGGCAGTATGCTATTATACATGATTCAAAACATATTTTACAAAAAAAAAGTGAAAAATGTGGTGTACAGAAGTATTAAGCCCCCCTGAGTCAATACTTTGTGGAACCACCTGCAGCTGCAATTACAGCTGCAGCCATTCCTCCACCAGCTTTGCCCATTTGCCCATTCTTCTTTGTTAACCAGCTCAGTCAGATTAGATGGAGAGCGTTTGTGAACATTTTACGGATCTTTCCACAAATCCTTTAGGTCTGGACTTTGACTGGTCCATTCCGACATTGTGTATATGTTTTGTTGGCCTCTCAATGAGAATGTATCTGAAACAAAAGAAAGAAAAGAACATGTTGGGCATTTTTTTAATAACACTTCATCTGGATCAACTGTTTAGAACTGACCTCAGTCATTTATGGCAACACCGAAATAAAGACAAATTCATTTCATAAACTTTTTTCTTAAATTTGAAGAATATTAAGTCTGTATATTAATTATTAATTGTTAAAGTACAATAAAACGTACCGAAATAAAAGACAGTATGTCAAGATCTTTAAAAAAACTTTTAAAGAAAATAGWTGAGTTCAGTTCTGGAACATAACCTCTTAGAATAAGGGTCACTTCACGCTACATGTAATTTATGAGATTTAAACCTTGCATTTTTTTAAAACTTACAATCAACACAAGTTTTATAGATCATTTTATAAGTTGTATAATAAAAGCRGTGCTTTAAACACAAACCAAATGTTTTCATAACTGTTCACCACCCACAGGTCATAACTAGGATGAAGTTACATCAATTCAAACAATAAAACACTTGTGAAATAAATAACGGATATTTATTTACTGAAATTAGTCAGGTGATGGCAGTAAACTTGTAATCTTCTGTGACATTTTGATTGTCATATAAGCACAAACTTACATAAAACAAAACAATGCCAACAAACTTAATYTTTAAATTGGAGAATCTCTCACATTTTACATGGATGAATAAAATATATATTTTTAAAAAATGAGAAAAACTAATGAGTGTAAATATCACCTGTTTACTTTCAGCTTATGATTTTTATTTAATTATTTATTTATTTATTTTCAGGTGTTTCTCAGCGTCCAACCTCTAGGTGGCGCCAGTACGTTGTTTTCATGGTAAACACCACCTGAGACTTTGCAGGCACAAAGAGATGAAATAAAGCACTATAACTTTGTATAAATAATAATTATTGACATAAAAARGGAGTTGGGTAAATAAAGGAGATTTCATAATTATTATGTTTGAGGATTCATTGCAGACCTAAACCCCCCCTCCTTGCCTTCCGGACCCACCTTTTGTTTAAAATCCTCTCAGCTTGGAGAAGCAAACTAACCACCACCATCCACACAAATAAGAATTGTCAGCTCCAGCACATATCTCCTCTGCTCCCCCCCTGCTGGGTGGTCTCCAGGGTGACCTGCCGGCTCCACAGGGAGCAGCATTGACTCACGGTGGGTGTCTCCTCTGCGTGGTCTCCTCCAGGATCAACGAGGGGTCTGCTCGATGATATGAAACTCTGTCAGGACAGCTCATGAGTCAGACTCCAGAAAAACATGTTTGCTCCAGTTTCATGAGATGTTTTTGGGTCAAGTTGAATAACTTACATAAAATTTTGATAGGTTACACATGTCTGAACTTTAACAAGGTGCCACGCAGACAGGTTATATCATTTATTCTTTTTAATCAGCACATAATGACCCTGTTCAGTCCTGATGGTCAGCTCTGACTGAACACATTCCCACTTATTATATAGAGCTGCTCAGCTTAGTTGTTATGAATCTGTTTTGGTTTTTTAACTGCAATATTATTTTGACATTAACACAGTTCAGAAACATTCAGATAACAGTTTGTTCTCTTTTGACAATTGATTATCAAACTGTTGCAATATAACGTAAATAAAAACACCTTAATGATTGTTCACTTCACAAAACTCAGTCTCAGCAGAAAAACTCAACATTTTAATCCATAAAACCCCGTCACAATAAAATGTTGTGTTGAGGACATAACATTAGCTCTGTGTTTGGTAAGGTGAACATAATGCAATGATTTGTAATCCATTTTAGTAAAACTTTTAGCCTGGTAAAAACCAGCCCCTTGTTCTTCGCTTTGCTTCGTACAGTCGGTCTAAACCAGGGCTGTCCAAACATTTTGTCACGTGGGCCAAAATCATAAAGTCAGAAGGACTTGAGGGCCAAAAATATTTTTCCTTTACCTGCCCAGCAATAAACTAAGCATTGAATACTTCAATTAAACAAAGAAAGTAGTCAGATTTCTTGCTGGAAATGGACGTGTAAATTAATCTAGATCCAGAACTTTTAAAGTGTTTTACAGGATTCCCTTATTGAAAGAAATTTAGCAATTTTCTAGGTTTCAATTGGGGAAAAAAATAACCAAATTTAGTCACTTCCAATCAATAAAATCAGGATTCAGGTCACTCTCATTGAAAATGCTTGCTGTATTCAGATGAATTTAATAAATATGTTAAAAGCAGATTGGAGTGCAGCAAAATCAGCTTTTCAGTAGAAGTCAGTAGATAGATGTGGGAAAAGCTAAATGTCTGGTTATTTAAAGACACATATTATTACCAACAGTTTTTACTCTTAGATTTTACTTTGTGATAAATTTCCATTAATAATAAATAGAAAGTCTCCATCTACATCAAACACCTGTGCTGGGGGGTACAAATTTGTAAACAAATTAGTATAATCCTTGAACTGAAGTCAGGGGCCACGCAAAATCAGTTCAGGGGCCACAAATGGCCCTCGGGCCACACTTTGGACATCCCTGGTCTAGACTCTCGGCTATTGAGAAGGGGTGGCCTGTGTTGAAGTTTAAAACGATTGGATCTGATTTACCCAGTTGCTAACATTTGGCCGTGACATATAGTGCACCAGCTCGAACGTGAAGGAAGCTAAGCTAAGAAGCTAACAGTAAATTACGTGCACTAAACAGCCATCCCCTGCTGGGAAGAGACAAGTACTGAACTGAACAGGATGTAAATGATGCTGCAGGCTTTGAGAGACAAATTTATTTAATTTGGAAGGACTGTCTTCATTCACTTCCTCCACTGCCATTAAAGGTGCAGTATGTAACTTTTCTAAAAATATATTTTTAACATATTTGTTCACTCTGTCACTATCTCGTGACAGATTGATATTAGACAGGTAAGCTACGGGGGGAAAAAAGTACAAAAAAAGTACAAAAAAAGTACAGGCAGACTGAAACGGTGCAGAAAATTAACGTCGTTGTTCACAACTTCTCCTTCTGTTCGCTGATTGGTTGAAATTCTAACAGAGAAATCCTGAAGAAAGTGAAGGGAAGCAAGGGCCAAGCTAGTAAAACATCAACAAAATATGCTTTCTTATTTAAAGGATTCTGATAAACAACTAAATTTTAAAACTTTTAGTCAAAAAATCCACATCTAGGATTGCTTTTAATTAACTGAAAGCTGAAGTAGACAAATCATTTTACTCTTAGATATCCAGGTTATACCGTTGCTGTTTGTATGTGGGGGTCACGTCAGGTCATGGGAGGTCCTTTCTCCTATCAAGGCCCTGGATGGATTGTGTTCAGACCACTTATGGTGTATTCAAGAAACATAAACCTCAAAATAGAAAACTGAACACTGAAAAGAAACGAATAATGACATCAATTCAATAAAAGAAGATGGCAACAAAAACTGTGTGTTTGCCAGTGTTGTCAGGATTTCARATAACACACTCATACATGTTGCTTTAAATGAAATTTCCTATCACAGCAGACAAGTTGGTGCTTCACTGGTTCTATAACAACCTCACACACAAGAACCTAAATAAAAAGGCAGAACATCTGCTGCTGCTTCCAACTCCTTTCTGCAATGATACAAACGTAAACTTGGTGGTCCGCCGCGGCTTTCATTAAATTCTTGCAGGGCGAGCGTCTCCCCTTTGTGCCATGAAAGGAAATTGATCGTGATCGTAAACTGCAGCTTCTTTTCTCAGCTTAGAAGACTTTTGCTTTGATTGCAGTTTTTTATGTTTTTACCCCACATTTCTAATTGTTCTACTAATTTTACTTTATTTCTCTGGATAAAAACAAACCAAAGCTTTTATGAACTGCTTAATTTTTGGGTTTTAAACAACTCTTTTTAGCTCCACGAGTAACTGAAGGGCACAGAAAAGATTAAAATCTTTTCATAAAATAAGAATTAAAAGTTAAATAGAACATAAACAAGAGGACAAAACAGAGACATCCCATCTGCAAAACGTTAAACTAATAAAAGCTTACTGGGTGGCGTGTCTACTTCCTGTGGAAACCTTCCACACAGGCGGTAAAGTTAGTGCTACTTTTGATATTTTTAGATAAACATAAAACTGGAAACCAAACTCATTAGCAAAATGTTTGATTTTTTCCCCATAAATCTCAGTTTCTTCATAGTGAAATTTAATGACATAAAAAAATAAAACCTAGAACCACTTAAACTGTTGTGACATGCAGAAAAACAACAATTTTTTGTGATATATGGGTTATTAAAATGTATTTAGTTTTATAAACAATTTATTTTCAATTCAATTCAAAAAATGTTCATTTCATTAAAAAAATACTATATGCAATAATAAAAATAAACCAAAACCAAATATATATATAC
>NW_013952527.1:389780-394124 GCF_001266775.1 Austrofundulus limnaeus | reverse complement strand
CTTTTTTTCTTATAAAAGGCTAAAAAAAAACAAAAATATTGGTTGTAATTTTTGACTGTGTAACTTTACAAATGGCACCCCGTACTAAAGGGCCTCTCAGCTAACAGGCGTTCACTTTCAAATCAGTACGAGGACCACTGCTGTGTTAGGAGTTACATCKCAGAGGGAATCCTGCTAAACTTGTTTGAAATCCGCCCTGCCTTTTATTGAGCTCATTATCGCAAATATTGCTTTTTGACAGAATCGTTTCCTCATTGCGAGCTCTGTGGTGTGGTATCTGCTAAATGTCGGATTCTCCCTTTGAGAATCCCAGTTCACCGGCCCCCGCTTGAAAYGAAGCAGGAATGGAAACTGGAGCAGGAAATTGAAAAGAGGAGTCCTGTTGTGTTGTGGAGACTGCTGGGCCTACTGCTATTTCCTCTGAACATGCCAGCATTGTAGACTTGCCAGATGTGTGTGTTTGTGTGTGTGCCCTGTGTAATAATCCTAACGGTCCTTGAGGGGAAAATTCTGGTCAGACACGGGCTGCTGCTGTATTGTTGCCGATTCAAAGCTCGATTACATTTTATAGTCGAGGCGCAGACTTGGTGTGCCGTTTGGCATCTTTGGTCCATCCCGGCTCCGGTTGGCTGCAGAACTTGAAAGGACGTGCAGCAGGATGCAGACAGCAGCTGGCACACAGCGTGGTGTTTCTGCGTGGCTTACAGAGAGCTCACTAATGTTTGCTGAAGGCCACAAGTGGTTTACAACCTCTGTTCTTACGTCACTTTCTTCTCAGAAGTGAAAACATGAACTTGCTTTTGTTTTGTTTTTGGGAAGCAGCAACAAGCTGAGACTTTATGGAACTAAAATAATCAAAATTTTAAATTCATGGTTGTTTAAAATCAATCCATTATTAAAATTACAYATTTATTACCCTTTTGCACTCAAGCATCAACTGTCACCGTTTGGTTCTTTTGCACAAGAAAGGAAGAGGAGACCTTCCAGCACCCACTCCGAAACATTTGAAYGACTTTGTCTGAAAGGTTTGATTAGTAGAAACTTCTAATTAGGTCTGGCTGTTTGGTGTGCCGCTGGTCTCCAGGAAACAATTTGCAGCAGCTCCGCTGATAGGATGAAGAGCTCGGTTTTCCCACCAGGCACTCTCACCCTGCTGAGTAAAACATGTGCTGCTGTCTCCTCACGTTGCAAAACACACCAACGAACAGCGACTTCCAGGCTCTCCTGGTAGACATGTGTGGAATATATAAAGTGTAAAATAAATGCTGTGTACACGGTACAGACTTTATACCTGTATGATGAYCCAAACTTCATGAAAACAGGCTGTGGTGCAGTTCACTTTTTCTGGGCCGTTGTTTTGTGTGGTTCATGATGTATTTGTCCTAAATACAGGTGGGACCCTGACCTACCAAAGGTTTTGAATTCCTTACCATTTAATTATTGACACCTAAACCTAACATGTATATTATATATAACCTATTTTTAACTCTGACCAGGCGTAGCTGAGAATAACATAAAAAGTAACAATTGATTAATGTATCAGTTCTGCTCCTGCAATTTCATGGTGAACAGTTTGGTTTAGAGCAGGGGTGCCCAAACATTTTCCCCAAGGGGGCCAAAATGAAAATCTATCCATGGCTGCAGGCCAAATGCAGTAATATAATACATGAAATACAAATACTTTTTAAAGTAAAGTCCTTTATTTTTAATGATTAAGCTATGCAATGGCCCTCTTTTGTTTTAGTCTGTGCACTTGGAGAAAGTCTGCCATATGCTCTAGCAGGACATATCATAAATGGGTAAAATATGAGTTTTTAATCCGTTTTTAAGTTTTTAAGCCATCAGCATCTACAATAAGTTTTTAGTTAAATGAGTTACAACAACACCTAATTTCCCTCTGGGATCAATAAAGTATTTTTTAATTGAATTGAATTGAATTGAATTTTTGTGGCCTTATAAAGTGTGCAAATCTACATGTGTGGTTAAATCTGAACTAAATATTTCTGGTCATTTCATGTTTCATGTTTAATCCTAATAAATCAAAGACACTGTCAGCACCATGAATGAAAACTACCTTCACTACAGCTCTTTTATATAGTCATTTGACCAGTGGAATTACTGTGTTTCTACCTATAGGACAACAGGTTACAAACTTGTAACTTTGGCAACTGTTGGTGGGCCAAATCAAATGGCTTGGCCCCACTTTAGTCTCCTCTGGTTTAGAGTTTGTGAGATATGAACAGAGGTGTAGAGTAACGAAGTAAATTTACTTCCTAGTTACATGTTACAAATTTAAATAAGACCAAATTCATGAAATGAGTTGCTTATGCACTCTAAAAAAATGAAGTGTTTTATTTAGTTAACCAAGTCAATTGGTTCCACTAAAGAGAGTGGAGTAAATGGAAAGCACTTTACATATTTTCTTTAAAGGCAAATATGTCAATTGCTCAATTTACTCAATCTGCTTTAGTGGAACCAGTTTGGTTAAGTAAATTTAACTATTTCTAAGAGAGTGGTTTAAGTACTTTCATTTTTACTTCCCTGATTATTGTGAGCAGTTCAATAACTTTTATTTAAGTATTTTTCTTATCGGTGAAATTCATTTTTACCAAAGTCTTTTTCTGTAAAGGTATTTTTACTTTTACTTAGTTGTTTTATTCTAGTAATTTATATACCTCTTGACATGATTTTCAGCAGCTGCACAAATCTACAGAGGCCAGGCTCTGAAAGGTGTCAATTCACCACCCTAAATAAATGTTTTATTGGAGAAAAAAACAGGAATAAAATCTCTCAGAGCAGGAGCGGTTCTAGGGGTGGAGCCACAGGGGCATTGGCCCCTGCTGTAATCTGATTGGCCCCCTGAAGTGCCCCTGTCCTGTCACTCATCTGTCCTTTGCTCAACAGTGGCTGCAGTTCCACTTCCAAACAGTAAGGGCGCTAATGAGTCAAATAGGAATGTCAAGCATGAAGTAAACTTACACAAATCTATTTCAATTTAAATAATCCTGCAGAAAAAAAGTATTTTTACTGACAACGATGGCTGGATTTTCTCACACCTTGTGTGTTTGGGTGTGTTTTATTTATGTACAGAAAAAATGCATGTAAAATTGATAAGGAGTATTTACTGTTTGAGCTTTTACAAGTGTCTGAACATGTGACTGATTAAATTTGTACACCTTTAAAAATGGGTATTTGTGTGCAAGTATGTTGAACAAATACTTGGCCCCTGTATGAAGACTGTGGCCTCTTGATGGCTCCACACGCTGGAAGATCCTAGATCCACCACTGTCTCAGTGTAACTCTGATTTGTGTTGTATCAAAATAATAATAAAAAAGTCAGACTTCCTGCTTCASTTGTTTGATTTCTGAATCTTTGTTGACTTGTCAAGTGTGTCTGTCTTTCTTTTAGCAGTTTTGTTATTAAAGTGACACATCAGTGAACTTAGCGATCTGCCCCGCAGAAGCCGGCAGTAAAACGGGCACAATGTGACTTTTTATCCAGCAGATTTAAGTGCACAGCTGCAGTTATGTAACAGCAGATAATCCACCGTTACCACAGTAATGCTGCTCACATCTACAGTGGAAATTGCTCTGTGCTGTGAAAGCATCAACACATCTTTCCCCACCTGCTGTCATTTGCTACGTGTTGGATGATTAGAGTAACAGTTTCGGGACACGTCTTTTTCACTTTCAGGTGCRTCATATGGAGCATAAATGGGGAAGTTATGATGCAATTGGAAAGCTTTTAACTTCRGAATCTAAACCATTTGGACTTTGATAAAACGAGCTTCACCGAGAAGTAGAAATATCAGGGGAAAAAGCACCATACTAACAGAAAATACGAATGCAGGTTGGGAAATCACAGGGGACCCACATGGAATCCATGAAACTGTACACATCTGAAGTCCTGCCTGGCTGAGTTTAACAGGATTGGCTGGTGTTTTGTGTCTAGGATACTGTTAATCCCCTTTATCCACTTGCTGCACCTTAAACTGTGGAGAAAGCTATTGAGTGTAGTAGGCTGGTGTTTTCTGTTGATTCTTTAAACCTGCAGCARCGTCAAAGCTATGAAATATAAAACACTTCATGCATGCAGTTTAAGTTTTACTTGTGYTGTCACTGAGTTTATGTCTAATTTCCTGAATGCATATCAGTCTAAACAAAAAYGCAATGCTCTTTTTTGGGCTGCATGGCTATTTTCCATAAGCATAATTTTGCAATCTCCCATGGATTCCTTTTAAAGGGCCAATACTATGTGTTTCTCAGGCAGATATTTAAATACTGTACCATAATAAAGTATATATGTCACCTTTAGCTGTTATTAAAATGCTGTTTTTATGTTTA
>NW_013952527.1:385153-389253 GCF_001266775.1 Austrofundulus limnaeus | reverse complement strand
AAGCAAGGCTTTGGGCATGTTTTTCATGAGAGTAAAACATTATATAACATGATATAAAACTCAAAAAAGTTGATTTCACATGATATTGTCCCTTTAAAGTATCTGGGAGAATTAGTCGGGTCTGTTGGAACACCATTGGCTAAATCAAAGGGTGGACAGAAATGACTTTAACAAAGTTATCTCAATGCACAAAAACATGACCGTATGGCTTTTCTTCTTCTGTCAGTGGCTGAAATCTTACAATGAAATAAGATAATGGCAAAGAGAACGAATATTAGATTATTACAAGAAACACGAGTGAAATCTTGTTGTCTGCACAGCAGTACGAGCAATTTCCCCTGCTTCTTATTATTATAACACTCTGTGGCCCATTTGCATGCCCTGGCATCTGCCCCAGCCTTTTCTTTTCCACTTTCAGTTGCATTAACTCACAGTGTGTGAACGTGCCAATGTTAGCTTGTCTGCTAAACGATAATGCGGTGCTCTCTGGAGAACGCTCTGCTATCACTGCTTTGGAAGAATGGATCTTCCCGTTAACTGTGTTCAGGAAATCCATCGACTGCTGTCAAAGCAGTTTTACGACGAAGGTGCAGTGTGTGTTTCCTGAAGATCTCGGGTGACTCTGGTGCTCAAACACATTTATGTTGAAAAGTATGTATATATAAAGACAATAAAGTATAATGCAATGTGCTGAAAAGGCTTTTAAACTGATTTCCTATGTTTTAACAAAGCTTCAGTATATTTTCTTTTCAGAAAAAGAGATGATAAAGAGTTTGCTCTGTAGAAAATACAATTACATTATCTTTTAGCAGTATTTTGGATCAAAAAGAAAATACTTGCTTATCAAAGTAAAGGAATATCTGCCAGGCAACTTTCTGAAAGCCAAAGTTATCTGTTCAAAGTATTTGTTACTCTCGGACACTAGCACACCACGTTTTAGCTCAGTATCTGTAAAGATGACCGAGTTATAGACCATTTTCTGTGTGTGCTGGGGACACTTAGCTGTGGYGGCCATCTTGAAAAGTTGTTGCCTGTCACCAAGCAGGCTCTGCTGAAACTTTCTGTGTGAAGTTGCACGGTCTCGTGTGAAACAGGATTCTGTCGCCTGCGCTGTCGACTGGAGGTCAGCGTTTTCCTCTAAATAAAAAGTCAACACTTTGATTTCTTCCTTCAGGTAGAAGTGTTGAATCATAAGATCCTGCATGATAATRTATTAAGGTCCTATGAATGTGTATGTGAACACTGACTGAGACTAGATCCTCTTTTAAAGAGCTATAGTCTAATTGTGGACAATGCTAATTATGCTGCCAGTGGTCGGGTTGAGCCGTCCAATCCTGAGCTTTTTTTAATGTGAACARGCCTGAATAGATACTTATTATTCTGTCTTCTACTGCCACTTTCATCTTTGTTGTTTATGTTAAAGAACAGCCTTGTTGGGTTGAGGTTTTCCCCTTTAATTTCTTGTGTGTCTTCCTGCTGCATCATGTAGGGTAGGATCACATAGTTCTTATATATGTTCCTTCACCAAACACACACTGWTGAGTTTTGCTCATTGCAGGACACCACACCAATCATCATCAGAATGACATTTAAACATTTAGCTGATGCTTTTATCCCCATGCCCAGAATTTGCAGGTGTCCTTTTGTTCCCTAAGAAAGATGGCGGGTTGTATGCATTTCTTTAAGATATACTAAGAATTTAGTGTATCTTTTATTCAATAAATCACTAATTTCTACAGTAAGAAAAGTGCTCCAAAGGGATGCATCAAAATTTGCTGTGAAAAACTTGTTTTCAGGCATTACGAAATGAGAATTGCTTTTTTTCCAACAGGGAAATAGTTATTTTTTATTTTTTAAAAAAGCAGAGATTTTATGTTTCATATGATAGATTATAATGCAAGACTCTTTAGATCAAAGGACTTACACACATGGAGAAAATTGTTGGTATCCCTCATTTGATGAAAGAGAAACCCACAATGGTCACATCCTTTTAATCTGACAAATGTAATAAGTAAAAAAAAAGTAAAAATTAACAAATGAATCTCATCTGTTTGCTTTGCAATGAATTTCCCTCCTGCCACCACATCCAGGTTGGCTACAGCCTCATGGATCTTAAATTTCTGAATAATTTGTTCAGCTGTAGTCACAGGAACATCAAGCTGCTTGGAGATGGTCTTATAACCTTTACCTTTAACACGCTTGTCTATAATTTCCTTTCTGATCTCCTGAGACAACTTTTTCCTTCTCTTCCTCTGGTCCATGTTGAGTGTGGTCCACACCATGTCACCAAACAGCACATCTGCAGCCCTATATACAGACCCACTGACTGATTACAAGATTAGCAGGGGATTCTGATGTTATCAGTCCATGAAATGGGCATTATTAGGCATTATCAGTCCCATACAATGGCTTCAGAGGGTCCCTACTGTGCCTTCTAGGCTTCAGACTGTCCCGACAGTGCCCCCTAGTGGGTTCATTTATTAATGACAATGAATGTGTAAAGAACCAAAACAAGTTGTAATAAATCTCTTGTGTCCGTGTCTGTCTCGAACCCTTGTCTGAAGCCATTCTAGGGGACTGATAATGCCTCACAACGTCCATTTCATGGATGATAACATCCGAAGCGGGTGATTGTTGACACCTGTGATGATAATTAGTGGACACAAAAGATTTAACATGACCCTTTGGTCACATTATTTTCAGGGGTAACAGCATTTCTGTCCAGATTGTGCATGAGTTTTATTTTTTTTAATATGTTGAACTAAGAGATGCCTGGTTTTCATTTGTTCAATTTTACAGAACTTTTATTTATTATTACTTTTGTCAAAGTCAAGTTCATTCTGTAAACTTTGTAGGTTTTTCTTTCATTAAAGCTGCAGTCTGTAACTTTTTAAAATATATATTTTTGACATATTTGTTAAAGCTGTCACTATGTCTTGACAGATTGATATTAGACAGATAATCTCTGGGGGAAAAAAGGGGGAAAAACGTCCTCTGGCTCCTCCCGGTGGTCCTTATGCCCTCTGTTAAAACCTCTCCRACCCGGAAACGAACAGCCAATCAAAAGCGTGCGCGACTCTGGGCCCTGCTGTGGGGGAGGAGCTTAGGAAGGGGAGCTGAGAGCAGGGGGGAGGGGCTACAAGATTGCATCTGTTCAAAATTTTTCCAAGTTTTTGGGTTTTCAAGAAACTACATACAGCAGCTTTAAACAARGGCTACCAACAATTTTGTCTGCATACGCTTTGTTGTAAAACATGCAAGGAATTTTCTTCAATGAAGACAACCGAAGATAAACCACTATAAAAAGCCCATCACTCAGTGAATGCACGCTTTGTTTTCGTAAATGGAAACTCCACCGTTTGCGTCCCTCCACCTAGTAATAAATCCTCCACTGAAGCCAACAAGTTCCCACATGTTCCCCACGGTTCTGGAAAACCATCCAGGACCCAAACTGAGAAGAAAGGTGAGCCAGCACATCTACCTACCTACTTACTAGGGGTGCAACAATACACGTGCCCATATCAAACCGTATCGAACAGTGCGCACTTGTATCGAACAATACAGATTTTTAAATTTTACTTTATCATCTTGTCTTCTGAATGCTCTGCGTTGAAGGATCAGTGGATCTGTGTTCGACTACTCCAGCTAGGCTGTATTTTTGAGTGCAGATCCACTGAGAAACTTGCTGTTTCAGCAACATTTAATTTAAAATTTGTACTTTTGAGGTTAAACAAATGTTCATAATTAGTTTAAATAAATTACAAGTTAAAATGGGCATGGACATTTCTCTTTTTTGTGTATCGAAAAAAAAAATCGAACCGTGAGACTAAAGTATCGAACCGAACCAAATCGTGAATTGTCTGTATCGTTGCACCCCTACTACCTACCTACTAGGGGTGCAACGATACAGGAAATTCACGGTTCGGTTCGATACTTTAGTCTCACGGTTCGATTTTTTTTTTCGATACACAAAAAAGAGAAATGTCCATGCCCATTTTAACTTGTATTTTATTTATATTAAGTATGAACATTTGTTTAACCTCAAAAGTACAGTTTTTAAATTAAATGTTGCTGAAACAGCAAGTTTCTCAGTGGATCTG
>NW_013952527.1:373344-379917 GCF_001266775.1 Austrofundulus limnaeus | reverse complement strand
ATTTAACATATGAGCTTTCCCATACAGCTGAGCAACACAAACCACATTAGAAAAAGAAAATATAAGTAAATAAATAACATACATTATCCATCTGGGCCATTATGGCGGTGATCTTTCTTCCTGCAGTTCCACCTTTGGCATTGAAAACCTTGATCAGGTTGTCTGTCTGACGGTCCAGTTCTCCAAGGAATTTGGAGGTCAGAGGTACAGTTGTCAGTCGCATAAACTCCAAGTTGATCTGTAAAAGGTAATTCAGACAGGATACAGATTTTAACAGTTTGAAAAGAAGATCAGTGAAAGACCAAGTTATTACACTTCAGATTCACACTTACCTCACTGACATCAAAGAGTGCTGGCCATCTGCTTAGGAACTCTGGAATTGCTGGCTCCTGGAGAACCTCCTGCCTTCTGATCGAGAAGGWATGTTGCATCTTCTTCTTGATCTCAGCCTCATCCTTTTTCTTCTTTTTTACCTCTGTCAGTAGAGCCACCCTTTCCGCCTCCATACTCTCTGTTGTTTCACCTCTGGGTATGTTTGGACAGAAATTAACTTCTGCCTTCCTGGGCTTCTTGATGTTGGCCGCTGGCTTCTCCTGGCCTTTCCGTTTATTCTTCAGAGAGTTGACTGCAACCTCAGAATGTCCAGCTCGGCTGAGAAGAAAAACAATTTACATTAAATGCAAGTGCATGAATCTGTTGGACTGACACTTGGACCACCTTGTGCCGGCATAGATGTGTTATAGCAAAAGACTTGGTGCTTCGGACGTGAACAAAATAAAGCCCATTAAATAAAATGCATACCTGAGCTTTGATCTGAAGTTCATCATCTTTATTTTCAAGTAGTGCTTCCAACCGCAGTAGCCACTGYGAGTGCCTTTCTCCAACAGACATGGGTGGGACTGTATCAGAGCCTTGGCCACTTCTTCTAACTGCTCATCCTTTGGATATGCTGTATACTTCATGATTTCTTCAGCTAGGCCCTCAAGAATATCAGAACGTGTTTTTGGGGTAGGAGACAACAAAGTTCCGTGTGCATTGAACTCATTATTTCCAGAGTGAAGTATCATCTCGGCAAAGTATGAGAAGCGAGGAACAACAAAGACTTTGGGCCAAAAACAGGACCGGGTCTCGGGTGATGACAAGATGATAGTATCATTGCTGCTGCAGGAGTCTGAATCATTTGCTTGATGTGATGAGGAGCTGACACTGGATGGAGTACCTGGGATTATGGGACTGGCATCCCTTGAGAGTGGATTAGAGCTGGTTGTCTCAGAAGGTATGTACACAACTTTCACAGTGGCTTTATCTTCAAGTTCTGAAGTTGATGAGAGGTTCATGAACTGATCATCCATTTCTCTGTCTCTGTACTGAAGTCTGAATGGCTCAGTCACTTGGAAGAAAGTCTTTATTTGAAGTGCAAATTCCTCCACAGTGTTTGGTATTCCAGATTCAATGGTGAGTTTTCTTGCATCGTCTTCACCTCCAAAGAGGACTCTAAAAGTTMCTCGTCCTGCCATCYTGCTTTGCTAATCTAAGGTGGAAACAAACAAAGTTGACAGGCATTAGTCTTGTTTATTAAAGAACTAAACCCTTCAAGCAGAACGCACAGACAAGACACAGTATTAGCCTACAACTGATGAATTAATGAAGACAGAATGTTAGAGAACAGTTAGTAGGGAGAGGACRGAGTAGGAGAAATGAGAGAAGCTTAAAAAGACATTATAAGAGAGGTGGGTTGTACAGAGAAGAATAATTCAGTGAAGTGGGTAGTAGTATAGCTTGGAGAAAGAAGAGGCTATCAGTGAAGAGAATGGCAAAATAGGTGGTCAGTAGAGAGGAGACTAGTACAGCTAGGAGGAAGGTAAGATAGGTTAGTGAGAAGGCTAGAGGAGACTTGGAGAGTGAGGAATTAAGCAAAGAGTGGAAGCTAGGAAAGGTGACTGGTGAAAAGTTAACTCTCCATTACAGAAGAATTTTCACAGCACTGTAGCATATGAAAATCATACCATTGATAACAATGTGTCTTTTCAGGGTCACCATGCGTCTCGATCCGACTGTGTAGGCCACAAGTGGGTAGCAATCTTTTAGCTCCCCAAACTGAACAAGGGCAACKTTTCTATCTGGTGACAAAGTCAACTGAAAGGCCCTGAAATGATCCTGATACCAAGCAAAATATAGACGAACTATGAAGCTCAACTCATCTCCCACTATACACATTTGTAGAATCTCTCCAAATTCAGGCATTCCAGCAGTTGAATCACATACAACCATCATTCCATTTCTGTAGTTGATCCCCTTAGTTGTGACATTCTTTGTGAGATTAACTTGACTAATGTCTGGATATTTCTGTCTGAGAGCAACTACAACCTCTTCATTCAGAACTTCAATAGGGACTTTGGAGACATTTGTCACTTCCAGATTTGAAGCATTGAGACTAGATGAGTGCAAGTGAAAACTGATTAATTGCTGGTGTTTGGCTGCCAGAGTGAGTGCAATATTCCTGAAATTATTTGTGTGTCTGGCAACTTGTTTAAAAAAACTATGTTTTGCCTCAAATCTTATTGTCCATACACCCACAAGAGGCCCAAAGCATGTTATCAAGTGTGGATAGTGCTCAAGATAGTGGTGTTTAGGTTTCAGTGTCTCACCTGGGATAAGCTCACGTAGTCTCTGTCTGTGCTCAGACACTTTAACATCAAGGTAGGYGATTGTCTCTTTGGTGTGAACAGGTGCCACAACTAACTCCACAATTTCCTTTAGATCTAGTATCACTTGCCAAGCAAGCTCACCTTCTGGTAAAAGGTCTCCTATCAGAAATGGGAGGAAACGTATAAGGCACCAATTCTCATGGGCGTTGCCACCTACTGTCTTTCTACTGGAGTAGGTGTGTGGTATAAGGTGAGGCCGATTCTTTTTGTCACTCCACTTGAAAGGAAACTTGAGGATACATGTGTTAAGAAACTCAAGAGTAAAATACTTCTTGGAGATCAGAATGCTCAAACACAGTGCTAGTTCAAATGGGACAACACCCTCAAACAAATCATGCACTATGTCTGGGGGATAGCCTGTGCTGACGTGAAAATGGTTAAGATGCTCAGTTAAAGGGCAAGCACGCTTCACTCCAAAGCAGCTTGTTTCAGTGTCCTGTGCTGTCTTTAGATGTGCTTCATGTATTTCTTTGGTTCTAAGTGAAAAAGCACCTGAATAAACATCAGCTGATTGGATCTCTTCTTTCTGAGCAGTACAAAATCGACAAATATAATTTGCAGAAAAGCTCTCTATAAATCCAGCCAAACCATGGGCACCCAAATTGTCTGCAATAACACTGTGCACTGTTCCTTTGACAAAAGTCCCAAGCTTTGAAACATAGACTCCGTGCTCTTCTAAAGTAACAAGATCATRTAATAGTGGCTCTAATATTTTTCTATATCCATAAGTCTTTAAATCATTACTCTTGCACAAAACCGCTAAGTAAATAGAAGTGAGTGCTGAGTGAAAGCCTGGTCCCAAATTATTCAGAATCCAGTATATGCTGCATAACTTGTGCTTCTTCCGTGATGTGCCCAAAGGATTACACAATTCAAAGTCATCAATGTATAAGGTTAAACAAATTTTTAACTCACCACCTGACAGAAAAGGGTTTTCTTTGAAGTACACACCATCTCTTATGGAGCAATACTGCTGGTTTTCAAGCTGGTCTGAGTTACTGCCCTGTGTTCTGTGGCTATCAATAACTCTATTCAACACTTCAGGAGAATCAAGTATCTGCTGCAACGATCGCAGTAAGGGGATATATTGAAAAGAGCTGCTTTTTTTGGAATCAAGAACAAACTCTACTGGCTCGACAACCTTAAACACTTCTTTATAGTACTCTTTTCTCTTATAAGCTGTTGCAAGGGGACCACCTTTCCCTAGTGCATTTGCCAAAGGATTATATTTACACAGTGAATCAGCTAATTCCTTAATAACCAAGCTATCAACCTCAAGGTTTTTGCTTTTGAAAAAATCTGATATACTGCTACAAGTTATTGGCACAGACACAGTACTCAGTAAGTAGTGTAGCTCATCAACCAATTCATTTATTGCTGCAGATGGAACATGAAAAATGTTTTCCAATTTCAATAGAACAGAGCCAAGTTTCTTTACAACAACTTCAGGAATGTCCTCTGAAGTATCACTATCTGCATCTGCGTCTGACAGCCTACCATCTATGTCTGCAGTAAATGAGTGCCCTTCATCTGCTGGACTAGACTGAACACTGACTTTAACTACACCTACTTTAAAATCCTTTAAACTGTGTGAATTATGTTTACGATTTTTATGCGAGTTAAAAGTGCCATAAATGTTTGACTGATATGTACATCCCTCAAACATACAAGTTACATTTTCATAATGCCTAAGGTGTTGATTAATATGACTAAAGTATTCCTTCTCTGTTGAAAGTTCTTCACACCTACATGTCTGACAAACGAACGTAGTGAACTGAGCACCTGCTGTTTCTAATTTGCTGTGTGTTCGATATGTGTGACTCAAAAGTTTTTTCCAGCTTGTGAATGTGCAAGGACAGTCTAGATATGCACATAGATATTGGCMTGTCCGGCTATGGTGGAAATGTCTCAGCCTAAAATGTTTTAATAACTCATACCTGGTAGATAAAGATTTGTCACACAATTTGCAAGGCCACATTCACACAGTCCCTGTGAATGAATACAAAGAACAAATCAATTAGATTATCTGTAAAATGAGCTGCCTTTCAGCTTGAGTTTGTTGTTGAAGTTTAATCGCTTTCATGATGTTACAATAAAAGGCATTCAAGAAAGACAGCTCCTTTTAAAAGTGCATAATGTACAACAAAACATAAAAACAACACATCCAACTTTGTCCACGATCAGACGTNACCTACCTACCTACCGACCGACCGACCGACCGACCGACCTACCTACCTACCTACCTACCTACCTACCTACCTACCTACCTACCTACCTACCTACCTACCTACCTACCTACCTACCCACCTTTCTCAGTAACAGTTAAAGCACACTATATATTTTTGTATGAAAGGATTATTTAATCCCAGATGAACAAATTAGGATTAAGGGATTAAGACCCGCCGCATAAACAGTTAAATGATCCAAACACAGATGATGTTTTACATGTTTGTTTGTTTGTTTCTGACACATGATGACAGTCAGGATGACAGACTCCCCCCACCCCCACCCCCAGCTGTCAATCATCCAGAGCCCTCCCCTCTGTAATCCAGGAGGCTGTCTGTCTCTCTCCTTCACGTGACGAGTGAGTCCAGCATGGCGGAGCTGTCGGCTCGGTGAATCTCTGCGGTACCGAACGGGTCGTGGACAGCCGGACCGTGGATGCTGGAGGAGAAGAGGAGGAGGAGGGGGGGAGAAACACGCAGCTCTCTCTCAGGTGGGCCCGGTTTTTAGTTCCGGTTCTTTTCGCTCCTGTTGCCTGTGTTGTTTTGTTGKTCGGCTGCAGCAGCGCTCTGTCTGCTGTCGGACTGACAGTTTCCATGTTTGTCAAACTTCCTCTAAGTTTGTTGTTTTGCTCTAGAATCGGCAGAACAGAAAGGAAAAGTGTTGCGTAAAAACATGTCACCAGTCTGGAATGGAGCTTTTTTAGGAAAAAAAAAAGTCGACTGAGCTCGTTGTGCAACCGTGATATAAGTCTTTTTAAAATCTGACTGTAGAAGAAATGGAGTAAAACTCTGGAGAAACATACAGGAAAGAGGATGATTTCATTTTAAATCAGTTTTTTTATGTTTGGACTTGTTGCACCCCAACAATTAAAGTTTATTTATTTATTTATTTGCTGTTAGACGCAGAGAATAAAAAGTCACTTCTCCCGTGTTTTTTCCCACCAACCCAGGCTGTAACTGCTTGTGAGACCTTTTCTTGTGTGTGAGGAGAAAGCTGTGTTTCCACAGCCGCAGCTTTGGGTGTAAACTTGTCATCATGAAGTGTAAACACAGCAGAGCAGCAGCAGCAGGGCTGGTAACTYCTGTTAACCCTTTACAAGCAGAAAACTCTGCGTGCAGCTGCAGAGGACCCCAGCCTGCTGAACTCCTGAACGCRCAGGAACCAGGGGTGCAGCAGGTTCCACAGGACCCTATATCTCAATTGCATGGCTACAAATCAGAATCACTTGCAAACGATTAAAACTAGGGCTGCAGAAGAAAAAGAAAAGTTTAATTCTACAGAAATTAAAACTCCGTGTGAAATCATACAACTATTAAATGAAGTAATTCATTTTTCATTACCGTTTAATTTAAGGGGAAACCCTTAAGTAACAATTTTCAGGTTTGTCGTTTTAAAAGAAGTCAAGYGCTCAATTCAAGCCCTCGTTGTGGTGCCAGGCTGTAATTAGTTTTAAGTCATGTGAAGTAGTTATTTGCAGCAGAAAGAGGCACAATGGGCTTATCTCTGAAAAGTGTTGATTAGATTAGGGCTGCAACTAACGGATTATTTTAATAATCGACTAATCTGTTGTTTATTTTTTCGATTAATCGGCCAAGTCATTAAAACGCTTAATTACATGAATATGAGTAGATTTAAATTA
>NW_013952527.1:368067-369476 GCF_001266775.1 Austrofundulus limnaeus | reverse complement strand
ACTGTATTCCAGTTTAAAAAAAAAAGTCACTGATGATGAAGAAATAAATAAACTAATATTTAGTTTCGTTTTCTACCGAAGTGACAAAAAAACTGTATTCCAGTTAGCCGACAGGCGACTGTATTGCTGCCACTAACCTAGCCACAACACTGCTACAACATAAATAATGAAAAAAGAGAGCTTTACTCTGTATGTCATGCAAATAAACATTGTTTTTAATATGTACAGAATGCACAAAAAGAACCACTTGTACGAGTGATTAAACATGCATAAAAACGTTAAGAACGATAATTAACWGTAAAAGTTAACTTTCTAAAGCTGCGAGTAGCAGCCATCTTGAAATGGAAACTGGGGGTAGTCACAGCCGCTACCACTATACAAATGGGATTTACAACTGGAGGGGGGCGTTCCAGTTTCAATTTACGAAAAGAAGCAAGAAAATTTCCACTTCCCAGTGCTACTGGAACGCACCATCAGCCTCCAGGCACCCGTTAACTCAACCCCAATACAAAACCACACCAGGCTTTTCACAATAAAAGCACATGAACGTCTCCATACATCGGGCAAATTTATGTYGTGCATGAAATCTATCCTGCACGTCACTGAAGAGGTGTTTACATTCAGCGATGGCGGAAACGGGAGAGTTATTTTTTAATGTCAGTATAAGCAGCGGAATCAACACCTGTCGCCAGTTATTGAAGAGCAGCGCCAACAATGAAATTAGCTTGCTAATGCACATAGTGGTGCTGTGAGGAAAAGTGTCCCCCGTGAAACAGTTCACTGGCGGGAGTGACGTAATGTTCAGAACGTGTTCAGGCTGTTTAAACTGGAATGTCGGTGTTCAAAAAATTCTTATCGTAACAAAAATAAAAACAGGTTTGGGGTATGAACCGGTATACCAAGAGTTGAGAGGAAGCTGTACAAGTGGAGGACAAACATTAAAACAGTCCAAAAATGAACTGCATCTGACTTTTTTTAAGAAAAAGAGAAAAAATGATATGGAAAGACCTGAAACAAGATCTAAGATCTTAACTACATTTTTTTTTTTGCACCAGTCATCACGGAAACCTCTGAGTGGAAATGAGTTCAAAGTGGCTCTGATTGAATCAGATTTACAGGTACTGAGTTGAAATTAGTTGTGGTAGCAGGTAGGGCTGTGTATTGGCAAGAATTTGGCAATACGATACATATCATGACAGAGGGSTCACGATACGATATATCCCGATATATTGCGATACTGTAAGCAAGGCAATAAATTCCGATATATTGCGATTTTTTTTGTCCAAAAATTCGATTAAATAAAAACCTCTTACTGGGGAAGAAAAATGAAAAAAAATTCATTTTCTCAGAAAATTCTAATATTACATAGACATACTTTTGATTCATTTAGCTGTGTTCTGCTTTGTATG
>NW_013952527.1:360914-367686 GCF_001266775.1 Austrofundulus limnaeus | reverse complement strand
TCACCCAACACTTAACAATAGCCTCGACCTCAAGAGGTAGAGGAGCCAAATGGCTGGCTCACTGCTGCCAACTAGTGGTCAGAGGCTGAACTACAACATAAAAACGAACAGCTGGCAGAAAAGTTGACATTTTAAACCTTAGTAAAAAATCGATACAGGGCTTTAGAATATCGATACAGTATCGGGAAATGAAATATCGCGATATTTCAGTGTATCGATATTTTCTTACACCCCTAGTAGTAGGGGAGAGGGATGACCTCCAACACATCTTCTGAGTAGAGGTTTACCAAAAAAATCAATTCACGTCAGAATCATGATTCTCATTTACAAAAATTTAGAATCAATTTTAAATGTCCCCTTTAGGTTTTTTTTACTGAACAAGTCTGAGTTTGACACGAGCCTCACTGTGTGCAAGGTTGGCAAAATGAAGACGAAGCACTTTGGGAACGCAACCAATGGGCTAACGTTATCAGCTTTGAATGAAAAATCGATTTTGAATTGAATCATGGCCCCAAAAATCAGAACTGACTTATTATTAAAAGATTCCCACATCTACTTCTGCGTGTTACCACATCAAGTGTCTTATAGAAATAAATAACAATGAAGCTTGTTTGAACGAAACAAACTGTTTTAATAATTTGTTGCACCTACTTTCCTTTTTCTCTTGCAAAATACAAAATATAAGACACAACAAAACTATTCAATCAAAAATCAGTAAAGATTTTTGTTTTATTTATTTTGTGGTTTGGTTTAGTTTAATTCCCCTTGTTCTAATTCCTTTAATAAGATCATTTAGCTCAGTTCCACAGTGTTTGGTCCGATCCAGCCCCCTGTCATTCAGCACAAGCTGGCACCGGGAATGTTTGCTTGTTTGTGGACATTTTGTTGATGTTATCACACTAATGAACTCTAATGGGGTTCGTTATTGCCACTGTGTGCTCTGGGACAAATAAGGTGGCAGGACTCTGCCACCCAGCAGGAATTTGYAAACAGTTTAGCTCCCCATTCAGCATGCTGTAGGATCTTTGTTTTCTGTCTTTGTTCATGTATTTCTGTACCTCGATTACACACGATGGCATACAAGTAGGCAGTATAATATGAATGGGGTGAGCCTGTCAAATGATAGTTATCTAACTCAGTGGTTCCCAAAGTTTTTATCTTTTGACCCACAAAATAACAGTAGCAGAGACCTGTGCCCACAACTATTTTTGGATGATAAACATTTGTATCAGGTCAACTAAATATGGACATAGTAACAATATTTATTATTCTACATTTATACATTTTAGGCAACTAAGGCAAAAATGTAATTAATTTAGAAAATCTTTTCAGGACCCCACCTTGATGTTTCTGGTCCCRACCCCAACTTTGGGAACCACTGATCTAACCCAACCAGATATCTCTTAATTTGAAGAAAATTGTGAAATGGTCAATTTRAGGGAATTTCTCACTGTTTTTTCTTTTTTGTGTTTACATATAAAGTTCAATATTACTCACTGTATTAAATGATGTGAGGTTGGATACTGGCCAGAGAAAGATTAAAAATCAGACAAGAAGATTTAGCACAAAACATTGGACTTGAACCTTTGAATGAATTGACCCTCGTACTCATTCATTAAGTTGGCGTCTGTGAATCACTCKCCCACATCCAGACTTGGAAGCCTTGTTGTGGCTCGCATCACCAGTAACAAAACCATTTTAGCTCCCTTGTACTTTGCCAGGACCCTGTCCTAACTTTGAAGCTGTTTAGTGCCCCAAAATCAGCGAATAAATGGTTGCCAGTTGTGGAAGTGATTTCCGCTTGCACACGTGTAGTTAGGTCCAATAATGACTACAGTATAATGTAAAGGCTAGTTTCAACAGAACATTTTATAAATATGTATACAATTAAAATAAACATTTCTAGATGGAGTGCATGTTTCTTACCACCTTGCAGGTTTAAACAAAGATSAATGAGAGCTCATAGTATGTGTTGTAACTCTCAGCTACAAACACACTGAACTGACTCATATGTAATCATTTTTGTGTTTGCAGAGGTTTTTTTTTACCTGTGGGGATATTTTTAATTGAGCTGACTTTAAGATATTTATTTGTAGATTTATATCTGAGATGTTTTAAAGRGATCCCCGATTAGTTGTAACATTAGACTTTATTTGATAAACTTTAACTGTAAAATAAAGACTGTAAAAATACAATATGTTGTTTAGTTTTTGTAATTTTTAAACTAAAAGTTTAAAAATATATTGCACGGACGGGGCCATTTTATTTACATGCAAAGCATTCTGGGTAAATGATGACATGGATAGGTCTTTGATGCGAAGCTGCTAGCGAGCTATATCCACCCTGAAGGTTAATCTTGGACAATATCTGACGATCGGCTCTTTTAAATGAAACCAGAGAGTGTTGCCAGAGAGGAGAAGGTAGAAATGACTCAGCCTGTAACTGAAAATATGGATGGAGGACAACAGAGCTGCTTCATGGAAGAAGAACCTCAGCTTAGCCTGTTAGTTTGTCACGCTAGCACCAAGCTAATACATATAAGGCAAATGGAATATAGCGTCGGTGCTAGCGCAGAGGCTAACAGGCTAAACTGAGGTTCTTCTTCCATGAGGACCTGTCCACGTCATCATTTACCCAGAATGCTTTGCGTGTAAATAAAATGGCCCCGTCTGTGTTAAAATATATTTTTGAAAATTTACAAAACGAAACAGCCTACAGTATTTTTTACAGTCTTTATTTACAGTTAAAATATATGTTTATCAAATAAAGTCTAATGTTACAACTAATCGGGGATCCTTTTATTAAAATCTGTCCCATGGTTCATGACACACACAAACACAGTCAGTTACATGATCGCCCATTAAATTAATTAAATTAAAACACTGGAGTGTATAATATAGTTTTCTCATTTGTTTTGATATTCAGTAGCAGTGCATTGATTGCAGTTTTTTGGCCGATCTCCGATCTTTAAAAAGTTTGACCTGCCGATATTGATTTTTTAAATAGCTGACACTGTTGGGTGTTATAAGGTCACACGTTCAATGTTCTTATGTTATTTTATTGTAAAACAATGAACAATACCCTTGAAACAATACAAACTTGTTTTAGCTGGATATTAGGTAGTGCTCACAGCAGAGCTAAAGGAGACAGTGGCTGATTTTCAAACCTTTGTGGAGGTAGATGAGACACCAGTTTTTTCCTATCGGCCGTTCTCCGATCTCTCAAAATTAAGGAAATGGGTAATACACCCCTAACACTCAGTCCTATGTACCACACAGCGCACAGCGCTCCTCATGTTGCCTGAACTCTGAATCAACAGGAAGAGTGATCATCGCGTAGATCCTGTTACTGGACATCCTCGTTCGTTGTCTTCTGTTGGTTTTGCCAACAGCTGATGAATGAGATTTCTTGCAGTCAGACACTGACGCTGTTCACTTGCAAACAATCAGCAGGGAATATTGTGTTACAGTTGTACTTTAGGTGTACTTTGTCACACATTTGTGTAATCCTCTTTTGCTCTTGTCACTGGTGTTTTACTTTGACTCTAAACTTCCTTCTCTAAATGTTTCGACAGCGCCAAATGGCACAAGGCTGGTGATAATGTTTTGTCTGTGCAAGTTTGTTTTTAATAAAATGTCTCACAGGATGTATTTTAATGAAACTTTCAGAAAGAAGTCACTGAATGAACATCTTTAACTCATTAACTTTTGGAGTAACCTCAATTCATGATAGCAACCACAGTTATTTGAGTAGAGAGAGCACATAAAGGCTATAATTCTCTCAGTCTTAAAACAGTTAAGGTCAATTTTAGTCTGGTAGTAGTTGAGAGTCCTCACCAGCACACACAATGAGCAGGAGATTGCTTGAAATTTTGTGTTGATGATTTTAAAGTTGGATCAAAATGGTTAAAGTTAAAATAGGAACAAAAATCTTCATTTAAGATTGTCTAAACTAAACTAAACTAAACTAAACTAAACTAAACTAAACCAAACCAAACCAAACCAAACCTAAACTAAACTAAACTAAAGGGTGTATTCAAACCAGGAAAGTCCTTTGTATGGGGTGCCGTTTGTAAAGTGACACAGTCAAAAATTACCACCAATCTTTTTGTTTTATTTAGCCTTTTATAAGAAAAAAAAAGAACAGATTTATTTTACAAAGTCATTTTTTCACCATATGATWCATACATTTATAAATGTCATAGTTTATAAACTAAATATTTAACTTACAAATTAAATATTTAGTTAACAAGCTAAATATTTAACTTGTGACTTAAATATTTAGTTTTGAGCTAAATATTTAGCTAGCTACCTAAATATTTAACTTAAATATTTAGCTAGCAAGTTAAATAGTTAGGTAGATAGCTAAACATTTAATTTGTAAGTTAAATATTAATTTATAAACTATGACATTTATAAATGTTTGACTCGTGGTGAAAAACTGACTTTGAGAAATATATCTGTCCTTTTTTTCTAATAAAAGTCTAAATAGAACAAAAAGATTGGTGGTAATTTTTGACTGTGTAACTTTACAAACGACACCCCATACCCTTCCTTCAAGTTCATTTAAAAAAAAATAAAGTTAGGTTTTTACTCGTCTTTGCCATCAACAACTGAACTATCAGGAGTGAGTCAGTCTAAAGCACACAGGCGATACATCTAATCCCTCTCAGCAGCTGAATAATTCATACTCAATCAGGTCTGAGAGGTTGAAGCAGTCTTCTTGGCACACGTGCATTTTCAATGATTCATTTTATGAGCTTTGCAAGGGGTCTCTTAATTGTTGTTTACTGCTCGCTATCCGACCACATGTTATTTTTATGCCAGTGAGATTACTCCCGACAGCGCCTCCGAGTGCTTGGGAAATAAAATCCATTAAGAGGTTCTTGGAGCTGTTTTTCTGTCAAGCTTTGTGAAACTTTACTTCACAAAAAAAAAAAAAAAAAAACACAATAGGCTACATCTCATCCAATTTAAAGGCCAGTCTGTGATGAAGAATCGCTTGGAGAGACACCAAAACGTAGGAAAAACACACATAATTGAGCTGATTATTGGAAAACAGGTTAAAAACGACTGAAAGGTTAAAGTTATTTAGAAATAAAAGTAAACCTGCATTTAACACAACGTTATGGTTAAACCTTCTTTCATTTAGTTTTACGCATGATTTGAAGGACTTAATAAAGAGCTGTACGAACATTTCTGTTTCTCCAAATTTAGATTCTGTAGAGGGAGCCCTGAACTCCTCAGAGGTCTCCCCCTGGCCTGTTTGGAGCATCATGGTCACCACATTCATCAAAGAGGTGCACTGCCAAGGCCGCGGCAGCTACTAAAACTATGAACTCTCACAGACAGCAAGGTAAGCTGTAGAAATATTCTGTTTTCTGTCGATGTGTGAGTCTTTTAATACTGAAAAGGTCATATTTTTGGCATGAATGCATTTTTGTAGTGCATCGGGTGATATGCACTTCTTTAAAAACGCTGTTCCTTTAACTTTATAGGTGATTAATATAGTTATTTTTACAAATAAACATGGCACGACCATAGCTGGACAGTTTTTTATAGAGTATTCAATGTTTCAGTGAGTTGGGTTGAAAGTTGCACATAAACCTCCCACTTGACTTTTCTATTTTGGTAGCTTTGACATTGGGAAAGTAACTCTCACTTCTCAATTTAATGTCTTGTTAGTGGTTCATTTTCTCCTTGTCGCCTTTCAGTCTGAGTAGCATTACTAAGCCCTTTTCCACATATGACAGATCATAATTTCCTGTTCCAAAACCACCGTTTTCAGAGGACTGAGGAGCCTTTTGTCCAACTTAAACTTGGGTGGCACAGGCTGCCATGTTGTCATGCTTCTTGGCATTTCGGAACTGGGTTTATAGCCTTGGAAACAGAGCTAGAACAAAAACAACACACACAAAAAAATATCCCCATTAGACCCCCACCCGCTGTCCTCTCTTCTTCTCTCCAGCAGCAGTAATCTGTGGCCTGTCCTGGCTAGAAGGGGAGAGAGATCCTGCGTCAATAATGTCGTCATGCACGGCAACTCCCTGATTTGGGTCTCAAATGGAGCTGGGCCATCTGCTGCTGGAGGCCTTGCAGAGAATGTTAAAAATGTTCTCGAGCCTCTACAATCTAACCAAAACACACAACAGGGATAAAACCAGCAGAAGTGTTTGTCGTTAACCTGCAGTCTCGACTCACCTGACATCTTCCCCACATCTTATTCCTGATCATTATGAGGTCGCTTTGAGCCGGCAGAGGATGTGCCAGCTTCTAATTCATGTTTGGGTTTTTATGGGAAGTGAGACTTGGGAAGAAAAAAAATGTATTTGTGAATTATTTTAGTTTTAGAAACAGCTGGGTTTCATCCTTTTTGACAAATCTGGTCGTCCTGTTCCTTCCACTGGTGGAATGTATGTTTTTCTTGTTTACATACATGTTTACTCCATCCCAATGTGAGTTGACATAATTTATACCTATTTACACCTCCTATTTTAATGACTGACTGTCTTCTATGTTAGTAATTACACTCGGATAACTTATTTTAAAGGGCCAATATTAAGTGTTTCTCAGGCAGATATTTAAATACTATACCATAATAAAGGATCTATGTCACCTTTAGCTGTTATTAAAATGCTGTTTTTATGTTTAAATAGAAAATAAACTTATCTTCTCATCACTTCTTCTTCTAAACGCCTTGAAATTGGCCTCTGTCTCTTTAAGAACCTCCTTCTGCTTCTGTCTCGTCCCGTTCAGTGTGTGTGTGTGTGTGT
>NW_013952527.1:353958-360718 GCF_001266775.1 Austrofundulus limnaeus | reverse complement strand
AGTCAGAGCAAGGCTTTGGGCATGTTTTTTGTGAGAGTATAACATTATAACATGATATAAAACTCAAAAAAGTTGATTTTACATGATATTGCCCCTTTAAATTTGTAATAGACCTGAAAACTGAATATGTTCCGCAAGTTTCTGTAAAATTGATCAAGTGGTTCATTAAATATTTTGGCAGCAGACACAAGCAGTGGGTGATACTGTAATTGTTACCATCTGACAGATGGTTGTGATTAAATCAGATCACGTTTTTAGGACTACAAGAGCCTTGTGTAGATTTCATCCCACCCCCTTTTTTTTGTTTATCAGGGAGTTGGAAAGAAACGACTGAAAAGAATGTTTACACAATAAATACTCTCTAAATGATGCTGGAAACAGTGAAGGCCAAATAACTTGTTTTGCTCTGTTGAACATGCAAGGTGACATTTTTGCAGCTGCAATAGTCGACTTTATCGTCATTTCCAGTTCAATCCGTTTAATTTGAATACTTTGAATGTGATGCTCTGCTCACAGAAATGGAAATTAAAAGCTTTCCCTCATGCGCCATTTTCAGTCAAAACATGAAATGCATATTTTAGTCTTTTCCATTTCAGGTTGGTTTTATTCTTAAATAAAAATCTAGGCTTGAGGTACTCAGAGTCAGCTGCTCTAAAGCTGAAGCTCTTTCTTCTAAAATTAGACTAGATTGAGAACATTCTGCTCTCCCTTTTTCCACCATCAGTCCCTGCTCCAAGTTTCAATCACTTCTCATAAAACAGATTCACTTTTGGAGCTTTCGGCCGCCTGCAGTTGTAGATTAAAGGAGAGCGGTTAGTGTCTGCAAAGTGTAGCATAATCTTCAAAAAGAGAGCTTAACACCTGATGGCCTGCCCTGATGGTCTGTGTGATGGAGGGGAAAAAAGGCTTGGTGTTAAATGATGGGTTTTAGTTGTTTTGAAAGCTGAAAGTAAAGTTGACTGAAGTCGACCAAGGCGGGAGGCGAAATGAAGATGAGAGGAGCATATTAGGAAGACGTTATTAAAGATTAAAAACCACATGTGATGCTGTTCACCTGATCCCGAGCTACACAATGACTCCTTCTACAAACTGTCTGAGCCGCTATCGCTCTATTTTATCCTCGGAGCTGTAAAATACTCCTCAGTGGAGCGAAGGAATGGAAACAATCTCTGTTCAGAGCAAAAAATAAAATAAAAAAAGAGCTGTTTGAAGAAAACAAAGGAATCTGCAGCAGTGAAATTAAATTATGGCTTCATTATTGTTTAACTTTCCACAGTTTTCCAAAATATTCTGTTGAAATAATTACATTGTCAGATGAAACAAATGTTCACTGTGTTTTTTGGGGAAAAATGTTTTGTTTTTGTCGGATGAAAGGATCAGAAATGATTTAAAGTTTTTGTTTCTTTTAATAAATTGTAATTTATTTACCGTATTTATTCAAGTATAATACGTAAAATTAAATCCATAAAATCATCAATAAAGTTGGGGGGTAGTACTATACTCGGATAAACATTTTTACATATGTATTTTAACCGAAATATCGGCTTCATTCACAAAATGCCCGAGTCCGGAAATGAGACCACGACGTAAAAAGCAATTGAAACGAGCTTACCTCTGACACTCCTCCGTGCTTCAGAGCGAGATAATAAACAGATCCAGGCAGGCGACATGATGTGAAAAAAAGGGGAAAAAAGTATTCCTGCACCTTAGTAATGATAACAAACTAATGGCATTAGCGTGTGACCGAGCCGCTCCTCGAACAACAACAAACACATGTTCGTCTGTAATGGCTGCCGTCTACCGGTGTTCTGAAAAAGTTTGTATCCCTGAAAAATGTTTCCCCACCAGAGGGGGCGCTCACGAGTAGGAAGTAATCTGCTTTTCACTCAGAAGATGGCCCAAATCTCATGTGAAGTCTCTGACTTTTGTGTTGGCGCCATATTTTTTTTTATGTTTTTTAAGCTAAAAAAAGGTGTGTGTGTGTGTGTGTGTGTGGGGGGGGGGTGGTTGTATTATACATGAGATCGTATTATACGTGAATAAATATGGTATTTAAAATGCACATATTGCCTATTTAGTAGTTAAAATTTTCAAATAGATTCTTCGGGTAACTGAGTCTCACTGTTTATATCAGGAATAAATGAGGAAAAAAGTCTTATAATGTGCTTTTCGGGGTGGTGGTGGTGGTGATACAAGCAAGGGGGAAAAAGGAAGTAAATATCTTTAAATGGATTTGACTGCAGACATCGTGTGCAGTATTGAGTAACTGGTGACATTAAGCAACCCAGTTCTCTCTGGTCTGCCACCAATGATTTATTTATTTAATTTCAGCAACATATGCTTTCTTATTAAAATAAACTGTTTCAAGTTGTTTAGATGGGTGGGAGGAGTAAGTTCTTTTTATTTCCCTTTGTGGTCGACAAAAACCAATAGTTTAAAGATGAAATTAATAGAATAGAATAGAATAGAATAGAATAGAATAGAATAGAATAGAATAGAATAGAATAGTCTTTATTGTCCCGCAGTTGGGAAATTCAGGTCTCATAGCAGCATCAGTAAAATGGTTCACACACTAGTTACTTTACAAACCATAGACAGTACACACAAAACAAAATTAACACTTACTAGCCATGATACAACAACTAATAATAAAAAAACTAAAAAGATAATATGAAGAATTGTGCAAGAATAGAAAAATGATGTTTTGTTTCAGAATCCAACATTCGGAATCAGAAGTTTCCTGTTTGAGTGCAAAAAAAATTCCAACAGACCAATAGCTGTAAAGTAAAATGAAGTATCACAATACAGACAAAAAAACACAGATGTGCAATTACAGCAGAATATAGTGTAAATGATTGTTTGCTTGAGTAATTACAATTAATAGTAACTGTCTAAACTTTAGACTGTAAAAGAAACAAATCAAAACAAAACAAACTAACTTATGCATTGACATCTAAGAGGTTGAAAGGAAGAAACACGGTTTCCTTTTTTTTAAATTGGGAATGTAATTCTGTGACACAAAGGAAGGGGGCAAGCTAAGAACTGGGGCTTTACACCAACCACTCTACACAAGAGTGACTCCTCAAGTTTAGAAAAAAAAAACAACATTTTGAGTTTCGTAACGGAGTCACCGAAGCTCAGAAAAAAGATTCTTGCTGTTTCATCGATGCAAAATAATTTTACAAAAGATAATATTGACACCAAGAATAATATAAAAACAAACAGAAATAGCTCAAACAATGCAAAACGAAGCTGGAAATAACCAAATTTCTGATTCAGGGTTGACTGATTTCTTTTCGAATAATTAAAAAAAATTTTTAAAACCTGAATCAGTCGTTTGTTTTCACAGTTGCAATACTCTGTATCCAAAATAATTATTTCATTCAGTTTTGTAACTTTTAGAAAATAAAAAACAAACATTTTAAGTGGTTTCATTTGATGCACTTTCTCCTTAAACAGGCTTTTGAAAAAACCCATTAAAAATGTTCTGATTTTTCTCCCAACATCTTCAGATGTAATTTTTGAAATCGCCGGTGCAGTAAAAGCCTCACTCATCTCGTGTGATCTTTAGACCCCTCTGCTCCGGAACCACCGTCCTGTGAAAAGCGCTTTGCGTGCTACATTTTCCTGCACGGAGAGCCCAAACCGTTGGGCCGAGTAGCTGCGAAAATCCATACAGGATCAGTGAGTTCAGCAGCACATGTCATCAGTCAAATGGCACAACAATTAGGTTTGTTGTCCTCCCACTTTGTAATTCGCCCGACTTCTCCTTCATCCATTAGCGACGCACAGAAAGCTCATTTCTCCAGCTTTCAGGAACAGCAGCCTTTCAGATGAATGGAACAGCAGTGCCATACTATAGATTTGGTAATTGGCAGGGTAAATGAGTAAATATAAATCATGATACTTGAAATATTGAATTAACTGCGGCCTATGAAGAGCTTGTCGACAACAGTTATGGTTAGTTGTTTCTTTTCCACAAGATTTTGATTCAGGATGGTAGATTTCAAATGAATTTATTTCTGTTTGAAGCTCCGAAACATCAATGACGGTCCACCCGGACTAAATCTTCTCTTTGTCTCCTCGTGGTTTCATGTTCGTGCCTGTTTCCATCAGGCTCACCGTCACACGACCGCACCAAGAGCTAAAACTCCTAATGAGCGTCCGTGCACCGATGAGCCACACAGCGAGCGCTTCAGTCTCATGGAAGGGGAAGTTGCTGACAAGTTGTTCAACACACGCAAACGCCGCTCGGTCCGTGGGAATATTTATTTGACCTGACAAGGGTGCATTATCAGGAGGTTGTGTTGACTGAACAATTAAATGGGTTCCAGCAAACACAGCGGGTGCAGAAAGCAACACTTGGACAGCAAATGTCGGAATCATTGAAAGCAACAGGTTTACTGAAACGTTTGTGGATTTTTAGTAATGTTATGATGCAAGTTTGTTTTTAACGATTGCATTTTGGAAAATCTGCAAAGCAGGTTTATATTTGGACAAATTTTAAAAAAAGATCTCTTTGTATTCTTGAATATTTGACATTATTCTTCAAATCTCTGAAAGATGATGAAGTGAAAAATCACTGTATCATTTGAYCTTCTGCCAGCAGGCAAAGTCAGAGTTGTAAAGTAATTAAGCACAAATACTTTGTTACTGTACTTAAGTAGAAATTTTGGTTATCTGTTCTTTACTTGAGTAATTATTTTTCAACGTACTRTTTACTTTTACTCGTTACATTTTTACACAATTATCTGTACTTTCTATTCAGYACATTTTTTAAAAAGGTAAGAAGTAGAAAGTCGTTACTCCTATTTTATACCAAGTTGTTATTACATAAAAAATACTATCCTGATAAATTGTGTCTCCTGGATAGAGTGAATTTAATTGTGGTTGGATGAGAAGTATAAATATATACAATTCTGACACCCTGTTAGCTTGTACACAACCCATCACAGCTGCACGCCGTTAGAAAAAATATTTTTTGGAGAAGTCACCTCCCAATAAATGTCATTTTGSAWAATSTAACTGCTCACTTTTACTCAGTACTTTTACTTTTTTAGATTTTGTGTCAGAAATTTACTTTTGTTAATTAAGTACAAAAAATATCAGACACTTTAAGACTTTTACTCAAGTAATATTTTTAGAGAAGACTTTAACTTTTACCACAGTTCTTTTATGATAAGATACTTGTACTTTTACTCAAGTATCACTTTGCGGTACTTTATACAACACTGGGCAAAGTGCATCGCAACTAAAACAGATATTGCTGAAGTTTAAAAACATGCAGGATTAAAGAAGTTACAATACAAATGAGTCATTGAATGCAAATGAGTCATTTTCCTCTGTCACGCCAACCTGCTTGTCCTCTCTCACTGCACAGCTACCATCCATGACTAATTGCAGGGAAATACTCGTTTTTTTTCAATCTATTTATAGTCACTATTAATAGATGCCAGTTATCCACCCTGTCCAGTGTTTTCCTCTCACAAGTTTATTATATTTAGAGAACAGAGGAGATTTTGTTGGACGCATCAGTTTGAAGGGGCCCCTGTCCTCTTTTGTCTCCACCAGACGAACGGCGGTCTTCTGCCAATTTGGAGAGAAACAAACATCAGAAAAGACGATCAGAGGGAAGATTTGCTTTTGTTTTCAACGTGTTTCATGTTAAGRTAGTCGTTTTAATGTTATGCAGCCAAATAAAAGTTTCTGACCTCTTCGGTTCTTTCCACTTAGCTTAAAGATGTGACACGTAGGCATGCATGGATGTTGTGTAAATGTGTCATCATCATAACGATCGACTGGCAGATTATTAAAATTTGTTCACTGCAATAGTTTGAACCCACAACCCTCCCGCTCCTGCATGACACGCTGAACCAATCAGCAAATAATCTGGCCAACGAAGAGACGGCCTTCTACGCGTTCGACCCAGGCCCCTGCTATTGAAGGCCCCTTTGTCGTGACGACCAAAACAAATAAGCGAGCCATTCTCATCTTTGGTCGGTGTGCTTACACCGTATGAAAACAAGCGTGACTGCTTTAATTGTAATCACAGAGAGCCAAATGTAGGCAATGTACTGCCATATGTGTGTTTCTGAGTGTGTGTCCATTAGCATATGATGATATTCTTCTGGTCTATTTATCCAGGGCAAGAACAGTCACAGGCCTATGTTAACCTTTTGTGAGAATAATGAAGCCATCGTGTCCAACATTTTATGAAATGGCACTTGAATGTTTAGTGGTCAAAGGTCGGGATTGTAGTGTGCTTAGTCACATTGTTGACACATTAGTGAATGTAAGTGTTCCAGAGGGTTTATTCAGATGATACTCGATGAGCATGACTCATTTTAGCATTTCACAGCCTGTGCATCATCTTACTGTCATCATGGTGACATACAAGCATTTTTTTGGCTGCTCAGAGGTATCAACAGTGCCGTCGCCGATAGGCTTGGGTGGTATGAAGGTATTTTGTTATGCTGTAGTATCAACATATGGTGACTGTATATAAAAAAGACTCCATTAGTTGTAAAGTAGAAAGAAAAAATGGGTTGTAAAGTAGATACGAGCTAAAGCYAGTTAGCCATCCAGTGACTGGATATATTTAATGTTTGCTTTAAGTCAAAAAGCCACATCGTGCAACGAGCCAATTAGCAACTGTGTTTGCCCTTGTCTGTTGGTCAACTTTGGTGTTTCTCTCTCTCTCTCTCTCTCTCTCTCTCTCTCTCTCTCTCTCTCTCTCTCTCTCTCTCTCTCTCTCTCTCTC
>NW_013952527.1:348526-353483 GCF_001266775.1 Austrofundulus limnaeus | reverse complement strand
ACACACACACACACACACACACACACACACACACACACACACACACACACACACACACACACACACACATGCATCTTCCTGTTTATACACATGTAAATGCTCACAAGCTGTTTCTACGTTCATTATTAATTACTCAACAAGTCACAGACCTCCCACCCCCCGTTAATATATACAGTGGTATTTTCCAAAGTTTTTATTGCTGAATTAAAATGACCAATATCACCCAACCTTTATCGCCGGTGCTGTATTAGATCTGAGTGTGGTTGTTTGCTGTATTTATATATTTTTTCTGTCCCACACTTTTGGTTTTGATTTGGAGTGTCTTGTCAAATATTAGCTGAAATTGTGATCGTAGACTGCAGCTGGCAGGAGCCCTTGCTCTGATGTGATGAAGGTTACTGCAACTAAAACAAAACTAGTTTACTAAACGATGTAGTGCTGCGTTGTGTTCTACAAACACTCTGGTTCTGAATTAACCAAAATGGTTGGTTGGGTTGCAACATTCAGTTTGTTTTTCCTTTGCACCCCACCCCCGCTTTCCCAAAGACAAATCTTCTCTCAGCCCACCCCTTMCCAACATTTTAGATTTGCTTCAGTCAAACGATTTATGTCTAATTACCGGGTATAAGCGCTTCACTTCCTCTGAAAGGCTCCATATTAGAAACCAAATCTTATAATTAACCCATCTTCTCACATGATAGTAATGGCAGTGCTTTGCCTCAGTCAGGGGCCCCTGTTGACAGTTTTGTCATCTCAGCACAGCCCTCCCTGGCATTGTCCCCCCCCCTCCTCCGTCCCCTCCCAATATGCCAGCAGTTTAAAGAAAGATGAGCTGCTAATGGACTTTTTACCAGTGGAGAAGAGTGAAGAGATTGACCTTGAAGGATTTTAATTAGATAAGTTGTCGTTTGGACTGTAAAAGCGTGCACTCTGGTGCCTTAGCTTCAGATCATCTCATTTCTGCTTTTATTAGACATTTAACAGTTTCATCTTTTTGAAATTAATTTAATTTGTTTTATTACTGATTTTATTAATACTTTTTTCTTTGCTAATGACCAGCTTTACTTCTTCAGTATTGAATAAAAAAAATCTTTGCTCAGTAAACTACATTAACTGAGAGCTTTAGCTATAATTTCATGACGTAATATTTGGGGTTCTAAGCAGCAGTTGCCTGAAACTTGGCTGTTTTTCAGTTTAACTGATTTAGGGGAGTTTTAGAAGTGGATTAGTGTTGCTGAAGGAGCTTGTTGACATCAGATGGCATGGAAATGAAAAACTCTACACATATTAAGCGACGGGGCTTAAGCAAACCTGCACTGGGCACGCAGAGAGTTGGGGATAAAACAAATAAACTAAATCTAAAGTAAGTCTCCCCACAGTTGGCTCGATCCAACCACATTTGGTTGAGAAAGAAGATGAATATGATGACAGTCTGCTTATCTTTGAGTGTCTGAGCCAAAAACCCACAAATGGGAACAGTATGAACAAATATATTGTGGGATGTWGTTAATTTTAAAAAGGGTAATTTAATTAGTAAAAATATTATACTAAATCTACCACCTGTGACAGTTTTTATTTGCATTTATTGTGAAATTCTGCTGCTTTCAATTTTAGTTATCTATTTTGTGGGCAGACTTTAAAGATGACCTATTATGTTGTCCTAGAACAAGTTAGGATACATCTGTGGGCTATATACACTCACCGGCCACTTTATTAGGTACACCACGCTAGTAACGGGTTGGACCCCCTTTTGCCTTCAGAACTGCCTCAATTCTTCGTGGCATAGATTCAACAAGGTGCTGGAAGCATTCCTCAGAGATTTTGGTCCATATTGACATGATGGCATCACACAGTTGCCGCAGATTTGTCGGCTGCACATCCATGATGCGAATCTCCCGTTCCACCACATCCCAAAGATGCTCTATTGGATTGAGATCTGGTGACTGTGGAGGCCATTTGAGTACAGTGAACTCATTGTCATGTTCAAGAAACCAGTCTGAGATGATTCCAGCTTTATGACATGGCGCATTATCCTGCTGAAAGTAGCCATCAGATGTTGGGTACATTGTGGTCATAAAGGGATGGACATGGTCAGCAACAATACTCAGGTAGGCTGTGGCGTTGCAACGATGCTCAATTGGTACCAAGGGGCCCAAAGAGTGCAAGAAAAGATTCCCCACACCATGACACCACCACCACCAGCCTGAACCGTTGATACAAGGCAGGATGGATCCATGCTTTCATGTTGTTGAYGCCAAATTCTGACCCTACCATCCGAATGTCGCAGCAGAAATCGAGACTCATCAGACCAGATAACGTTTTTCCAATCTTCTCTTGTCCAATTTCGATGAGCTTGTGCAAATTGTAGCCTCAGTTTCCTGTTCTTAGCTGAAAGGAGTGGCATCCGATGTGGTCTTCTGCTGCTGAAGCCCATCTGCCTCAAAGTTCGACGTACTGTGCGTTCAGAGATGCTCTTCTGCCTACCTTGGTTGTAACGGGTGGTTATTTGAGTCACTGTTGCCTTTCTATCACCTCGAACCAGTCTGCCCATTCTCCTCTGACCTCTGGCATCAACAAGGCATTTCCGCCCACAGGACTGCTGCTCACTGGATGTTTTTTCTTTTTCGGACCATTCTCTGTAAACCCTAGAGATGGTTGTGCGTGAAAATCCCAGTAGATCAGCAGTTTCTGAAATACTCAGACCAGCCCTTCTGGCACCAACAACCATGCCACGTTCAAAGGCACTCAAATCACCTTTCTTCCCCATACTGATGCTCGGTTTGAACTGCAGGAGATTGTCTTGACCATGTCTACATGCCTAAATGCACTGAGTTGCCGCCATGTGATTGGCTGATTAGAAATTAAGTGTTAACGAGCAGTTGGACAGGTGTACCTAATAAAGTGGCCGGTGAGTGTATATTCATTTAGTTTTATTCATAAAATGAATCTCATAATGAAATTTCACATTTTCAGTTCTGCCTGTTCTGAGCTCTTTTCCGAACGAGCTGTTTGTGCAAATAAGCCGCTGTTGGCAATGCCCCCCACCCTTTTTTACATTAGCTCCGCCCCCCTAACACAGTGTTTATGTTAGAACTTCAGAAACATGAAAATAAAAGTCTAGTATAGGCAGATGCACAATGGCACAGCGTAGGGCTGCGCGGTACAGTATATGCGGTAGACTCTAGAAACGGTATGAAGTTGGCCTACGGTAGCAATTTATACTCTATTGTCTTATCATCATTACGTCATCACACCTGCGTCAACAGGGCTGCAAGTGAACAGACAACTGAGCAGGAGTTCGAAATATAATAAAGAAATTCTAGCGTTTTAAAAAATGTATAGAGAGAATGAATCCCAAAATTTCCTCCTCCCGCTGTAGAAAAGTTACGTCGGGATCATAAACTCTCCTCTCCTCCCGCTGCACGTCGCGCAGAGCGAAGCTTTAACAACTGTCGTTTTTCACACCCAATTGTCGGAGCAAAATGTTGTTTTTTATGTATTGTTACCCAGAAAGGTGATAAGAAATGACGTGGACGTTCGTTCAGTCATAAATCCATCTTGCTAATGTAAAGTCGGCTTCTGCTTTGATGATGAAGATGATGAAGATGAGTGYGTAGCAGAGCAGCAACTGATAAATTCAGCAGGCAGAAGCTCATAGTTTGGCAGGCAGATATTAAAGAGAAAATGCTGAGTTTAATTAAGATTACAGTTTTCTGCAAAAAAAWGCATTAAAAATTACATTATCTTAACCTCTTATGATAATTTTCTACTGCGATATATACCGTTACCGTGAAGGGGTTCAATTTATACCGTGATATGAATTTGAGGTCATACCGCCCAGCCCTAGTACAGCGGTAGTAGATGGGCTGTGCACAGTGTGGCTAGGTAGGGACAGACTGAAGCGTCTGACTGAAGTCAAATGCTATGTTGTCGGGGAGGCCAACATGTGTCCTACACCGCTTCCTGAAGCTGGCCAAGACGAACCGAGGGGAGGTCAAGGTCCACGCCCAGCAGCCTGGAGGCTCTCGTGTCATGAGACAAGCATTGTGTCATGGGAGTCTCCAGTCCTCCAGCACAATTCCTCTCCGCCAGATCGTTTGACAAGGCTGCGACGCACGCTGTGCAGCCACCCCAGGGGAGAGYGACAGACGGGTGCCCAGGGAGGCCAACACGTGTCTGTCACTGCCATTGACATGTATTACTGGACTGGGCGTCACGTGACCTGGGCGTGCTTCGCAAGGGGGATTTTTTATGTATTGAGCTAATGCTAACACTAACCATTGAAATCAATGAGCAGAACGTAGCAGGGTGCAAACAAATGCTTTATAAATGTACAAATGATACAAATACTTTGCTATAAACTGCAGAAATGTTTACAACATGTTTACAAGAGCTAAAAAGGTTTATGTTTCACAGGTAAATATTACGCATATTTAACCAAAATTAATTATTTTAATTGTAAAACCTGTATGCTAACATTAAACAGCTTCAATGTTCATGTTTAACCTAATTTAAAATCAATTTTATCTGTTGTCAAATGTATTATTTACTTATATTACACATGTAAATATGGACTTTATTGGATTGTTGACTAGTTAGATGCATATAAATTCAAAAATTATCATGTAGACTCAGTAATGACAGACACTAATATAATGATTGAGCATCATAAACAAAACAGTCACGTTGTCAGACAGGCCGGTTTAGATATTTTCCACATCCAGTATTTTTGTTTTTCAACATTTCCAGAGAAAATGTTGAATGTGTGCCAGCTGTGGGTCGGCTTCAGATACAGCCTGCATCTTTGTTAAATTGAAGAATAATTCTTTGTGATAAAAATTAATTCATTAAACAATTTTTGTGACTTGCGACCTGTCCAGGGTGTACCCTGCCCCTCGCACTGTGACTGCTGGATATGGGCACCAGTGACCCATGCGACCCTGAAAAGGAAGAAGCG
>NW_013952527.1:345546-347741 GCF_001266775.1 Austrofundulus limnaeus | reverse complement strand
ATGTTGAATTCACTTTTTTGATGGCAAATTTGGGTGTACTGTTTTTTTTATGTTGGGGGTGCGGCTTATAGTCCTGTGCGGCTTATAGTCCGAAAAATACGGAAAATTTTTGCTGTGGGCTGGTGGTAGTTTTCATTGGAGTCCATTGTGAAATTATTTTACACAAACTACAACTTTTTTGGCAATATTGCTAGAACATTGCCATCAAAAATAAAAATAAAATAAAGCCACTTATCTCTGTTCTCCATGACTGTTGTAAAAAACAGCAGAACTAAGGTGATTGTCGTGTGAAGAAGTGGGCGGAGTCTCCACTTGGCTTATCAGCTGAGGGGCTGGGCTCGCCWTGGCATTGCTAAGTTTCCTGGTTTGTGACATCACAATCAGCAGGTTTTTGAAACGGCTCATTTTCTGACACAAAAAAAAAACTTTTACAGATTGTCAAAAAAAAAAAACGGATGACAGTATGTTTTTGGCACTGTTTCTGGAAGCAGCACAGACCCGAGTTCAAGCATAAAAACACGTTTAAAATAGTGAATTTTGCGTAATAGGTCCCCTTTTTAGTTGATTCATATTCCTCCACAAATGCTAGCAATGAAATAAAAACATATATCAAACATACCTGTAATCGTTTTTTTATTAGCCTTTTTTTTTTTTTTGCAAAATGTTGATTTCTCCTTATTTTGCTCAAGTTTTTGATATAACCTCTATTTCTTAGCTTTGCAGACAAAAGTAGCTTGTTATTATTTTGGGCATCAAAGAACTATTAAACAAGAACTTGCTACACCCAAGCATATTTTTTGGGTATTTCTTTTAAAGGAAATTGGAGAAAACTCTCCAAGCAGTGAAGCCTTGTTGATMATCTTTGAGCTACACATAATTAGCTGGTTGTGTTTTTTTCTTTGAGTGCCTTTATTGCCTAGTTGTACTCTGCAGTAATATTATTTCCACTGTTAGCTGTATTATTGTTTTCTCTCCTTGAAGTATCTTCTGTCTTAAGGCCTCAGAAGGTGCACATGCAAAGGTCAGAATAGTGTTCCTTTCTAAATAAAATCATATTCCAGGTACAAGGACTAGACTAAAAATGAGGTTACATTACTAAATAACAAAAGACAATGTTTGAAAGGCCATCAGATAGCCTGTAGAACTKCTGCTCAAAACTAATACAGTATGAAAGAACGAGGAAGAAATCTGGTTTATTGRAAACAAAATTTAAAAACATGGTGTCTTATTTCAGATAACTTATCCACATRTTTAGTTCAAGAGTAACAAGATATTCTGCTTTAAATAGGACACTTGGTGGAAATGAACAAACTGTAAAAGTCTGGGGATGAATATTAATAATGAGCATGACAACAGAACCCACTCAGCATCAGATTGCTCTGTAATCCCTCTGCAAACTCCTGCTAAAACCAGAGTGAGTCAGTCTTATCATGAATAATCTCTTGGTGTGGTTTAGAAGATGTGCCGGTAAATGCATGAATGCCGGGGCTAAATCACACGCACACACCCACACGTTGTTCTGTTTACAAACTGATCTCATTTCAGCTACTGTCTCAGTTTTATCTGCCACACAGATCACGGCACAAAGCAGACGGCAGATGCCGTTTAGCGCCGTAATGTTTATTGTTTTCGCTATAATAACTTGTCTTCTTGGCTACTTGCTAACGAGCGGCAAACACAAAGTACAGCTGGTTGTGAACCCCTCCCGGTCTTAACCTCAGACTGACACGTTCCCCCTCTGGGATTCGGTTTATTTTTGTTATTTTTCTACTGATTCATTGCCAATTGTCTTGATTAGTTGTGTCTCGTTCCAAAACTTTTCATTCTTTTGTTGTTTCGATTCAAATTTGTATCAAAAACAATGGCGGGAACTTGGCACAACTTTTTGGCTTAGAGTCGGCATGTTTCACAAATTATCATATTCTGTTTATTTATCTTTTAGATTAAAYATTTTTATACAAATGTTTTTAAAATGAAGTTGTAGTTTTGCACATGAGCACAAGATGGACATCTAATCTCAGTTCTAAACCTCATTTTGTCCTTATCTGCTTCTTTTATTGTTCAGATTTTAGCACCAACATTTTTTTGGCATGCAGAAAATGGATATTTTTTGTTCGTTTGTTCTTTTGAGTAATTTTATAATATAAACAAGATTTGAGCTATCTAATGGTCAGAAAATAAGGACACTTTCTGAT
>NW_013952527.1:342665-344486 GCF_001266775.1 Austrofundulus limnaeus | reverse complement strand
TTATAATTGTATGGATAATATGGTGAAAAACTGACTTTGAAAAATAAATCTGTTCTTTTTTTCTTATAAAAGGCTAAATAAAACAAAAATATTGGTGGTAATTTTTGACTGTGTAACTTTACAAACGGCACCCCGTAGAGTAGCGCTGACATGATGATGCAGCATAAATTTGTATTTATTCTTTGAAAATGTTCATTTCTCCTGTTGTCGTTGTTCTACCGAATTTACCACAAAACCCTAAATTAGTTATTTTTGTGCACACATGCATTCCTTAAAAAATAACAAAAGTAAATGACATATTTTTTATGACACATTCAGCTTTCACAAGGTTGTTGCATCAATCATTGCTTTTTCTTTGCAGTATCTTGGTTTATGTCTGAAGTTGTTACAAGCCTATTCTGAAGAATCTAAGAAAACTTTTTGGCAACAAGTTACCCAGACAGAATTACTTAATTAAATTAAAGCAATCAGGACTTGAACTAGACCCTCAAACTTTACCAAAGTGTCAAGCATTTATGCTAGTTCAAAATTTTAAAGACGAAAGGATTAATTARTTTAAAACTGAACATTTGTTTTTTGGCCTTCTGCATTTAAAAAACAACTTTTTTCAGTTTTTAATTGGCATTAGCCAACATTATCTTACAAACGCAGCACAGAAGCACAAATTAAATACTTGAACCAATCTCTACTTGCTTTTTTAACGAGCAAAGAAACCCCGACATCCCCACCTAAACCTCTCGTAGCAACAAAGTCCAGGAGGTGAGCCAAGAGCTGCTGAACACTAAACACTCGGAGTGCTGGAGAATCAAAAGCAAACTTTGGGAAGGTACAGGATTGACGTCAGAGAGAACCACAAGTAAGACATTTCTTCCTAATTACTGGAATATGCTGGCTTTATTGTTGAAAAAATATCCTTTTCATATTCATCTTTTGTTATGTGCTCTGATTACACTTCAYCTACCTTTCACTTCTCTGGTCTTCAGCTTTCATCAGCTTCGTATTTTAGTATCCTCTTTAATGACACATTTATTTTAGTTTTCCCTTTAGAGTTGCCATTCTTTCTCCTCTTCCTTTTCTTCTTCTCATCATTTTTCTCCCTCACCGCTTTTTATTCAGCTTCGCTTCCTTCCTTCCTTCCTCTTCACTCCCCACTTTCAAACCTGCTTTCTGGCAGATATTTTAGATTCAGCTCTCTTCTGCAGCTCTTTTTTTTTCTTATGTGCTGTAAGCCTATGTGTTTAAATAATATAATATTTCTGCTGACACACTGAAGTTATCTTTTTTTAAGGAATGTACCAGAAAGGGGATAACTTGGGTCAACTAAAACTGTTGATATATGTATTTTATGKTTCAAACACTTTAGATAATTATAATGCAATCATTGAACAAAGTCAGTACATGACTTGTCTTCAATGCCTCTGTAGTTAAAATAAAATATCTCTTGTATTTTTTATTTTTATTTATTAATGTATTCATTTCATATAAAAATAAAAATTTTATACACAATAAAGACAAAACATCACACTTGAAATGAAAGGAAGCAGTAATAATCAAAAAACAAAACAAATTAAAAACTTCAATTTCTTTTCAAACAACTTTTGATAAACATTATACAGTATCATATTTCTTTAACAAACTTATTTTAATAATTCCCTTAAACAAACACATTGAACCAACATTTTTATAATCACTTTCCAGATTATTCCACAATCTTATTCCTTGAACTGAAGTGCATCGATCCTTCAAATTTGTTCAAATTTGAGGTTTTATAAACATCTCAAGTCCCCTAAGATTATATAAACTTTCTCTCTTAACAAAATA
>NW_013952527.1:318188-342601 GCF_001266775.1 Austrofundulus limnaeus | reverse complement strand
ATTCTGACGGCTCTTTTCTGTAAAATAAAAATAGGATTTGTGATTGTTTTGCAGGCTTTACCCCAGACTTCAACAATGTAAATCAAGTGTGGAACAATTATTGCATTATATAATATAAACTGTGCTTCATCATTAAATAAGCCCCTTACTTTGTATAATACTGCAATGGATTTGGTTATTTTTGTTTTAAAATGGTTTATGTGAGATTTCTATGTCCGCTTTTCATCAGTGGTGACACCCAAAAACTTTGCTTCACTGACTCTACAGATCTCAACACCACATTTACAGTAGTATGGTTCAAACTGTAAATTTTCTGCCTTTCCGTTGCCCTAAGAGGCAGGATTTGGTAAAATATCTCTCCAAAAATCAGTCCAAACTACAATCATTCCTCTTGCTTCAATCAGCAATTAGTCCTGCAGGAGAAATAGTTTGAGATGTTGCCACTTGCCTTTGGCTGCTTGTCATTTCTTTGACAAACTACTGTAAATGAATTATTCAGGGCCTGTGCAGCTTACTGTAATTTTGTGCTACTTCGTCTCCACCCACTGTTTGATATTTTACTCCATTTGTTAGTTTATGTCGTCCATCCATYGATCTTTACCCACATTTTCCTTTCTGGGTCGCCAGGGTCACTAGTGTTGACTTTCTGAGTCTTGTCTTGTATGTCCTCAACAGTATTGATATAAAGAAACAAAAAGCACACTTCCAGTCCTAATCCCACTTAGTTGGCATTTAAAGGTTGTTCTTTTTAACATAACGCTGGTGTTCCCAGTTGCATAAATATAACCTCTACAGAAAAAAAAGACATAATCACAGGCTGCAGAATGTGTCTACAAACACAAATATCCACTCACATGGTTCAGCGTGACYGGACACGTTAGGACTCACACCCACATTTTAGGTATTAACAATGAATACAGTTCTTGAGAAATGCTGTCGGTTTACAGTCATCTTAAAAGCTTGAATGAATAGCGTCTGGGTTTGGATTTTTGTTTTGTTCTTGAAGATGTTTCCACTTCCAAAGCAGAAGGCTTTTTTAGGTTCGGATGGTTCGTTGCTTGTAAAACACAGAGTTAAAGAATTGTGAGTCACTGACCCACCCTTAGATCGTAGAACCCTCTCAGAGTTTTGCTTGTACTCCAGGTATGCGTGAAATCATTCAGGGATTTTAAATGTTTATAGCTTTTCAGATAGACGTTAGTTTTTCTGTTTAACAATGATGACTTCCTTCCCGTCTTCCAAACCATATTTCTTCTTTGTTTAAGATATACGTTACTGTCCTCAGAGCAGTGTCTCGTCTTTGAAATGTAGCGAACAGCTGAGCCTTGTTGTACGAAGCTCCAAATCTGTACAACAGTTWACCTCTCAGTATGTACTCCACATAGACTGTAAAGATGCTAAAGCTCTGCTTGAACCTTGTCTGTTTGGCTTTCAGCTTGACTAAAGTATTATGCCTAAATAATCTAATTTATTTTCGTTATCTTGGCCTAACTCAATCATTTAAATTTGTTTTTTAATGTATTAAATGTGGCATATGGCTTGTGGTGGAGTTTTCTTTACACACAGATATTTGGGTTCGTTGTGATTAGGGGTGTAAGAAAATATCGATACACTGAAATATCGCGATATTTCATTTCCCAATACTGTATCGATATTCTAAAGCCCTGTATCGATTTTTAATTAAGGTTTAAAATGTCAACTTTCCTGCCAGCTGTTTGTTTTTATGTTGTAGTTCAGCCTCTGGCCGCTAGTTGGCAGCTGTGAGCCAGCCATTTGGCTCCTCTACCTCAAGAGGAGTTAAGTGTTGGGTGACCATATTGTAAATTAATATTAAAAACTAAAATCTGCAAAAAATATATTTTCAAACTATTTATTGCCAAATTTAGTCTAATAATTGAAAATATGGATGAAATAAGAAATATGAAACAAATAAAATAAAATACATACAAAGCAGAACACAGCTAAATGTATCAAAAGTATATCTATGTAATATTAGAATTTTCTGAGACAATGAATTTTGGTTTTTCATTTTTTTCCCCCAGTAAGAGGTTTTTATTTAATAGAATTTTTGGACAAAAAAATCACAATATATTGCCTTGCTTACAGTATCACAATATATCGGGATATATCGTATCGTGACCCCTCTGTCATGATATGTATCGTATCGCCAAATTCTTGCCAATACACAGCCCTAGTTGTGATGGACCGTGTACAACATGCAGCTCAGTTTGTGTTTGCTCGAGTCTTTGGGGGGAGTCACTTACATTCTGAAGGTTTGAAGTGGACTAGCATGTCTTTAGATAAAGTCCTTCTACATTTCTCCAACATCTCTGCAACACATGGCAAATTTTTCCTCTCTTTCTGTTTTTGAATTTATTATCTTTTCTACTTTATACTGGTACTTTATTATTATTTTTTTTGCAATGTCCTAATGTGAAATGAAAAAAAAAGTCTAGTTTGTTTGTCAATAGGTATTTAGGTGCTTTTGTTTCCCATTTCTTTGTTTTGTTGAAATAGAGACGTTATTAACTCTGGTTTTAAGTTGTGATGGAGTCATAATCTCTGTAACTTTCAGCAGGATTTATCAAATTGAAAGGCTTCCCTCTCCACCCACTGATTCCTCCATCCTGGTACAGAAGTCTCAGTCTCCTTTTAAGACATTTTTAAGCCATCAGATGGTGCATATCTTGTGGACTCACTTACATGTTGCCTGCCTGCTGCCTCAGTTACAGTGTGGGAACCAGAAATTGCACCAGATTATTTGACTTACCATCAAAATGTTGGCATTTAATAGCAAATAAGAAAGAAAAAAAAAGGTTCTAAGATCTAAGATCCAAATTAAATGTAGTTATGACAAGATGAGATACCTGATTCTTTCTGGATGCCCCCCTTTTCCCCCCAGAGATTCTCGATGCATAGATGGGCTGAAGTCCCAGAGCAAACCAAGACTCTGGGTGTGGCCTTGGCGTGTCAGGAGTTTGGAAAAGCTATTAGAAATTACTGGAATTGTGAAGGACCGAACACATAACTAGTTTTGAAAGTGGACTAACCAGTTTTGAAAATGCATGAAGAGATTGTTGTGTGAATAGTGACAAATTTCTGGATTGTTCCTTTGATTATGATTTGTAATCATTTACCTTTTAGTTTGCTTAACATTTGGAACTTTTCTGAAAGTTTTTGATGCAGCTGATGCTCACATCAGTTATCATTAATCTATCTGTACTGGTGACAGGAGTTCCATCTGTAGAGCCCGGGTTAAGACATTGATATAGGGTGAGGAGCTTCATCTTCAAATAGAGCCACCGTTCCTTCGCATTAAAAGGTGTCAGTTGAGGTGGTTCCAGCATCTGATTAGGATATCCACTGGGGCAAATGTAAAATTTGATGGAAGGTTTATATATCCTGTCAGACCCAGGAACACCTTGGGATCCCCCATCAGGATTTGGAGAGTGTTGCTTGGGAACGGGATGTCCAGGTTTCCTTTCTGGACCTGTTATCTCTGCAAACTGACCATGGATAAGCAGCAGTGAAAATGAAAGGATGGACAGCTGTACTGCATCCATTACTTACCCTGATTTATTATTTTTGTGTGGTAGGTGGTTGGAGGGGGGCTACTCGAGGGTAAAAGATAATTTGTGAGATGCGTTTCAGAAGTGGACATTTTATATTTGTACAAGCAAATGGTTGATCATCTTCAAAACACTGCCTATTAAAAAGATAAGATACTTAAATGGGCAATATCATGTAAAATCAACTTTTTTGAGTTTTATATCATGTTATGTTATACTCTCATAAAAAACATGCCCAAAGCCTTGCTCTGACTCATTCATGCATGTTTGAGAAATCCTGCAGCGTTTTTAGGAAGCCATGCTGAGGAGCAAAACGACAGGTGGGGACCAGAAACACCCCTGGGACGTGTCTTTAAGCCGAACTTCCTCATGGCAGAGCGCACCCCACCCCACACACCCCGCCCATGACTCCTGCAGGCTCTCAGGTGAAAGTGAAACCTAACTGTCTGCTGAGTTCTCAACATTAGTTCTCACTCATTGAAGCTCTTTTCAGGTTAAAAATTGCTTTGAGGAAATGTATTTTCAGATGTCAAGTAAACTGCATCATAGCAGCCCCCCCCCCCCCCTTTAATGGTTGAGACAGAAGGCGAAGGTGGTTCTTAAAGAGACAGAGGCCAATTTGAAGGCGTTTAGAAGAGGAAGTGATGAGAAGATAAGTTTATTTTCTAATTAAACATAAAAACAGCATTTTAATAACAACTAAAGGTTACACAGATACTTTATGATGGTAAAGTATTTAAATATGTGCCTGAGAAACATAATATTGGCCCTTTAAAGCACTTCAAATAAATGCATTCAAATTACCTTGTAATATAGATATACTGTAATACTTTTCATAGTAAACACAGTTCCACAACCTGTTTGCAAATGTGTTAAATTAGCATTTGATTCTAAGAATATTTTGAATGCTTACAACTCAGAGAAACTGAAACACTGAAGGCCTTTGATAATATGAATACTCATAGATGAACAATTAACAATGAAAATAACCCCCAATCAGTGGCCTGGATATTTTTTTTTATTTTCATATGTTGGCTCCCCGGCAGATTATCTCGTGGTTTGGAGTGGCAGTGACAGGTTGGTGTTGCTGGCACACTCTTGGGGCTGGCTCAGAGTTTGGTTGTAGCAGAAGGACAATTTTGGTGGAGCCTCGGCAGACAGGATGGCATAGTTGGCAGAGTGGAAGGTGGCAAAGCTTTGAAGCTGATACTGAAAGCTCAGAATACACCAGACCGAGTTGTAATGGACTAGACAGGTTGGCGCGCCTGGCACACTCTTATGAACTGCTGCTCATGTGGAAGTGGAGGCGGCCTGGTTAAAGAGGAGGACGGTGTGTGAAAGTGTAAGCATTTGGTTGTCGTTGACTTTTGTGTGTTGACACTTTAAAATATCCGTATATTTTCCATATCTTGTGCAATGTGGAGGGATTCTCCTCAGCATTGTCCAACAATTGTGTACCCAGTGAACCAAGGACTTCTGCTTCCTGCAAGCTTCCGAGCCAACTTGTCTTTCTGCCAGCCATCGGTAACTTGGCATTACCTCTCTTCCTTTTCCATGTGGTGATCACGTATGTCTATCCACAAGGAAGTCTGTCGACACATATAGGTCTTTAAGATATGACACTTCGGGGAAAAAGCTAATCTCTATTCTGCTTGAGCTTAAAGGTATAATCTCATAGCATCTATGTATGTTTTGAGGCCATATGTCATTAGAGAATGTAACAAAGTCAGTCAGAGGATTAGATATGGTCAAAAACTGTCCATCTTACCAAGTTTTAAAATCTTATATCCAGCCAAAAAAGTCTTTTTGATCTTCTTTGAGACTGATTTACTAACCAAGAACTGATTGTGTAAGAATAATAATCTTGTTTTCAGAATGTGTAAGATTATTTGTCTTGTTAGTCTGAAAATTTGACTCAAATTAAGTCAAAACATTTCTGCCAATGGAGTAAGAAAAGTTTACTTGGTAAAATTCTTAAAATACTTGATTTGATTTTTTTTCTTATTTCAAAAATCTTACCAAGTAAAATGTTCTTACTCCATTGGCAGAAATTTTTGATTTTTTTTCGCACTAACAGCTACGATTATAAAACCACAACAGCTCACATTACTAGATAAGCTCTGGCACTAAACACTGGCCTGAAAAATTATTTTGCAGAACATAGTAACCTATAACCTAAAATATATTTCTAAGCAACATATGAGCACTTGGTAAAATCATAGGCAGGGTAAAGAAGACCTTTAATGGAAAAGATCTGCAATTTGAGCAACTTATCCCCCAGCCCAACCCAAATCCCCCAGAGGAAAAAAAAAACACCAAAATGAGATTTACTGCCATGTTCTCAAACCTAACGCTGCACCAGCTCAGGCATCCAGCAGCAAACCTGACCAACTCGCTAACATTTGTTGAGATAAAACCAGCTGATGCTTTGATTTGAAAAGAGATTTAGTGATTTTAAAAAAATGGGGAAACCAAGCAAACTTGTGAGGGTACAGAAAACTGGAAAAACATCAGCAGCTTTTCTAGAGCTAAAGTTGTTTCTGACACAGAAAACAATCATATTCCAATGATATTTTACATATAAACTGTTGTCTAGATCAGGAGTTCTTAACCTCTTACTCCATTGACAGAATTTTTTGATTTAATTTGAGTCAAATTTTCAGACTAACAAGACAAATAATCTTACACATTCTGAAAACAAGATGGTTATTCTTACACAATTAGTTCTTGTTTAGTAAATCAGTCTCAAAACAAGATCAAAAGGAGTTTTTGTCTGATATAAGGTTTTAAAACTTGGTTAGGTGGACAGTTTTTGCAGTGTAGGTCCATAGGTTAATGCATTAAAGTTTCCATCACAAGGCATTCTTCATTATAAAACCACTTTTATGTGCTTCCTCAAAACTATACATCCTGCTGGATATTTCTGACTTAGATAATTACCCAATATCCCTGCTATGGCAAGACAAAAGCTCCATCTACAGAATAATCTGTATGTAATGAACTTCTCAGTCAATTTCTTTTGAATTTCAACTGTTCGTTATACCTCTCGACAGCATGTATTTACTTTGTGACAGATACAGTTTTAGGAAAACGAGCTGCTACACACTGTATTCTCCAGTAAGCTGTATGATGAGGAAACTCTTCAGTGTGGGCAAACGTAAAGCAAACACAGACGATCAAACAACGGGCCAAAGATTAAAAGCAACAAGGGTTGCCTTCGGACATAGCAAGTTCAATCAACAATTGATTTTTATTTGTTTATTTTTGGGACAAGAGAACAAAGCAGCTTTAAGAAGGATATTTGTTTAAAACTTTTATCATGCAAAGCAGGAAGTGATTTGTATTTCTTTGTGGAATTGTAATTTAATAAATGTTTTCAGGCAACGTTGTTTCATGTTACATTTTATGAACATTATTTTTCATCTATGGAAGAATGTACCTCATCTATTCCTGCGTATTTATTTATTTATCGAGGTTCCAATGGATATGTGCTCACATCACTGCGCATTGAGGAAGTAAACACTTGACCTGCCTTCCCTCTTGGCCGTTAAAGGATCCCATTGGAAATCAGCACTGCTGCTTGGTTTTCATGAGATGCCTCCAAAACACTAAGTAATATTTACATTGTGTACCTTTATCCTACCTTCTAACGCTCACACTTATCACATGCACATTAGTGTGTCCTTTCTTTTCTAATATATCAAAAAATAAAGGTTTTGAGGAGGCTAAAGAGAAAAATAGGAAATGAGGGTGACAGAGGGTAAATACATAACACTTGCTTAGACTTCCAGCTCTTCCGTTGTGTGTGTATGTGTGCGTTTGAGTGTGTGACTGCTTGGCCTGTCTCTTGCCCGTCAAGTCTCAGTGTCATCTTTCTGCCATCTGCCTCCACCACAACACAGTAAGACATGCACAAAATGTGTCCTTTTTTTAAACAATAAGACTCTGTCAGTTCAAAATGTCTTTTAAGTTTTTTTGTCTTATGTTTCTTTAGCTTATGTTTGTTAAAGAAAAACACACACTCACACAAGAAGCAGCATTTGCTCACTGAAGGAATTTCAAGAAATGCATTTGCTGTGTATGACATAAATATTTCATTGTACCCCGCCCTCCGTCATGTTTTAATCATGGAACAGTCTGCTTTGGTTGAAAATAGAACTTAGCAACCCAGAAAAAACAAAATCTATAGTAGCTGCGAGTAATATGTTCATCCAAGTGTGACACAGCACACAGTTTATTTTTGTTTTCTTCAACATTTTGTATACTCGTAGACAGTTTGCCTTCGATATGTTTGGGAGGTATTGATCATAATGATTCATGATCTTTGCGTTGATGAGTTTTTGTATATCAGCAGCCTCACTTGATGACGAGCTTTTCTATGTTGAGTAAAAACATTTCAGTTGAAGCTGAAATATGAGCACAGTTCATGTTCTTTAACAATTACTGTGTTTCCATCAAGGCTTTTTGATGCGCATTTAGAAGTGTCACATTAAAAATGGGAAAAAAAGTCAGATGGAAACAGCAAAATTCGAGAAAAAAAATCCTCAATTCGCTAAAAAGTTTTTACGCTCGCTTGAGGTGGTTTTTGGATGATTCGCAAAATAGTTACGCAAAATAGTTAATGCGCAAAACGGGAGATGGAAACACGTTTGTCGAATAAATTCTGACGTAGCGCATATTTACCTCACGTGACGTTCAGCTGTGTCCGCTTTCCTGCCTCATCCTGGATGTTATCACAAACGCGCAAAGTTTGACATTTTTTATTTAAGTTTAATATTGCGTTTATTTCCCTACGTCTCCTGGCAGCGTTAAACATAGCCTGTACTAGCTGAATAGATAGAATAATTACAACTGGCCCAATAGCAAGGCATTCACGAAAAAAAATCTCTCCATTGTCCCGAGATGATTAGCCTCTGCTAGTTAGTAAGTTTCACTTCCTGTTTACTACCACAAACCTTGACACTGACGTCTGATGTAATCACACGTTGCGTAGCCTCGTCTGACGTAATCACGCGCTGCGTAGCCTCGTCTGATGTAATCACACGTTGCGTAGCCTCGTCTGACGTAATCACGCGTTGCGTAGCCTCGTCTGACGTAATCACACGTTGCGTAGCCTCGTCTGACGTAATCACGCGTTGCGTAGCCTCGTCTGACGTAATCACACGTTGCGTAGTCTCGTCTGACGTAATCACGCGTTGCGTAGCCTCGTCTGACGTAATCATATATTACGTAACCTCTTTTTTCGCATCAAACAGTCGAGAGGGAAACTAGATGGAAACAGTCTAGATTCAAATTTTTATTTTAATTTTTTGCGAATTTTGAAAAGTTCGATAAAAATTCACTCTACTACTGGATGGAAACAGTTATAATAAGAGCCTAAAGTAACCATTTAATAGCTGTAGTGGAAAACTGCTTTCTGTTAAGATGAACACCAGCATCACATCAAAAAGGTCTACCCTCCTAAAAAGACCCTATGTGTCTGAAAATAGGAAATATTAAGTTATCATAAATAATATAGACATCTTTATTACATTTCTTAAGAAAATAAGTGGGAAGAAACAAAAATAAAACATTTTAAACTTGATTTATTTGGAGCCGCATGTCCATTTTCTTAATTAATAGCTTGGACACTATCTGCAAGCACTTTTTTGCTCAAGTTTCTCTCATTCCAACTCCATCAGCATCCTAATCCTACATGTAAATGTTCCTACTGATGCAGCGATGGCACCAATTTACTTTTATTCACCAAATTTGGAGCTTCACCGTCTGGAAACAGTGGGTGTAAAACAGAAATCGTTAGTTGTTTTTTTTTTTTTCTTCCCATGATAAAGGAAAATGGAATTGAAATAATTACCAACCATTTCTGGAAGTAAACATTAAAAACAAAAGATTAGATATGAACTGATATAATTTACAGGAATAAACATTCAATTCAATTCAATTCAAAAATACTTTATTGATCCCAGAGGGAAATTAGGTAAGGAGGAGGATTTATTAGGAATAAACATCTCAAAAACTTGTAAGGGATGTCTAAGAATCTTTCAGTATTTGTAGCCTGTTGCAGAACAAATGAGCACAATTTTAGCTGCTACAACATTAATAGTCTAAAACCTTTGTCACACACCATAACCTTTATTTAATGTATCTTTTTGAATTGCATTTCTTTTAGTATTGACTGTGCAATGGGATTTGCCTAGTTAAATTACATTAAAATAAAATAAAATAAAATAAAATAAAATAAGACAATAAAAATGATTCTCAGATTTAAAACATATGTTATGTGTTGCTATACATTTCTGGGATTCTTTCTTTAACTCAGCATTTTGAAAACCACACAGCCACTAACAATTTACAGAAATCTTTTCAAATTTGTTCAGGCTAATTAAATGAAAATCTGCGTAAACTTGAACTGTGATAACCAAGAAGGGGATGTGCAAACCAGTGTAATCTGAACACACTTTTACCCTTTTTACCTTTGTGTTGAATGCCTTAAGCAACTTGTAGCAAAGATTCTTAAATCAATTTTTACTCACTTTCAGTTTGGTTTTGTTTGGTAGAAACATTTTTGTGTGGGCTGTAAGACTCTGTAGACTCAACTTGGTATAACTGATCACATTTTTTCAAATAATATATACAGCGGGTAAAATAAGTATTGAACACGTCACCACTTTTATCAGTAAATATATTACTAGAGGTGCTAATGACATGACATTTCCACCAGATATTGGTAACAACCCAAGTGATCCATACATACAAAGAAATCAAACCATAAATGTCCAGAAATGAAGTTATTTGTAATAATGTAGAATGGCACAGGGAAAAAGTATTGAACACATGAAGAAAGGGAGGTGTATAAAGGCATGGAAAGCCAAGACACCAGCTGAACTCTCTCAGTAATTAGAAAGCAAGCCTGCCCCTTGTCAGTGCAAGTTAATATCAGCTGGTTCAGTCCCAAATGATGGCCAGGTATCACACAAGAAMCATCTGATGATGGGTAAAAGTAAAGAGCTCTCTCAAGACCTTCACAACCTTATTGTTGCAAAGCATAATGATGGCATCGGTTACAGAAGAATGTCAAAACWTCTGAAGGTTCCAGTGAGCACTGTTGGGGCCATAATTCAGAAGTGGAAAGAACATTATTTCACCATAAACCGACCACGACCAGGTGCTCCTCACAAGATTTCTGACAGAGGAGTGAAAAGAATTATCAGAAGAGTTGTCCAAGAGCCAAGGACCACTTGTGGAGAGCTTCAGAAAGACCTGGAATTAGCAGGTACGTTTGTTTCAAAGAAAACAATAAGTAATGCACTGAACCACCATGGCCTGTATGCACGCTCACCACGCAAGACTCCACTGCTGAAGAAACAGCATGTTGAAGCTCCTTTAAAGTTTGCTGCACAACATTTAAACAAACCTGTGAAATACTGGGAGAATATAGTCTGGTCAGATGAGACCAACATTGAACTGTTTGGATGCCAGAATACACATCATGTTTGGAGGTCAAATGGCACACTGCACATCAGCCCAAAAACACCATACCAACAGTGAAGTTTGGAGGTGGGAACATCATGGTGTGGGGCTGTTTTTCAGCATATGGTACTGGCAAACTTCAAATAATTGAAGGAAGGATGAATGGAAAAATGTACAGAGACATTCTTGATAAAAATCTGCTTCCATCTACCAGGATGATGAAGATGAAACGTGGCTGGACATTTCAGCAAGACAATGAGCCCAAACACAAAGCCAAGGAAACTCTCAGTTGGTTTCAGAGAAAGAAACTAAAGCTGCTGGAATGGCCCAGCCAATCACCTGACCTGAATCCAACAGAAAATCTATGGAAAGAACTAAAGATCAGAGTTCATAGAAGAGGTCCACGAAACCTTCAAGATTTGAAGACCGTTTGTGTGGAAGAATGGGCCAAAATCACACCTGAGCAATGCATGCCACTAGTTTCTCCATACAGGAGGCATCTTGAAGCTGTCATTACCAACAAAGGCTTTTGTACAAAGTATTAGATAAATTTCAGTAAGTGTGTTCAATACTTTTTCCCTGTGCCATTCCACATTATTACAAATAACTTCATTTCTGGACATTTATGGTTTGATTTCTTTGTATGTATGGATCACTTGGGTTGTTRCCGAMATCTGGTGAAAATTTCATGTCATTAGCACCTCTAGTAATATATTTACTGAGAAAAATGTTGACGTGTTCAATACTTATTTTACCCGCTGTATATTATTACTGTCACAGCCATTAATCCTCTCACTGCAGTGTGATTGATCCAGTCCTCCCGTTGGGTTTTTTCATGTGTAATGCACCGCAGATGATTACACATCCTAAGTGCTCAAAGGGATTCTCCTTGTGTGGTTGTCCTTTCTGGCTAATGTACAGCTTAAGAATGTCAGTGTCTGTTTATGACAAAACTTATTATTCGGTCTCAAGCATGTAATAATGTCCACCAGCCTACGTTGCAGGTTGTTTTTAGCGCATGACAATGTATTATTCGGCAAGCGGCCTGGTTCAGAATTAGCACTCTGGATGTCGGAGTGCACGCGCGTTTACGTGTGAAACGTGCACCTTTTCGTTTGAACTTAATGTTCTTGTTGACAGGAGAGTAGGATGATAGCGCCACATCAGCCTGTCATCAGCCCACAGGCGGTATGCTTGTCCCATGTGGCCAGAAGAAATGCTGAAGCATCAATGACGTCATACTTAAAGGTTCTGAAAACCTGGAGCTGCAGTCTGTTAATAGCATGTTTCACTGCCCTCAATGGTGATGCATATAATGGCATAAACACACAGACAAATTTGTGCATGCAGACCAGTACTTACTGTTTTAGGTTGTGTTTTGTCCTCACCTGAAGAGGATTATTCAAATTCATAAAGAAACTTGAAAATGAGGCTAAATGAAACAAATGAATTCACTAAGAAGGAGAATTTGTGGATGATTTAACCCCCGTCTTTGTTTGCGACTTTTACCCATCATATTACCCTCGTAATGGATTCATTTTAAAGAGTTCACATCTTTAGCAGAGATAGAAAAAGATTTGATAATATTGGCATTTACAGGTCAGTGAACTGACTCCCTGCTAAGAGAGAAAAACAGAAAACGTGTTTGTGTAGGCGAGTGTGCAAACTGTGAGACGGAGAAGCATCTCTGAAACTTTATTTTAGTAATGATGTGCTGCACTAGTGTTTGTAAAAATAAAAATAAAAAAATATTGGTGCTTTTCTGTAGCACATGCTCTCTTCTAACAATAACAGTCAGCTTGACCTCTGACCTTGTACTCATGTGGGTCAAATGCGCTTTCATTTCAAGCTTTTCACACAAAATTCTCATTTGGGGTTTTGACCAAGGCTAATTCTCAATACAAAAATGTTTATAAAGCACAAACTGCTCTTGGCATTTGTTTCTAAATGTCTACAACGTGTATGCCAAATGCATTTAGAAGAAATAGTGGTCATTTTTTCTTATATCTGATGCTCGATCTTCACCCACAACTGACGGCAAAGGTGGAGCAATAATGTTTCTCGCAAATTTCACAAATAACACATAAATCAAGTACTAGCAGATCATCTGAGACAGTTGCAGTATCACATGGGATAATGCAAAATTGTTTTTTTTCAATGCCTAACTAAAAGGTTACAACTTTCCCATTTTAAGATGGTCTGAGTCCAAAATTTTGCGTGAAAGGCAGCAGGTGCAGGGTTCCTGCAGATTAAAAGGCATTGAATTTGTCAATCCAAAAATAAGGCCTTAATTAGCCTTAAAATGCCTTAAATCAATCTTTCAAATGTTTTGAAAAAACATATTGTAGCTAAATAGGATGATTGTAGTTCATCTCAAATTTTTAAATAATTGGAAATATTTATTTGGCTTTTAAAAATAATTGATAGAATTCCTATCAGAGCTAATTGTTTTGTGTTGAAGTTTTTTTTTGTCCTGATGCATCTCATCTCATCTTAATTTTTTCATTTTGATTTTTTTTTCATATTGTTTGCTATGAATTTGGTCTTAAAATAAATTTCAAGTGGCATTAAAGAGGTCCAGTGGTGGGCAGCGCTAACCCAAAAATTAGCTCCGCAATTTCTAAAACACTTATAAAAATATTTAGGTACGCAACTTCAAAAATGCTTATACCATAGAAAAATTTGCAAAAGCTAATTTTAAAGTGCAAGTTTAATTTGACACTTACTAGCTGGCAACAATTCATGTACAACATATGCACAACACTGCCAACTAGTCGTGTATGAACCTTTTACAGCTTAATCCTACAACGGCCGATTGCTGGGACCGTGATTTCCTGAAACAGAACATTAGCTCCTGGTGTAAAAATTAAAAAGTTGTTGAGGATTGCTAGTTCGGCTGCTGCTTTGTCTTTTTCTTTTGTTTGTTGTAGATTTTTCATTAAAGAAGCATTAAAGTAATTTTAAAACTTTTTTATTGGAAAACTGAAGCGATGCATTCTGGGTACATGACTGATTTGATTTGTGACGGGAAACAAAAGTTTTCCATGTAGTTGCTCCAGTTGACCACTAGATGTCTGTCTAACCCCATTGGCGGATTGCTTCAACCAATTACATCAAGTATTGAGCTTTAAACTTTTTTTTTATAAAGGAGCTCGGATTGTAAAGTAAAATAAATCAAAAGAAAAATAAATCAATACATACACAATTTTAGTATGGATTACAAACGTTTACTGTTTTTGCTGGGAAAGGGAGTACTAAACATTGCCTTCCTGCTACGTAAGCAGACACAAAGCATTGTGGGAAATCAGAACCGTGACCAAAAGTAACAGTCAGCAAACACACAATAAGTGTGTTTATCTAAGAGGGGTGCTGTTGGACAGATCATGTGTGTTGTGGTTCATTGACAGCCATAACTTCTGCTGTTCAAGATAATGATGACTGGTAGATAATTAGTTATTAGCGGTACTGCATTTTAATTTTAGAAAGCACAAATCTGCTTATGAATTATAAGAATCAGTAAGACCGCTAAAGCGTAAACGAAATATTTAGGTCCGCAATTAGCGGATTTGCACTCTAGCGGGCTGGTGCCCACCACTGAAGAGGTCTTAAAAGTCTTAAATTTAACTTGTTTTAAGCTGTTGGAACCCTGAGGTGATGCATTCCTGGAATGCTAGTTCTATAATTGTTTAATTTGATTCAAACTACACACTTTCCCTGGAGAAGTTGTTTTCTCGCTGCTAAGAATAACTAAATGTTTAAATACCTGCCAAATAAAAGGACAACAGCATTTGGAATCAGTAAAATTGTCTGCAAAACACATTCAAAAAACGTGTTAGAATTAATTACCTTGGTGCCAAGAGCTGCAGTGGCACTTCTTGTGTGTGTTTGTGTATGAGTTTGTGTGTTTTCTCTGTTTAAGTTCGTTTTGACACAAACCCTAATGAGACAGCAGCAGCTGCAGTTGGCGTCGTCAAACTTAAACCGTTCAGCGTGTGGTTGGGATGTTGTTTTTTTTAAGAAGTTTGGCTGATGAGCAGAGTGAGCTCGAATCAAAGCGAATGATTCATGCATTTAAAAATGAAGTGGTGAAGCATTGAGGGGTGATGATGATGAGGAAGACTTTGATGGAAACAGATTTGAGTGCATATTAATTAGGATGACTAAATTGCGCTCAGGAGGAAGTACCGTAAAGACGAGGAACCTTTCAGGATGTGAATATAGGCCCGAGCATCTGTTGGTATCTGAATGCATGTGACATTAGGAAGCGGGGCTGAGAATTATAGACTAAATAAATACACATAAACACGAGAGTGTTTGCGTGGTGTGTCAGTCGGTGCATCCATCTATCCACCCATCAATTCATCCGCCGATCTCGACGTGCAGCTAAGCCTAGCCTTTTTCTTTTTTTTCCCTTCTTCTTCACGAGCCAAAACAGCTTTCTCCCACTCTGCACAAATTAGCAGCAGCCCACGCTCCACTCACACATAACTGTCAGAGCACAGACGCTGCAGGAAGCGAGGAGGAGGGAGGGGAAGGTGAGAGAAGCAACGAGAGAAGAGGAGGAGGGAGGAAGACAAATTCAGAGAGGAGGATGGTTAAAAACACCGGAGTGAAGTGGGAGAAGAAGTGACAGATAATGCAGACCACAAGTGGTTTTTGTTGCTCGCAGAACTTTATTGTGGATTTGTTTCCATCGGTGCTCGCCTGGCAATCATCTGAAAATTTAAAATAATATTAAAGGGATCCCTGGTTAGTTGTAACATTAGACTTTATTTAATAAACATGTATTTTAACTGTAAAATAAAGACTGTAAAAATACTGTAGGCTGTTAAGTTTTTATAAACTAAAAGTTTAAAAATATATTACACGGACGGGGCCATTTTATTTACACGCAAAGCATTCTGGGTAAATGATGACGTGGATAGGTCCTCGGTCCGAGGCTGCTAGCGAGCTATATCCACCCTGAAGGTTAATCTTGGACAATATCTGATGATCGACTCTTTTAAATGAAACCAGAGAGCGTTGACAGAGAGGAGAAGGTAGAAATGACTCAGCCTGGAACTGAAAATATGGATGGAGGACAACAGAGCTGCTTCATGGAAGAAGAACCTCAGCTTAGTCTATAACCTTTGCGCTAGCGCCGACACTATACTGCCTTATATGTATTAGCTTGGTGCTAGTGCGACAAACAAACAAGGTAAACTGAGGTCCTCCATCCATATTTTCAGTTGCAGTTTGAGTCATTTTTGTGTTCCCGTCTCTGTCATGTGGATGGAGGACCTCAGTGACGAGAGGAGAATGTGTAGTTCTTAGCTAATACATGTATATGGTGATAGCATCGGGGCTAATGCTAAAGCTAACAGGCTAAGCTGAGGTTCTTCTTCATCCATGAAGCAGCTCTGTTGTCCTCCATCCATATTTTCAGCTCCAGGCTGAGTCATTTCTACCTTCTCCTCTCTGTCAACGCTCTCTGGTTTCATTTAAAAGAGTCGATCATCAGATATTGTCCAAGATTAACCTTCAGGGTGGATATAGCTCGCTAGCAGCCTCACACCAATGGACCTATCCACGTCATCATTTACCCAGAATGCTTTGCGTGTAAATAAAATGGCCCCGTCCGTGTAATATATTTTTAAACTGTTAGTTTAAAAATGATAAAAACTAAACATGCTACAGTACTTTTACAGTCTTTATTTTACAGTTAAAATATATGTTTATTAAATAAAGTATAATGTTACAACTAACCAGGGATCCCTTTAACAATAAAACAATTATTTTGTTTTGTAGTTTTTTTCTTTATTGGAAGTTTTTGTGTTCATGAAGTTTTAATATGAACAGAGAATATAAAACGGTTCATCATGGCCGTACTGTACTTGCCCCCCACAACTTATGCTTCAAGTTGTCAATAATCTATGAGCACTTAAAACCCTKAGTGTGGGTTAGGGAGAAAGCGCGTCAGAAGGTATAAATGTAAGGAATAAAGATGGATGAGTTTGGAGGTTGGAGATAGTAAAAGAAGAACTGCATTTTCAAGAGAGGTGCCTCTGAAAAGGCATTAAAAACCCACAAGGAAAGGAGCATTAAGCAAATATTAGCAGACTCATCATTTCAAATCTCTGGAAAATAGGGTGAAACATTTTTTTGGACTGCACGTAATTCTTTCGGATGCTTTGTCTATGCTGTTGTCCCCACTCCACCGAGTCTCTCACCGGGAATAATGAGCAYAATGTTGTCCCCAAAAAGCTAATTGTTTAAACAAAATGCCTGACCCTTCCCGTAGAGGTGTTCTCATAATGCAGCGTTCATTTGGAAAGATCAGATGTGACGCAGGGAGGAAGGAAAGAGGAAATAAAGTGGAAGCGGGACAGGATGAGTGTTGAAAGGCCAAAGATGAGGAGGGGGGTGTGTTCCAGAGGACAACCTTCTGCAGGTCACCGTGACCAGACTGTTGTSTACCAGCCAAACCCACCGCCTCCTTCTCTTCTCACTTTAACACACAGATTTGGTTATCCAKGACCGTACTTTTTACATAATCATTTTTGTTTGCCTATATTTTATAGATTTTATAGATTTTGAGTGCTCTACATTTTTTGTAAACACATTTTTCCTCGCAAATAGTAAAATTTAGTTTTGTTTTCAGTAAACTGTAAAAAGAACACACACACACACACACACACACACACACACACACGCACACACACATATATAAATCTCAGTGTATGTGCTGCACGTCCTAGATGCTGCAGCACCAGAACAAAAAAACAGCTGATGAATGTCCCGAACATGTCTGGACTCCAGAGTTAACAGGTATTGTTTATGTTCTCTTTGCAAAATATATTTATCTAAATCCGTGATAATCTGTCATGTTACAGATGTACAAGGAGGTGTATTTTTGTTAACGTTACATGTACAGGCTAATTGTAGCGGCTACCTAGCAGGGTATTATTTAACAGAGAGTAAGTTGTGTGATTAAAACAGCACTTATGTGTCAAATAAAGATAAAAGCACGGCATCAGATTGACAGCTTGAGCAGAAACACATTTATTTGTTGTTATGCTTCTATTTTAACTTAAAYGAGTTACTTGGAGTGAATATTTCAAGTTTAAATGGTAGTTAGGATTTGATCGATTTGATTGCAGCAGGGTCATCAACAAGTGTAGATTACCCCTTCACAATATTAAAGAATTGTATTTGTCATAAAATGAGCTTAAGTAATTACTGCAGAACCTGACAATTGTTTTTAAATACGACTTGATTAATCGACAGAGTAATAGATAGAATAATCGATTACTAAGCTAATCATTACCTGCACTCCTAAAATAATATGATGCGTCGACATTAAAATAACACTTCAGCTAATTTTTATAATCAATGTTGTCRATTGTGCCGACTGATCGTTGCAGCCTTAGTAGCAAACTACCTCATTAGTCATGGTTTCTCTATAGATCCATAGCTCAAATTCACCACTTTTTCTAAAGGAAGGCCTGTTTTGCACACATGACTTCCAGTCTTGCTAAAGTCCCCCAGATGGGCTCCCAGAACCCCAGCTCCCCTTACKCCCTGACCTGGCATGGACCCCCCAGCCCAGTGCCAGTTTGGTGTCGACGGGTTGTTGAGCAGCTTTGAAGCCATAATCACTCTGAAGCATCAGATTTCCTCAGTGCACAGGAAATCTTTTTATTCAAACTTTTAAACTCTCACTAAACTACAAATCAGGCCCAGAAGATTTACCTTTTTTGAAAGCGATGACAAAAAGTCATCGTTTGACTTCTTGTGATGTAAAACAACRTCTGAACAGAGGCATGAAATTACATTGGACACAAACAGATAGATCTRGGGTGAAAATGGGAAAACAAGGCATTAGAACAGTGTCTAATTACATTTAAAGACATGACCGGAGGCTGTGGCCTTCTTCTGAACCACCCTCTTCACATTCAGTGTCCTTAAAGTCAGCATCTCGCAGGAGGTTTTTTTTTTTTTGTCTTCCAGCAGAGCAGGCAATGTTTTAACCTACTTAGTCTGCATTGGTTCCATTATCCTGACAGCTATAGCAGGTTCTGAGACAAAGTTTGTGTGCATATAGTGGATGGGGGGAAGATTTAACCATRTTTCCAGGTTATAAATATTACATAAGGTCTGGTGTGTTTTGCTGTTTTGGCTGGCAAGATCAGCTTTCACAAACTGCACGGTGAAGTATTGTTTGTCTGTTGGCATGGARAACAGAAGTCATCGTTATTATCATAAAAAATTCTAGACTTACTGGGAGAAAAAAATGAAGAAAAAAATGATTCTGACAAATTTTATTTACTACTTCTGTGTTTGTCAAAAAGGTAAAATCAGTTCCTTTTTCTACCAATTTTTTTTTATTTAAAGAGGTAATTGAAATCAACATGTTATTTTTTCTTGGAAACATTCTGCAGCAAAGCAAATACAGAAAACAGAAAATAGGTTATTTTCTCWTTAATTCAAGAGTGGTCACGGCTCACCACTGTGCATGATAAATGTTTTATCACTTAAAAATGTTTTATGGAAAGAAATTTGGCCTTTTAGCTTCCACCATGCATACATTTTTTTTAAAAAGATCCAAGTAAATCTCAAGAAACCACTTTTTACACACATGTGACCTTTGAACTCTCCAATGGGACATGAGAAACTGCCATAAATACCATTTTTCACATGGATWTCTGAGGAAATATGTCTTTCAASTTGGTCTTTTGCTTTGAAAATTTAAAGAGGAAGCTATTCATCAACTCAAAGGTGACCTCTCTGGACACGAGCTGAACTCAGGAAGATGATAGACAGATGAGTTCAGCTGCTTTTAGATCTCCCGCTTTTGGGCCAAAGATGAAGAAGCTTACTCACATTGGGCTTTGTGAAAGTGGCAAAAAGTAATGTTTGTGGTGTCATGATATTTTATTAGAGTCCACATGCAAGAACGTATAGGAAATAGGATATAACAACAACCTAACTTGGGTTTAATTATTATGTTTATCATGAATGAACACAGATCCTTCAGGTTAAAGTATTCTAGTTAGTTATCTGATGATGTTGATGATGATACTGGTAAAAAGTAAAAACTTATTTTAGATTACTTTAGTGTTTTGGGCATCAACCTCTAAAGATAAAGTTAACACTGAATACCACACATCTTAAAAAACTTCATTAAATCAAAGCAGTTCCTACGTTCCTACCATCATCTATGGTCACAAGCTTTGGGTAGTGACTGAAAGAATGAGATTGTGGATACAAGCGACCAAAATGAGTTTCCTCTGCAGGGTGTCTGGTCTCTCATTTAGAGATAGGGTGAGAAGTTCAGTCATCCAGGAGGGACTCAGAGTAGAGCCGCTGCTCCTCCACGTTGAGAGGAGCCAGTTGAGGTGGTTCATCTGGCTAGGATACCTCCTGGACKCCTCCCTGGTGAGRTGTTCTGGGCATGTCCCACTGGGAGGAGACCCAGAGGAAGACSCAGGACACGTTGGAGGGACTATGTTTCTCAACTGGCCTGGGAACACCTTGGGATTCCCCCAGAGGAGCTGGTCCAAGTGGCTGGAGAGAGGGAAGTCTGGGTCTCTCTGCTTAGGCTGCTGCCCCCGAGACCCGAGCCCGGATAAGAGGAAGAAAATGGATGGATGGATGGATGGATGGATGGATGGATGGATGGATGGATGGATGGATGGACTTTGCTGTTAGCTCTCACACGGCATACAGGAAAAGCCATTGGTTTCTCTTCTTAAACTTAATTGCTTATGTCGAGGTGAGTTTTGTAAAGGCTTTTAAAAGCCTGACCACAACAATATGTGTCTTGAAGAATCTTTTGCTATCTATTATAAATGACTACTCAAAGGTTTAGACTTTTGCTTTTTTGCTCACGTGGGTCTCGACACCATCACATTCAAAGGCTGGCCTTCCTCGGTCCAGGAAGAGGAGTTCATTACAGATGAGCCCGCAGCCTAATGGCTATAACACAGCTTTCAGTGTGTTCTACCACAGACTCATTTAGTTGAAGAAACACACAGTAGTCGACTGTATTTGATTGCTTGTAACAGTTTCCAAAGTGGAATAAACTTTGAACAAAGTTCARAAAGAAACAAGGGAGTTGTGTGTTTTGTACCCGAAGAAATGCAGAAATTTGTTTTCAGTATGTRTGAAAAATCATGTAAAATTAGGGTTTGGGAATCAAAAATATATATATTTTCAATGAATAATTAAAAGTAAATAATGAAAATGGGATTTTTTTTGAAAAACTGTAGAACTAATGACAGATCTATGGATGTTCAACCCATTCTCACTCCCAAGTCGTCACATATTGACGATTTTCCAAGGTTCCCTCTGCGTCCGATTTTGACGTGTCTGGTTGGCCCCTTCTATCAGTTTTTGATGAGATGGGGCGGAATCTTTTGTCACAGTTTCAGAAAGTGTAGAAAATGCACAAAAACAACCGTCCAAAACCTAAAATTACCTTTATTCACTTTAGACATCCTGTCCCTGACCCCAGTACCTAAACTTAACCATTAATCCTGATCCCTCATGCTAACCTCAGACCCCCGACCCAAAGACCCCTGGTGGCGCAACCCGGAAAAGCCGCGGGCGGCAAAGACTGACGCGAGGGGGTCACCTGACGCGTCAAAATAAGAYGCAGGGGGAACTTTGGAAAAGCATCAATATGTTGACGAGTCGGGAGTGAGAATGTGTTTGGATGTTCGTTGTCTCTGAAGCTTCAGTGTCTTCATGTAACCCCTGAAACAAAGCCATCTGTGTGTCTTATCATCACGTCCTGATTGTTACTTTTGGCTGATCTCCTTCTTTCACATCTATAAACATCTTTACAATCACTCTGCCTGACTGTAATTTGTCTGCTTGTACAAGGAGGTTGAGGCTTACTGGACTGAGCCGATTCCTTTGACCTCTTGTATTTTAGGAGCACACAGAGAAGTGTGGTGTGCTGATGTTTCTCATAAGTTCAGTTTAGCGTCGCTCCGAGCTAATGGCTGTCTGTCTGCTGGAAGGTGCTGCAGACGGGAAAGGCATTACCATTCAGATGGAAGGAGAGGGTGTAAAATATGAATGAAAGGAGCTCCCCGCTGCAGGCAACAACTCGAGTGTGCTCGAGTTTTGTCACATTGTCTGGATTTTAAAACATTTTGAATCGGAGACATCTCAAGGTCGGCTTCGTCTTCTTCGTCATCTAGTTACAAATGAAACAAAAATATCACAGTCAATTTACTGTTTGTTAAAAATAACACTTTTTTTTTTAGAAATTATTAAGTTGATGAGTGTAATTTAGTTTTTGTATTTTGAGAAAAACAAAATAGTAATTTGTGCAGCGGTGAGACTGTGTGTGTGTGTGTGTGTGTTTGGTAGTGTGTTTTAGGGTGGGTAGCGAGTTTCTGTATTATAAATAACCCAAATCAATAATAAACGACACAGATATTTGGAGTTGAGTCTGGGGTTCTCTGAGGAGATGGATGAAAAAAGCATCACCCCTCCCCCTGCCCCCCCGTTGCAGTAAATCAAGAAGCAGAGGAAGCTAAAAACATTAGAGGTGATGTCTTCTCCCCCAACAAGCAAGAACAGACTTGTGGTTATGATGCGCATACTTGCGTTGTGGGTGTGTGCACGTGAATGTGTGTCTATTACGAGCCGGACGCCATCCATTACTTATTCATCAGAAATGTCTGCCTGGTTKCCACAATGTGTATTTCAGCATGCCTTGCGATCATTATGCCGCATGTATTATTTAAGGCACACGTGTGCWCGCTGGCTCTAATGCAGATAGCTGCACAAGCTATTTATCTCGTATTCGCTCACTTATCACCTGTTCTCTTTCAGACTGTTGCTGAAAGAGAAAGTGAAAACTCTTTCATGAACAGTTGCTGGTTCCTGAAAAGCAGGAGTGTGYAGCCCTTATATTCAAGAGTCATTGCGCAACCTTTTGCTCTTAAATACAATTTACACAGAGCTGCAAGGTGAAGCTTGAAATATAGATAACAACTTTAATAAGCCGACTTTTAAAAGTTTTATATCATGTTACAATGTCAGTCCCTTATCAAAAACATACCCAGAGTGTTTAAATACCCTGTGGTAGCCATTTGGAGCTTCCTAAACGTATTCTGGTATGTAGCACCGCCTATACCAGGGCTATTCAACTAAATGGCTTCGGGGGCCACAGTTAATGCAGACCCAACAGCTCAGGGGCCAAACCCAGCAATTAAAGTTGTTATGTAAATAAACCAAGTATTACAAAGATCTGTCACATTTGAAATTGTTTATTTTGCTGTATTTAATAATGAAAACATACAGAACCCTATTTAATAAATGTAGTGATGATAAAACAAAAAAAGAAACATATTATATCTCTTATTTACCACAAAATATTTTGACAACTCTGACTTGCCAAATTTTTAAACCAATTTTATTTTCACTTTCATAGTTTTATCTTCAACTGCTTGTAGTATTAACTGTCTTGGATGTTCATACAAATGGTTTTTACCAGCTTGTAGCCAAAATTCTGACGTTTCTGTAGACACCAAACGTGTCTATGTTTAACTAAAATAACTTAGAGTAATTAAAGTGGGCCTAAGAGATGATTGAACCAATTGGCGGGCCGAACTTTGGTCACTTGTGGGCCAGATATGGCCCGTGGGCCGCCAGTTGAATAGCCCTGGCCCCTGACCTATACCCATCTCCTTCCTAGAGTTCAGTCCACAGCTGAGCCTCGCCCGACAGAGCACCCCTCGCTTGAAGCATTGTTTGAAAATGTGCTGAAGTGGGAGTGCTGAAATGGTAGGAGTTTCTTAAAGAAGGTAGCCATTTGGAGCTGCCTAAACATATTCTGGTACATAGCACCGCCTATACCCAGCTCCTTAGAGCTCAGTCCCCAGACGAGCTCCGCCCCACAGAGCACCCCTCCCCCGAAGCATTATTTGAAAATAAGCTGAAGTGGGAGTGTCCGAAACGGTAGGAGGTTCTTAAAAAGACAGAGGCCAATTTCAAGCTGTTTATAGATAGGCTATGATGCAAAGTCAAATCTATTCTTGATGTATGCAGCATTTTCATAATATGAAACATATTTAACATAACATGATAAATCTATATTTTGCGACATTGCGATACTAAAGTTACGCAGTAAATTCTTGATGGTTATTGGTATTTTACATGTTATAAGAAAGAAAAATATCTATATATTGCGACATTGTAATACTAAAGTTACGCAGTAAACTCTTGATGGTTATTGTTATTTTACATGTTATAACAAAGAAAAATTTCTATATTTTGCGACATTGCGATACTAAAGTTACACAGTAAACTCTTGATGGTTATTGGTATTTTACATGTTATAAGAAAGAAAAATATCTATATTTTGTGACATTGCGA
>NW_013952527.1:316006-317925 GCF_001266775.1 Austrofundulus limnaeus | reverse complement strand
TACTAAAGTTACGTAGTAAATTCTTGATGGTTATTGGTATTTTACATGTTATAAGAAAGAAAAATATCTATATTTTGCGACTTTGCGATACTAAAGTTACACAGTAAATTCTTGATGGTTATTGGTATTTTACATGTTATAAGAAAGAAAAATATCTATATTTTGCGACATTGTGATACTAAAGTTACGTAGTAAATTCTTGATGGTTATTGGTATTTTACATGTTGTAACAAAGAAAAATACCAAACTTTTGTAATGCGTATAAAAAATCCATTCATAAAATATAAACTCTGAATGATGCAAGTGCAAAGTTTTTTTTCTGTCTTTGTAGGAAATTAATTTAAGCATTCTGCTTTGAAAAAAAGTGGTGCAGATTGGTAGATATTTAATTGACCGATAAGTTGCCTCTCATAAAGGCAGAGACTTTCTTTTGCTATATTTGTTTAATTGTTTTTATGTTTTTGTTACTTCTAATTAGAACCATTGCCAAATGGTTCTGTTGTTTTCCTATTGTGTTTATAAATTCAATTACTAACTTCCATGTTAGTTTTGGAGCTGCTGCAGAAAAAGCCACAGGTTGCAAACCAAACCCATACTTTGCAAAATAAATCACGGCCTTTAAACAAAACAGTGCAATGTTAATTTACTAGCCAGMCTTTAAACAGGTCCATGCTACCTGCATTGATTTTCTTTAGTACAAAGTTCAGAATCTTTTTCTCTGCTCTCCCTTTCCCTGGGGTGATTTTCCATGTTCTAAAAATGAAAATGTGTTTGTGTCTGTGTGTTTGTGTATGTCATTGCGGTTTGGGATCACTGGCTTTAGCTGTTATCGGTGTCATGGCTGCACTTAGTCTTGCCGAGCCTTTGACGTCAATGCCTTTACAACAAGCTGATAACACAGACCTTTATCATGGCCAGGTGTGTGGGTGTGTTGTCAGATCAAACAAAACTTGGCTTCCTGGATTCCACACTGCTCTTCAGAAATAGCTCCTGCAAACAGACAGATTATCAGACCACCCATCRAGCACATGTATACAAAACACACTGAACGACAAACAAAAATGAGGGGATATCATTACTGTTGTGTTTATGACCAATCAAAAAGTGAACTGTGATCTGTACCTATCTTTACAGTTTTTAAACTAATCTAGTGCAGAGACAGATAAAGCTCTAAAAGTCACYGGTCAAACTGGTGTTTTTCATTTGTTTTGCTTCACTGAACTTTTCAGATGCAACGTAGTTGTAATCTGAATGAATGAATTTATTTATGTGGTCAGGGACAGTGTGCAATTAAAACATAAACATAAAAACATTTGATGCATTGCACCAGATTTAGCCTAAGGCTAGTTTACATCTGTAGTCCCTCAGTAAAAACAAAACAACATCCAACAATAATAGAAATCAGAAAAAAAATAAAAATAAAATAAGAGAAAAATAAAAATAATATAAAATAAGACGTTTTGCAATTAATAATAAACATACATAACACCCAACCCCACTCCAAACATAATCATGACCCCCGCACTCGAAGCGTAAGCGGTGTTCATATTGTTTTCGTACTGTTTATTTCTTTTTTTCCAGTGATTTTTGGTCAACCGTAGCAAAAAAAAAAAAAAACGGCTGCACCAATCAACATGACATTCGGCAGGACTGTAGATGAGTCCGACCTACACTGCGCCAGCCAACGGTTTTACGATAGACCCCATATTTGAGGAGGGGGGCTCCTTTCAAAGAAGGGGTGTCTGGACATGCAAAAATGCTTATAACTCAGAAACTGTTCAACATAGGAGCTTCAGATTTCTTTTGTTGTTTAGCTCTGATGAAGCTCTATCAGGCCCACCAGTCAGTGCCCCCCCTCCCCCGGACCCCCAATTTATCTGAAAAAGGGGTATGGTTATAGTTCAAAAGCTATGAAACAT
>NW_013952527.1:314332-315955 GCF_001266775.1 Austrofundulus limnaeus | reverse complement strand
CCCCCACACACACACACACACATACACACACAAAAAACCACTAAAAGTGCGGTAGATGTTCTGAAAGGGTGCGATGGCACTAAAATGTCTGTGGGCTTTCAAAAATTGAGTCCTCTTGCGTCCACTCAGCTGCTTGTGTCAGCTAGTTAACTGCTTGATATTAAAGCAGAATCAGTCATCAAGTGCCTTCCAACACCGTTCTCACCCGACTGTAAGGTAAACAAGGCCATTTCCACAGTGTTTGTCTGCAGCAGGTCCTGTGTGCTGTGGCTCTCCTCCTGCCTCAAATTTCACATTGTTAGAGGTCATCTCCAAAAAAATAAAATAAAATCTCCAGTTGTGAAGTGCATGTGTGAACAGCAGCTGTGGGAAAGCATCCGGACCAAATTGGTGAAGACTGGCTGATGTTTATAAAACTGGTTCTTGTTATCCACACATTCTATGGCAGTCAGGTTAATTTAGAGGTTGTAACTTCTACACACTGAGSTTTAAATGAAAACTTAAACTTACTTTTAATCCTTTAAGAAGCGAGAAGCTCTTTGCTTTGTTCAGAGATTCTTGTCTTCAGAATTGCAGTAAACAGACTTTGTGCCTCCGTTTTTTTCCCCATCAGAAACAAAACAAACACTCTGCCACTCCTTTTTTATTGCCCATCATTTGCATAAACTTTCACAATCGCCCAACGCTTCACTGTTCTGCTCTCCTCGCTGCCAGCAGTGCCGTTCGTTTCGCAACTGCCGTCCTCTCACTTCTGCATGGCAGTAAAGCGTTTATCAAGCAGCGATCGGCCAAATTGAGTTTTTTTTTGAAACGCTCTCCAAGTAAACAACCATTCACACTGCAGGCAGGCACATTTTGTTTTAAAACGATAGACGYCCAACTATCGTAAGACACCGTTTTAGAGGCGTCCTTTCAGATTTAGTGGATAAAATCCTCATGACGTTGTTTMGCTTCCCTTTTTGTGTAGCGTTATTATTCAGTTCTAAATCTGTCACAGGCATGTTTTCCTGCTTTTAACCATTTCAGCACAGCTCCTGTGTCCGTTAAGAACAGTTACAGCTTGTCAGTTTAGGATGTTTTAAACAGATGCACAGTTTTAGTTATTTAAAAAATGCTCTTGTTAGTTTTTTTTTTAAAGCTGAGCTGCATCTGTTGTTGCATCAGCCTCACCAGCTATCCATGCTGCAGGATTCCTGTTGTGTAGGGGGAGACCAGGGACAGTTGCAACACTTTTTGCATTTGACTCTGTTACTCAGAGAAGGTTTGAATTAGACAAACCAAATTCTAATACAATAAACTTACATCTGTCTGTTAATAGTCAAAACTATTTATAGATGATTAAATTAAAGCATGTACATTCTTCACTATTTGCATTTGAAAATGAAAAGTCAGRTGTTGCAACTGACCCCGGGGCCGGGGACAGTGACAACATTGTTTGGGGGGTGGTTACAACATATTATTAATACAATATATTTCACTGTAAATAGAAGTTTTATTATTTTATATTTATATTATTGCTAAATTAATAAAAACTATGTTATAATGATATTACAGTGTTATTTATTTATTCTTTTTGATCAAATGATGAATATAGATTTGCCTTGATGAGTAGACCTTATATAC
>NW_013952527.1:308496-312882 GCF_001266775.1 Austrofundulus limnaeus | reverse complement strand
TGTTTCTGTTTGGAGAAAAATGACGTGTTGCAACCGTCCCTTGTTGCTACTGGCCCCGGTCTCCCCTATATAAATTATTTTTTTTAAGTAGACGAAAGCCAGGAATGTGTGTGTGCAACAAGTGGATCGTTAATGATGAGCTGGTACACTGATGAGCCGAAACATGAAGAGGGTTGTGCACAAAAGAAGAGGGTTTGTCTAGTCAAGAATGCGGTCAGGAGCTGACGCATCGTCATTGTTGCTCGGTGAATTAGGAGGTAAAGAGAGAGTGACGCTCGTAAAATCTCTAATGTGCCTGAGACTGCTTTCTGATGTCACAGAGGAGGGAGGGACGGGAGAGTGGGAGGGGACCAGAAGAAACGGAGGAACTCTGTGTGTGTGTGTGTGAGAGAGAGAGAGAGGCAGCTGGAGGGCAGTGCGAAGCAGCTTCAGTGTAAGGAGGCAGAGAGAGGACGGACACCAGGGGAGAGATTTTTTCTCAAAACCACTTCAGTGCTGCGCTCACTCTCATGTTGGGCTTAAAAGCGACTTTTTAAAAAAGATTTCCTGCTCCCGTATTCCTCCACAGACATAAACGTGCAACAACTGGACAGACACAACTGATGGGTAAGAGCTCAAACAGTTTATCATAAGATCCCTCAGTTCTAGGAGTAGTTTCATCGACTTACTTTCTCTGGATGATGTGAAGCTTTAGTGGAGTTTATKTAACTACATCAGAGAAATCTATGTTTAATGCTACACATTTGTTTTCCCAGTGCAGAGGTTTGCTGTGTGTGTTTGTTGTGTTCAGGTGTGTGTGTGTGTGGGTGTGCAGCCTTGAGTAGTGACAGCGTTTATTGAATGGTACTGATGTATGGAGGCTCAGAGCAGTCTTTGAATGGAGCAGATGACTGTGTGCCTGTGTTTGTGCCTGCATTCACACTTTCTGTTGTGTGTTTGTGTGTGAATTTAGAGACAGAAACTTTGAATGCTTTACGTTTGGTGAAAAGTGCACAACGGGAGTTTATTTTGAGTTAGGAACTGGGCCGTTACGAGAATCCGATGGGAAGAAAATCTCCAGCATGTCATTAATAAAAAATAAATAAAATAAAACCGATGCAGTTACTATTAGTTTTGTTGCTTAACTAAAATCACAGGTGATGTTTTTTCTTGTTTATTTTTATTTTAATGCAGATATAAAAGAGCAGACGGAGACATATTTTTTTCAAATAACATTATTAATGTCCATAACAAGCTTATAGGTCTACGTCAGGGCTATTCAACTGGTGGCCCGCGGGCCACATCTGGACCACGAGTGATCAAAGTTCGGCCGGCCAATTGGTTCATTCATTTCTTAAGCCCTAACCCCCAGTTTTCTACTTTAATTACTATAAGTTCTTTYTGTTAAACATAGACATGCTTGGTATCTATTGAAACATCAGATTCTTGGCTAGAAGTTGGTAAAAAACATTTTTATGTGCATCTAAGACAGTTAAAATTACAAGCAGTTGAAGATAAAGCTATGAAAGGAAAAATAAAATTGTTTTAAAAAGTCAGAGATGTCAAAATAATATTTGTATTAAATAGGAGGCATAATGTGTTCTTTTTGTTTTTGATATTGTTTTATTATTACTACCTTTTAATACTTAGGGTTCTGTTTGTTGTATTCATTATTAAATGCAGCAAAATAAACAATTTCTAAGGTAACATATATTTACAACATTTGGTTAATTTACATAATGACTTTTATTGCTGGATGTTCGGCCCCTTAGCTTTTGGTCTGCATTAACTGTGGCTCCCGGAGCAGTTTAGTTGACTAGCTCTGGTCTAGGCTGCATCACCTGCTGACATGCTAACTCTTGCAGCTTGTTACAAAAGTTTGTTTTAAAACAGCGTTACCTCGGAGGAATAGAGGATAGGGGCGCAACAATACATGTGSCCGTATCGAATCGTATCGAACAGTGCTTTTAGGTTCAATACACACTTGTATCGAACTATACAGATTTATAAAATTTACTTTATCAACTTGTCTTCTGAAGATGCTCTGTGTTGAAGGATCAGTGGATCTGTGTTCGACTACTCCACCTAGGCTGCATTTTTGAGCGCAGATCCACTGAGAAACTTGCTGTTTCAGCAACATTTTATTTAAAAACTGTACTTTTGAGGTTAAACAAATGTTCATAATTAATTTAAATAAATCACAAGTTAAAAGGGGCGTGGACATTTCTCTTTTTTGTATCGAAAAAATATCGAACCGTGAGACCAAAGTATCGAACCGAAACGAATTGTGAATTTTCTGTATCGTTGCACCTCTAATAGATGGGTGATACTCTGGCACGCAAAGCATGACTGATTGCTTATTTTCTTTAATAAGCATAAAGTTTAGGAGGATTCCTCCCTCAGCTTTTGAACACAACTGAATGACAAATGAAACAGGTAGAAGAGGGGCCCTCCATGTGACCAGAGAAAAACCACCTGGTGTCTTGTATCCTAATAAAAGGCCTTGAAATTGTAGGAACATTGTGCCAAAAAGAAGAAAAAAAAACATTTTGACCCCACCACTTGTTAACTTCACAGTATACCTTGGAACAGGCCATCGCCCCGTGCTTATTTTGAATACAAACTTTGCTGCCTTGTGATGGGTGAAGCGTAGAGTTTGTTTCAGCGCAGTTCCCTCCAGCTTGGACCGTTAAAGTCGACCTGCTGTGACTCCAGCAGTAAACAGGGCCCTGAGAATGTTTGTGTTTGTGTGTACCCAGTTGAAAATGCTCGAGACTTAGTTGCTCTTTTGATCATTTAATCTGCAGGAGTCAGTCTGCGCAGAGCTGACTTGCTGTCGTCATAAAAAACAAAGTGAAAACAGATGAGTTGAACACAGATGGTGGCACGCACCACACAAACTATCATGCTTCATATCTCAGGCTTTAAAATACATTGCAGTGCTTAGGCTGATTATTGAAGTATTTGCCCACTTTTATTGGTTAACCCTCCAYCTCAGGCCCCTCCCACGATCCCCTGTCCAACCAACCACTGGCTACAATCCCGACAGTCGCCATGGCATTTGCATCCATCCTCTGTGTGAACCTATATTGCRGAGGGGCCAAATCTGAGGGATGTTATGTCAGCTGGTCCCTGAATTTATGCTGATGTCACGTTTTTGTTTTTCTCTCTACTCTTGCACATTGATTTGACATTTGTTCTGCTCACATTTCACTTGTGACTGAATGTGCAGACTCAAGCCGCGGTGAGTAAACAGGGAGCTTTTCCTCTAAATCCATGGATACCCAGAGGGGTGAGGGACTCCCGTGGGAATCCTGGTCTATAAATAGTTCTGTCTGTGTGATCCATAGTGTTTTCCTGAGAGAGGGGGKGATGAGAGGAACGTAGGAGGGGCTGAGTCAGAGATAAAGTGATTGATGAACAGAGACAGTGAGGCGAAGAGAAGAGGGCCTGACATTTCTCTGAATGTGTGTTTTTATTTTTTATTTTTTTGCCCCTGCGTTCAGCAGGATTGTGCATCGTGTAGTAGCGAAGCCTCACAACTCGGTGTCATTTTCCCAAATTATACACAATTTCCTGTCTGAAAATCAACACAGTTTATCTCGCATCCTTCCTCATAACTCGAATAAACCTTTTGAGCTTTGCAGAATACACACAAACAACTGCTTTCAAATGCAAACTGCGTGTTGGAGTTTTTTTTATCACTGCAAAACTTCTACGCAACAATGATGCAAGACGTATAGTGAGCTCAAATGTATCGTACAAATAAAAATCACTGCTTAGAGTTTCCTTCTTTTTAGATGCACATAAAGTGGTGGTTCTGAACTAAGCCTAAAGCAGGAGGATTTGCATGATCCTGTYTGGTACCGTCACTACGATTCTTCCTGGGGAACCAGCTCAACGTTGGCACAGTTCCATAACCTCGTGCCACTTCCACAGCGTGTCGCCATTGTTGCTCCGAGGTGCCGACCTCCTGTGTGTTACCCTGTATGTCTGCTTCTGTTAATGTTAAGTTTACAGTAAATTTGTTTCTTGGGATTTTTTTTTTCTGAGAGATGTTGTGTTCTGTGATGGTAAAGCTACATTATTTCTATGAACACTGTACCAGAGGGCAAAGTCTGTTGGCTCAGGTGAGTTAAGGCCCATCAGGAGGACTTTGTCTTAGTTAAGTACAAATTATACAACTACGCCTTAATCAGTGTTGTATAAAGTACCTCAAAGTGATGCTTGAGTAAAAGTACAAGTATCTTATCATAAAAATACTTTGGTAAAAGTTAAAGTCTTCTCTAAAAATATTACTTGAGTAAAAGTCTTAAAGTATCTGATAATTTTTGTACTTAAGTATCAAAAGTAAATTTCCGACACAAAATCTACTTAAGTATTAAAAGTAAAAGTACTGGGTAAAAG
>NW_013952527.1:285143-308318 GCF_001266775.1 Austrofundulus limnaeus | reverse complement strand
TCACTCAAGTAAAGCACAAATAACCAAAATTTCTACTTAAGTACAGTAACAAAGTATTTGTACTTAATTACTTTACAACTCTGGCCTTAATCTATGAAGATTTGCATGGAGACAAAACTGCTGTTTTAATTCAGTCTGCACACCACATTATGGATAAGGTGGTGCTATGATGGAGCGACTTTAATGCCCAGTTATGAGGTGATGACTGCTTAGTATATCTCATAAAGAAGTMGATGATATTTAAAATAATAAAAAAAAAGAATTTGCTAAACTATTACCATGTCTTGGCTAAATGAGAAGTACAGGTTCATTAGCTTGTCTCAGTACTTGTTAAATTAATTGGTGCCAAATTGGTGGCATTTTTGAAGCTGCCATGGTAGTACCCTAAACTCCCAGCTCCTCTGCTGGGATGGYCTTTTCAGGGAAAGCAAAATCATAAGCAAAACACTTTTGTATGGCTGAATATCATGTTCTGCAAAGAAAATTTACCCTGCACCCTTTCTCTGAAAAAAAAAAAATTCTTTTTTTTATTTTCAAGCTAAAAGCGTTAGGAACAGATCCTTCCAATGTCCAGCTGTCAGACAGGTCCTGACATGTACAGAGATACCCATCAAGGAAGCACCAGCAAGTCTGGCCTGGCCACACCCTTTTTTCTCTCCCCGCTGGCCCRTTGGGTGGTGTCAGGTTTCCTCCTGCACTAAAAACCTGCCCGGTACCAAAGATGTCATTGGCTAGCTCAGCGAGTTAGCTGCCACTTTATTTGCCTTTTCATTGGYCACCAGGGATGCCAGGGTGTGCATGATAGGCTCGGGATGTTTTGCACTGGTCTCAGGTTATTGATCACTGGCAGAGGGCTCGGTACGGCACAGCGTGGTTCTTCACAGAGCAGATATTGATCAGGAGAGAYTAAACGATACACAGAAGGTCATAAATGTATTTGGCATTAGAATTTAAATTCATATTCTCTGTTTTGTCTCTGACTGGTCAAATTCATTCAGATCGTTGACAAAGTTGTGCACAGAAAAGTCTGATGATACCGGGGGGTGGAGTGGTGTGCAGATTACACTGTGGTTACAAATCAAGGATTTAATCTTGGTTCATAATTTGCTCAGGTTCCTGTAATGCAGTGGAAGGTTGTGCTACAGCTGCTGTTTTTCAGGGAAATCATCTATTTTCATTCATCTTCTACTTGTTGCACGTTAACAATATTGRCCTCTACTTTTGCTTTGCTCTTGCTGTCCGTGTTTCAGACATTGGTCTTATAACATAGGTTAAAAGTTGCGGATTGAATGACCTAAAAGGAACACAACCCCACTTACCTGTTTTGTTGAGTCAGACATCTTAGTTTTTAGGGCTGCACAATATATCGCAAATATATTGTAAAGGACTGCTTGGAGCAAGTAGGGGTCTCTGCAGAACATGCTGTCCTGTGGGCGGAGATGGCCCAAATCGTTATTGGCGGAGGTCTTAATGTGGGCGGAGACTGCCCTACTCATGATTGGTGGAGGTCTTGATGTGGGTGGAGATGGCACAAATCATTATTGGCAGAGGTCTTAATGTGGGCGGAGACTGCCCTACTCGTGATTGGTGGTGGTCTTGATGTGGGCGGAGACTGCCCTACTCATGATTGGCGGAGGTCTTGATGTGGGCGGAGACGGCACAAATCATTATTGGCAGAGGTCTTAATGTGGGCGGAGACTGTCCTACTCATAATTGGCAGGGGTCTTGATGTGGGCGGAGACGGCACAAATCATTATTGGCAGAGGTCTTAATGTGGGCGGAGACTGTCCTACTCATGATTGGCGGAGGTCTTGATGTGGGCGGAAACGGCACAAATCATTATTGGCAGAGGTCTTAATGTGGGCGGAGACTGCTCTACTCATGATTGGCGAAGGTCTTGGTGTGGGCGGAGATGGCCCAAAAGACTTGATTGGTCAGATTGACGGATTTGAGGAGGCTGGAGGCAGCGGGGTGTAGCTTTGTCGAGTCGGGCAGGAAGCAACATGTTTTTAAAGATTAATTTTAGTCGTAACTTGAGAAAGGATAGTGTTGCACGAAATTTTAACATTGTACATGTGAAGGGATGTGTAACACGATGGCTTGATTCAAACATCCCTAACCAGCCTGTGAGAAGCGCGCTAAAAATCAATGTTTTTTTCCAGGCTGGTCAGGGATGTTTTTGGCCGAGCCATATTAGCTGCGTTTCCATTGCAAATGTGCACAAAACTTTGCCGATATTCTGTTAATGTCGAAAAACACAGTTTCGCAACTGCAGTGTTTCCATTAAGTAAGAAATGCTATTTAAGTCAAGCATGAATACGCTTGCTCTCGCGATAAGTCATTACAAACATGGCGGCAATGGATGTAAACACAAAGCATATTGCTACCACAACACTAGCGCTCGTCATCAGAGGAGATGTCTGTGTCTTATCGAGGCTTTCGAGTGACAAGCCATTTATACTTAGGAGCGGCTACGTATGCTGCGTTTTTGGGAAAATGTAGTCATTGAGTTTAATACTTTCTTTTACTACTTCAGTGATTTTACTATTACTTCTACTTCCTGTTATCTTCTTCTTCGTCGTCTTTTTCACCAATAGAAACAGCCGGTTCTTGATCACGTGACTCCCGTGATGCAAAAAAAAGTGTTTCCATTGCTGTTTTGYGAAATACATCAATTTCGATACGGCCGAAAAACCACCTCTTCCTAGCGCAAAACCATTTTGTGGAAAAATGTAATTTTTTTCGAAAYTGATTGATCGCACCTAATATTGTCATCACAATATCAACAAATATTATCACCATTGCAAGATTTTCTAATATCCTGCAGCCCTGTTTTACAGTTTAGACATTTGTCTCCAGTGTTTTAGGGGCTTTTGTCAGCTTTATTTAGAATGAAATTTCTGTGATGATATTTTAGTTTTACTTAAATGTMATAATGTGTTTTTATTATCTAGAGTGTATTCAGTGTTTGTGTGCAAATAAATKAACTTGTTTCTGTTTTGTGTTTTGAGTATATTAGCAATCTCTAATCTGTCCAATCTAAAAAACGATTGGATTGTTCGCTTTGCAGCATTTACATGAATAGGAATCTTATTTCACAACACACACACAAACAAACACACACACACACACACACACATGCTCTCCAAGTCAAATTATGAGCACAGCAAGTCAGCGTACCAGTTATTCCTTTCAGGTAAATGAATATTTTTGGGKKTTTTTTTCCATCTCTGCTCCACTTTTCTTTCATCACAGAACAGATTGATGTTTTTTTCTAATCTCTGCAAACACATTAAAAGTTTTGGTGTTTAGCTAATGCTCTTGTCAAGTGTGTGAAACTATGAAACAAGCTTAAATCATAAGTGGGCAAACGCTACAAGCAAACTCAGCTGCTGCAAAGTGGGATCCTGAGTGCTGCTGTCAAAGCTTTTTTTTATTGTTTGAGTAGCTGCTGTATCAAGGTTCATTTTTCAGATTTGGATCGGAAAAATTCAAGTTTTACCTGTCAGAAAATAAAGTTGTTTATTTTTTTTTGTAGTGGACGTGAGCACAGCAGCGCTTCCCTCGCAGGTTCCCCCTGCCACCACAGCCATCCTTCCCATGGACCTGCGTGTAGTGGACCACCCTCACCCCCACCATCACCAGCAGCCCCCGTTTGGCCTGGCCTCCCATCCCAACCCGACGCCGGCTCCCCCCGCGGCTTGCCCCGCCTCGTCCGAGCCGGGCAGCGGGCCGGTCATCGGTAAGGGCCGAATCTCTACTTGACTTGTTTAATTCCTGCCGTTTTCTTCAAAATGATGCAGTGGTTCCACCACCCCCACCCCCTGTTTCACCTCCCACCCACAGGCCACCAGGAGCAGCATCTGCAGCACGAGCTGGTGGCTCTCAAACACAAGCAGCAGCTCCAGAGGCAGCTGCTGATTGCAGAGTTTCAAAGGCAGCACGAGCAGCTGTCGAGACAACATGAAGCACAAATGCAGGAACATATTAAGGTAAGGGGGGTGGGGTYGAATGGAAGGGTCTTCTGTTAGTGGGTTATCATGCTCATCACCCTGTGCAGAGCAGGAGAAAACACATGAATGAGTGCATGTTAGAGTCTTTAGTGGTGTAATTTGCTGCTTGCTTATCTCCACAAGAATCTTGGCTCCATGTGTAAATTCATAAAAACAAACAAAAAAAATGTCCTGCTCTTGTTTTACTTGGAGCGCACAGCCAGCAGAGACCATCGGTTTGGGCTGAAAATAACAACAATATGTATTTTACAGCTTGAACTTTGTTGTCATTGCTGCACTCGAGCTTGGCTGCGTTCCAGTCTTCGGAGCTACTTGCTTTTTGCTTTCTTCTCTTCTGTATTCATTTGTTATTTTTTTTTGTTTGTTTTTTGTTTTTTTCTCTCGGCCAGCACCAACAGGACTTGTTGGCTCTTAAACATCAACAAGAGCTGTTGGAGCATCACAGGAAGATGGAGCAGCAGCGTCACGAGCAGCAGCTAGAGAAGCAGCAGCGGGAGCAGAAACTGCTGCAGCTGAAAAACAAGGAGCGGGGACAGGAGAGTGAGTAGCAACCAAAATGTCATTTGTGTTGTACAAAGTACCACAAAGTGATACTTGAGTAAAAGTACAAGTATCTTACCAAAACATTACTTTGGTAAAAGTTCTCATTTAGGAATTTTACTTGAGTAAAAGTCTTAAATTATCTGATTTTTTTTGTACTTAAGTATTAAAAGTAAAAGTATTGATTTAAAATGAGAAGTTAAATTTTCTATAAGGACATTTATTAGGTGGTGACCTCCCCAAAAACTGCAGAAATGACCATTGTATTAAAATAATTAATTAAAGTTAAATTTAGGATGCACTAGTCCAGCTGTTTCAGTTTATATACATATATCAAGGCTGCACAAAGCTTTTGCCCAAAATGAAAATCTATCTGAGGGCTGCGGCCAAATGTAATAATATAATTCATGAAATACAAATACGTCTTAAGTACAGTCCTTTTATTTTAATGATTATGTCCTGATGGAGTTTGACATGATTTGTTTGTGTACAAACTAATACGATACCAGAATTTTACATACAGTATTTATACTTCTCATTCAACCAGTTAAATTCACTCTATCTAGGAGGCTCAGTTTATATGGATAATATTTATTTTTTACAATAACAAGTTGTATGAAAACAAGCAAAAATGAAATAAAAGTAACAACTTTCTAGTTCTTGCCTTTTTTAAAAATGTAAGGAGTAGAAAGTACAGATAATTGTGGGAAAATGTAAGAAGTAGAAGTAAAAAGTCGGCTGAAAAATAATTACTCAAGTACAGATACCCAAAAATTCTACTTAAGTACAGTAACAAAGTATTTGTACTTAGTTACTTTAAAACTCTGCATTTGAACGATGTCCATATATACATCTGCACYGACGCACCTGGTGAAAATGATCACAACAGGTGTCAGTGGTCTTTGGCTCTACCAGCCCCTCGGTCACATCACCTGTAGTTTTGGCACAGCAGTCAGAGCAGCCTGACATCACACATTCACCACAGGAAGTCTCACAATGAGACAGCCAAGACARGGTTAGAATGAAACACGTGTCCTTACTTTGTAAGTTTCTTTGAGCCACCCCAGATTTACAATGGAGTAAAAATAATTTAAAAAACTTAGTAAAGTAAACTTAAACCAGGTGAAAGACAATGAGCTGTTTGATTCAGTAATGTTTTCCTGTTACAGGCTGCGGATCTGGGAAATAGATTTATTATCATTCCAGATCTGTGTAATCAACTTGGCCAAACTCATGAAACCAAAGTTGTTGCAGTGMTATAAGTGCTGTCAGGAGTCATGATGATCTGACTGTGGAGTTAAACATTCTKTACTCGCATTTACAAAGTAAACTTTATACAAAATTGATACATAAATGAGATTATTGTATTTCTAGTAGGATAAAAGTGTCACTTAACAGTTTAACACTGTAGTTAATAGATTTAAAGCCTTTTTTATGCCAGTAAAGTCTTTTTGTTTGTCTTTACTCAGTGGGCAGAGTGAAAATACAGTTTGACGTCCACGGAAAGAGTGTTAGGTTGTAAACAGGCGATGCTTTAAGTACTGTTCTAAATTACATGGAGGCAGGCTCATAAAAGGCAGTGTGCCTCAGCATCAGGACACGTGTATCGGAGATGTCGGTGCTTACAGTTGCACCATGGTTTAGAGGACACACATCAGATTTTGTCACTTTCACATACTGAACTCACCACTTCCTCTCTGAGGCCTGATGCATCACCTCGTCGCTCTCACTGTCATGTTTTATTAAGTAAAAAAAAAAACTCTCCTTTTAGAGTTTCTCTTAGAACGCTTTCCAKCCCACATTTTCTCCTTTTCCCTCGTTGTCTTTTATTCCCGGGACGTTTTGTTTCTATAGCCGAGGAATGAGGGCGGTAAATGAGGAGAGACCAGGATCAGAGTGCAACTTCTGATGTTACATAGCACTCCTGCTGTCTCTGTGGAATTTCAATAAAACTCTGATGTAAGACTGAGCACCCTGTTTATACTGGTTTGGGTTCTTATTATTGGTCAAAGCAAAGATGGATGTTGTTATAACCTTCATGTTAGTGCCACAGATTGGACCACAGGTTTGATTCAGTAGCTTTTTTTKAGGTATAATCACCTCYATGTAGGGCAGTGGTTTTCAAAATKTGAGACACCGAGCCTGCAGCTGATAAAGTATGTACCTTTATGGTTCTGCTAGYTTCCTATATGCCTGTAAACTCATAATGATTGGCTTTTTTAAACCTAACTTTAGAAGTTAAAATCCCTTAACTTATTGTTCTCCTGCTCCTTGCTGCTGTCCAGGTGCAGTAGCCAGTACAGAGGTAAAGATGCGGCTGCAGGAATTTGTCCTGAATAAGAAGAAAGCCCTGGCTCAGCGAAACCTAAACCACTGTCTCCCCAGTGATCCACGCTACTGGTATGGGTGAGTATTACTGACCGCCAACGTACGATCAGTCACGGCTCAGAATTTAAAACAGTTCCTACTGATAATTTGTCRGATATTGTTTTTGTGGTTCTCCGTGCCACCTCGCCGTGTTGGGGCGAGTCATTGTCCCGAGCAAATGGGTTCAAAAAYCCGGGGGACTTGTTCTGGAGTGATGACAGGACAGAGCAGTCCGCAGTAATCAAGGCCTTGCTCTGGTCATTTTGTGATGAAGAAGGAGCCAAGATGAAAGTTTTCGACTCACTGGTCCATCTACATTCCAACCCTCACCTGTGGTTATAAGATSTGGCCACGACCGAAAGAACGGGATCATCTTACGAGCAACTGAAAGGAGGTTTCTTTGAAGGGTGGCCGGCTCAGCTGGCCCTAATCCCACTGAGCTGGACTATTGGAATACAAGTTGGTGACTGAAAATTGTGCACATTTTTTGTTGCAGTCTTGCTTAATTCTGAAAGCTTTGAACCCAGGAGAAACTGAAGAGGGTCTCTGGGAAAATGGATTTCTGAGTTCTGGACTTGTTGCCTGAGCATGAACATGTGGGAGAAAATGAATATACTGTATAAGTGTAAGAAAAACGTAGAAACCTTGTACCGTCATGACCAGTGGTGGGCAGCGCTAATCCAAAAATTAGCTCCGCAATTTCTAAAGCGCTTATGAAAATATTTAGGTCCGCAACTTCGAAAGCGCTTATGCCGTAGAAAAACTAGCGGAAGCTAATTTTAAAGCACAAGTTTAATTTGACACTTACTAGCTGACAACAATTCATGTACAATATATGTACAACACTGCCAACTAGCGGTGTATGAACTCTTTTACAACTTAATTCTCCAACCGTCGATTGCTGGGGATGTGATTTCCTGAAACAGAACTTTGGCTCCTGGTGTAAAAATTAAAAAGTTGTTGAGGATTGCTAGTTCGGCTGCTTCGTTGACTTTTTCTTTTGTTTGTTGTAGATTTTTCATTAAAAAAGTATCAATAAAGTAATTTTAAAACTGTTTATTGGAAAACTGAAGTGATGCATTCTGGGTACATGACGGATTTGATTTTTGACGGGAAATGAAAGCACGCAGTACAGGAAATTATCTTCCCTTCAAAATAAGAGCTTGGATTTTAAAGTTTTCCTTGTAGTTGCTCCAGTTGACCACTAGATGTCAGTCTTCACCAGTATAACATCTTTAAATCATTTCTGAGTCTCTAACCCCGTTGGCCGATTGCTTCGACCAATTACGTCAAGTATTGAGCTCCAGTGTTTAAACTTTATTTTTTAGAAAAAGGAGCTCTGATTGTAAAGTAAAATAAATCAATACATACAGAACTTTAGTATGGATTACAAAAGTTAACTGTTTTTGCTATTGCCTTCCTGCTACGTAAGCAGACACAAAGCATTGTGGGAAATGAGAACCCTGACTGAAAGCAACAKTCAGCAAAGATGTAGCCTGGCCCTTGCCTTCCTACGCAACTCCACTCAATTCTAGTTTCCCTTCACTGCTCCGTCTGGGACTTCTCCCATTGAGATGGATTTCGCTGGCAGATTTTCAGCCGGGCCAATCAGAGAACAGAACGTCTATTTTCTGCGCAGTGTCTGCTTGTAGTTTATTTTACCTGGGCCAATCAGAGAACAGAAGGAGTTTTTGAATGACGTCGATGTTCTGTGCAGTCTGCTTGTTAGTTTAGCATACGGCAGTGGAGGTTGGAAGTGAATGAAGCCAGTCTGTGTTGATAAGGCTTCTAAATTAAAATAAATTTGTCTGACAAAGCAGCAGCTCTCATTTACAGTCATCTCATTTGGCTTGGTACTTTCCTCCTCTCAGTAGGGTTGTTTACAGCACACGCGATTTCAGGTTACCTTCTTAGCTTAGCCTCCTTCACACCGACAACACAAGCTTCAGCAGAGGCCACGCCCCCTGCAAGAAACGATTCTCTACACAGTAAGTCCAGACCTTTGTACGAAGCAAAGTGAAGGACAGGGGTCTGGTTTTAACCAGGCTAGCAAGATGTATACCTTCTCAATAAGTGTGCTTATCTGGGAGGGGTGCTGTTGGACAGATCACGTGTGTTGTGATTCATTGACAGCCATACCTTCTACTGTTCAAGATAATGATGACTGGTAGATAATTAGTTATTAGCGGTACTGCATTTTAATTTTAGAAAGCACAAATCTGCTTATGAATTATAAAAATTAGTAAGATCGCTAAAGCGCAAATGAAATATTTAGGTCCGCAATTAGCGGATTTGCGCTTTAGCGGGCTGGTGCCCACCACTGGTCGTGAACCATTGTAAAACTATAATAACTAATTTCTAGTTTAATCTGAAAACTTATGGAAAGCAAGTCAACACATTCATTATAACTTTGTTTCTGCCAATAATAAACAAATAAATAAAAGGCAGAATTTATTACCAGTATGTGTTTTCCACAAACTTCAGAGCTCTTAAAATTTCTAGTCTTATTTATTTTTCTGTCATCAAAGACTTCTATCTCTGAGTCATCGTCTGTCTCATTTAAAAGGAGAAGAAAAAAATCACATTAAGGAGGAATATCAAACATAAAAGCTGTGGGTGACAGACATAAAATCCTCTCATCTTTATGGCTTTGCAAACATGGCAAACAGCGTGGTGTTGTGAACCCCCCCCTGCTGTGTGGGTGCCTGTCATCTGTGTGCTTTTGTGTGCGCATCAAATTGCCAACATCAACATTAGAATCTGTGAGTTGAAATTGTGGAGAAAAGGCTKCAGCACGGAGGCTTTTTCTGTCCGTTTGTTGGTGGTGATTGACAGTCGGCTCTGTCAGAGGTGTGTTTGAAGTGGGCAGTAAGAAAAAAAAGACACACTCTGGCTNTTTTTTTTTTCTTCTTTAAATATTTGAAGTCAGTCGAACATTTCTGCCTATGCAGAAGTGGCTTTAAATCCTTGTTATAACAGCTTTTTCTGTTTTTCCAACCTGATGAAGTATTTTTTTTTTTTTGGTCTGCAATTCTTTCATTGAAGTTGGCAAGCTGAACTTTAAATAAATAGTTCAGACTAATTTGAGTGTCCATTTTTTCTCATGTTTGGGTCTGTTTTTCCCCCCGCCCACCTAAATCTTCACACTTTACTGTGCCTTTTTTAATTCTTGGTCTTGAAAGGAGAAATGAAAGTGGACTGTTTCACGTCATTTCTCAATGTGTGCAAGTGTGTAATTAAGGTACAGTTCATGTAGGGGGATTAGATATTAAAGAAGTATTTAAAGCATAGTACTTTCTGGAATATAACTTTTATTTTTGTTCTTTACAGAAAAACCCAACATAGCTCATTGGATCAGAGCTCCCCTCCACAAACAGCACTGTCAGCGTACAACCACCCAATGCTGGGCACATACGACTCAAAAGACGACTTTCCACTACGAAAAACAGGTAAAGAATTTAAAAGATAACTTTACTGACATTTTTCTCCATTWTCATGCATTCATTAACTGTCACAGCTTAGGGGAGAAAATGTCTTATTAGCAAAGTCAGGAACCAGAAATCAGTCACTGGAGGATTAATGAGAACATCTGAAATATTCTTTACTGAAGATATAAAAWATTTATCTCATGACCTCTCTTGAATTATTCTAATGTAAATGAGACTGGAGACTTTTTAAGATGCAAAATAGTAAACTTTGACACCAGAAAAAAAAGTGTTTAAAGGAATTGGGTAAGATGTTTATAAGAATATTGGTGGCAAGTTGAGAAGCAGTAAACAAAATAACAAATTAAGAARCGTTTGACATATACTGTATTTATTCGAGTATAATACGTAAAATTTAACCCATAAAATCATGTACAAAGTTGGGGGGTAGTACTATACTCGGATAAATATTTTTGCTGATGTATTTTAACTGAAATATCGGGCTCATTCACAAAATCCCTGAGTCCGGAAATGAAACCCCGTCGTAAAAAGCGGTTGAAGCAAGCTTACCTCTAAAACTCCTTCGTGCCTCTGAGCGARAKAGTAACAGATCCAAGCAGGCAACATGATGTGAAAAAAAAAGAAAAAAAGGCAGTCCTGCATAACGAACTAATGATATTAATGTGCGACCGGGCCRCTCCTGGGACAACAACAAACGCGTGGTCGGCTGTAATGGCTGCCGTCTACCGGTGTTCTGTAAAAGTTGGTCTACCTGAAAAAAGTTTCCCCACCAGAGGGGGCGCTCGCGAGACACGGAGGATGAGATTGTTGTTGGGTGGGATTCTGATGCCTTTATTACAGAGGAGGAATACCAGAAACTTTTAATGATACAGATGATGGTGAGTCTGATTTTGAAGGCTTTTGATTCAGCTTCATCCATACTTGTTAGAGCCACATCAATGTTTCTGTTTGTTATATCACACCAGTTAACAAATGAACATTTGATAGTTTTTGTTTTAGTTATACATTTGTTGTTGTGTACCTTTTAGTACATATGTTGTTGAAATAAAATAAAAAACTGATACAACAGTCAAATGATAATTTTACTGATATATATAAAGACTGCAAAGGCTGAAAAATCCTGAAGTCCTTATGAAATTAGAGGTAGTATGAGAATTACATTTTTTATGCTTATAAGATAAAAATGGGGAGGGGGGGGGTTCGTATTATCTATGAGATCATATTATACATGAATAAATATGGTAATTAACCTGAGATCCATGGTTAGGGTAGTCATAGTTGAAGATTTCACCTGGTATTATTTATTACTCATAGTCAAATGTTTGCTCCTGTGAGCTGTAATTCTTTTTCATGGTGAATGGATTTTTTTCCTGTTACAAAGCTTCAAGTTTTTCGAGTGTTTCTGACTAATTCAAACTGTTTCTAACAAACATTTCTTCACGGTCATCATAGATAATTGACCACTTTTTCACCCTCGAAGGAATGTGGGGGGAAAAAAAATTGAAATTCTTGCCTTTGGATGCATCAGACTTTGTCCATCTGTTTGTACTCAGAACAGCCAAGCTGTGATTATTCACTTAGCCACAGCAGCTGCTTTGGCTGCACCACTGTCTGCTTTCACAGCTGGAGAACAAACCCTGTGTACTCTGCACTGCAGCCCACCTGCTGCGATGTGGAGACAGAAACCTCAGACTGTAAGTTTTAACTTTCAGGGACACCCAGATGTAATCCAGGATTTTTCCTCTGAGAAATAAACACACAAGAGACAGAGTCTGCCTTTTTTTTTTTTTACTGACACAAGGCTCAAGGAAGTCGTGTAAAAGTGCACAGATTTAGTTTTGGAAGAATATGGAATCATGGAGGCACAGTTGTGACGTGGATTGCATTAAAGTGGCCCACAGAGATACAAATTGTGTTCAAGAGGAAGTAAGTGACGTKGCTCAGCTCTTCACGTCATGAGTGACGCTTTTCCTCATCTTGGTCCTTTTATTTATGTAAACTCTGAACGTGCATGAAATGCTCTGTCTGTTCTGTGAGTTGGGGGATACAGTGATTTACAACAAAGCTTTGTGATGACAGAGCACAGAGGGACACTTTGAATGCTGTGGCAGGAAGTCTGCAAGTTTTCTTCATTCCAGAGATGGACTTGTCGCGCTGACCTTCCTTTTCCCCTTTTTTTACACATGGCTACACACACACACAATACTGATCACTAGTGAACTTGTCACTGATGTGATAAGCTGAAATTTTAATGCTAAAGATTTTAACAGCCATTTTTTATCAAGGAATTTCTGCTTTGACTGTACCAGCCAATCTTCACTTAAAGAAAAGTATTTTCCTTGTTCTTAGTAAAGTTTCTGATGATTCTTGCWCTTGTTGGTGGAAAGTTAAAACTTTAAACCATGTTTAATGAAACTCCGTGTTACAGAATCCTTGAGAAGGTTTACATTTTATTGTCGTTGTTCCAAGGTTTGAAAATAAAAAAGTGTTGGTAAAGCACTGGAAGCCATTACTGTTGTTTTATTCTGAATTAACAATTTCACTTTTGGACAAAGATAGTGTTCTCATAGCGTTGTCTTTTAGTAAATATGATTATCCATCCATCCATCCATTTTCTGTACACGCTTCTTCCTTTTCAGGGTTGCATGGGTCGCTGGTGCCCATATCCAGCAGTCACAGTGCGAGGGGCGGGGTACACCCTGGACAGGTCCAAGTCCATCACAGGGCCACACAGAGAGACAAATGAGACAAACAACCATTCACTCWCTCACTCACACCTAGGGACAATTTAGAGTTATCAATTAACCTAACAGTCATGTTTTTGGTCTGTGGGAGGAAGCCGGAGTACCTGGAGAGAACCCACACATGCACGGAGAGAACATGCAAACTCTAACCAGAAAGGTCCCCAGACCAGGATTTGAACCGGTGACCTTCTTGCTGAGAGGCATCAGCTCTACCAACTGAGCCACCGTGCCGCCCTAAAAATGATTAGCTGCCTGAAAATCCACTCTAATTTTAATTCCTATTGGCAAAAGGGCAAAAATGTTTTTGCTCATGCAAAATAACTCATGAACCACTGAGGAGATTTTAATGAAACGTTAAATAACTACTAGCTTGACTGTTAAAAGCAATTAATTCATGGAGCCAGATTTCAAGAAAACCACCAAAATCATTGGCTGTACATCTCAAAAGATTAACTTTTGAAGTCAGTCCAATTTAGAATGGTCACCTCAAATGACTGACCCTAGAAAAGAAGAAAAATGGGTATAACTTAGTCATTTTTACAAAAATCGTACTCAATTTTTTGTGTGGTAGTACAGTTATTCACAACACGTAGTCTGAGCGTGAAATCCCATATACAGTACAACATACAGTATGTTTACGTATATATGTATATATGCAGTAAATGTTTGACCAAAATGGCTAAAATATTTCTAATTCTGTAACATAAGATGATCCCAGTCTAAAAGTGTAGCATCAAAGGTGACCATATGCATTTCTTCAAGAACACCAGGCCTTTAATTCCTTTCAGTTTGGAAGAAAAACGCTTAATGAGACAAATCCATCCGTTTGTATACATGTCCCTCTTCCTGTTTCTGTCCATCTAATCTGTTTATCTAATCTATCTTCCATGTACAATGCTTCTCGGAAGCGCTGCTGATGAGTATTAGCAAATGACCCTATTGATTTCCATACAGTAAATCCTTCCCCCTCCCTTCCATTGGCAGATCAACACGGCTTCCCCCATCATGAATGGAAGAGCTTAGGACTTTTATCTGTCAAACATTTGAACCTGTTTCCCCATCAACTACCTGTTGAAATACACTTAAACATTTAATCTGAACTTGTTCTTTTAATGGCTTTATTTAAGCGTTAATGGCGGGTCAGAGTAAAGTCCTAAATTTTTTACTGTTTATAGTCTGAAATTAGATATTAAAATTAGGGGGTGTAAGAATATATCGATACACTATATATACAGTATATATATATATATATATATATATATATATATATATCATTGCACTTAACCATTGAAATCATGGATGAAATAATTTTTGGAGAAATTACAATACTATATTGCGATATTTCGTATCGTGTCCTCTGTGAATCGTATCATCAAATTCTTGCCAATATACATCCCTAATAAAAATATACTTTTGGCTCTTCTATGATGGCTTCTCTCACTTTGTGTGCCCCATCACTCATTACATCTACAGGACCACAGAGGAAGAGGAGATAAAGTTTCAAAATGTCCACTTTTTTCTGGGTCATAAATATTGTAAAGTAGTACAGTGACCTTTGCTGTAATGAACCAGTGCACCCACCCTTGCCAACGTCGCTCACAATGTGCCCATAAAGGCTCAACAATGAGGAGGAGAGGAACTAATTCCAGAATAAAAGAGAGAAGTGGGAATTTAGAGGAAGCGAGAGAAAGGAGGGTAGAGAATGAGGTGTTGAGTGGCGGGGAGTCGGGGGGAGGCGGGGTGCYGTGAAATGCCAGCATCAGCAGGAAAACCAGTTTGCCCTCTCCGCAGCGAGCGTGTTTGCACGTGTGCAAGTTGGTGTGCTTTTGCCCAGTCGGCATTAACACCCTTCAAAGTCACTCCATCCTGAGGTGAGCACCCCACGGTGACCTCTGCCCAGAAAACCCAGGGCCTTCAGGTCTGTCTCCTTCACTGTCCTTCAATCCTTCTCCTCATTCAAATCTATCCAATTACTTCACTTTTATTTGTTCATATTTTATTAGTCTGACCTTTTTGTTTCCATTAATGAAGAGCCTAGCATTCCTTAAAGGATTGCATATAGCTGATTTTCTTGCATGCATCTTACGATAAGAAATTAAGTTGTGGGCTTTTGTTATTGTTTGATGTCTCGCTTGGAGTATATATTGCGAGTGTTTCTCAGCAACTATGTCATCAAATTTTAAAGTGTCTGTGACATCATTTTTTTGTTATAAATATGAATGCATTTTTGGAAAGATAACATTAATAACTTATTGCAAAAAAAAAGTAATGTTGCTGTGATGAACAGTTGTTGAGAAATTCACATGTGCAGTAACAGGAAGTGAACGTCTGAATGTGAACAGTAGAGGCAGTAGAGAAGAATCTGATGTTTCTTTAGTTTATTTTGAGTCACAGTCAGAGAGATGAAGAAGATTTGGAGTTTAAACAATAATGTTTTAATAAACAAACACCAGAGAGTTCCTTTGCTTAAGGCTCCCACCTACTCGGGCGTATTGTGTGCAGTCCGTGAGTTGCGCGGACTAGAGTTCATACTCAAGTGTACTGACCGCCTGACAAATTCTTCAATTTCTCACAATTTTAGTCATGGCATCAAGGATGAGGAGGAAGAGGTAGTTTGCATTTTAGCTTTAAAACAACAAAAGAAAATTGCCCAGGATCTGAGCTATTTCCTCCCGCAAATTTGTTGGTCACTGAGTTTTTCATGAATGCATCATCAAGTGTTATAATCTACTCCATGAGACGCTCTTCAAATTTTGACTCCATTTCGTCCACAAGTGACACAGATTCTCAACTTTACCTGCTTGGTGTCGCATCCAAAACAGTTCGACGTGAACCCGCCGGGCACTTTATTGTGTGACACCACGAATGCGAATGTAAAAAAATTGATCTCAGCCGCTTCGAGTATGCCCGAGTATGTGGGGGCCTTTAGAGTTTCCCTTTGATGTCACTTCCTGTTTCACTTTGGCTAAGCCAAGTTCAAAAGAAAATAATGCTTGTTATGTGAAAAAATAGGTAAAATCATGTGTTTTATGTAAAATTTCTTAAATATAAAGATGTTTTCTTTGACTTTTTGTATTTGAAGTATGCATGTCACAGTCACGTTAACTTAATATCACTTATAGCCATTCTTGTGTTTGCTCCTGTTTTGTAGCTACAGCGACTGTCTTGAACTGGAATAACTTCAATAGTGAATCACTTGTAGATGTACGTACATGCAGTGATTACTTCCTGGATGTTTCCTTAAAATCTGTCCAGTGGTTCATGAGATATTTAGCTAACAAAAACAAGCACAGACATGATCTTTTTTTTATTCTGCTCTACGTGATAATTTATAAAATGATATCTTTTTCCTCCTAATCAGTCATCTTCAATGCAATAATATTCTAAATGTGATACAGTTATCCAACTATTAATATGTAGCATTCAGCAGATAAAAATTAAACTTTAATGGAGCGTGTTTCTTCTCCCAGAGTCTGCTTCAGGATAACTAATGCGTAGCATTTTACCCGACTGACCCCATCCCTCTTAACAAAGACTTTGGAAGAGTGTTCGCCACTTAGAGCAAGCTATTTTTTAAATAATTGAGTTTCATAAGTTCAGCTGCGTTGTTCCCTCTAAATTTGAGAGYGCATTTGAGAAAGTAGATATATTCACAATAGGTTTTCCCACTCTTGTGAAGGTATAATGAGAGTTTGCACCTCTTTGAAGTGCATCAAAACTTTGGTGCTTCTCTTTGCTTGTAATGACCCAGAATAATGCTTCTAATACTGAATAAATCACTACTGTACACAAAGAATCAATTGCTTCCACTTGGCTGTACCAAAATGCCCCACCTCCTGCTCTGAGGCTAATGAACGTAGCATAGTCTGCTTGATACGAGGTCATGGGACGAGCAATGGGTCAGCTGTGGGTCAGCCATCCAACTTTAACTGATTGAGCTGAGGGAAACCCACGGAGGAGGGGATGAAACTGCTTTGGCTTGGCTTTGTCTGGCACCGAGACACCACAACAAAGTTTGTACAGAAAAGGCCATGCCCTGTCCCCGACACGACTCCCAGAGTATGCTGTTTGCTTACCTCTTTTGCCTTCTGTGTGTACCCAGTGCCCAACACAGCAAATCCAGGTCATCTGTTTACGGGCTCACACCAAGATACCTGGAATTAACCTTAATATGAATTAAATAAACAGTTTAGTATACGATCATGATTTGGGGTGCTGTGATATAAACTATTAATGTTCATTAGCAGAGAACGAAGGCAGCATCATTATGGACAGGATCAAGAAAGCTGCCAGTCGCCCATTGTTGCGGGGCTTCCCGCTTGACACGAAGGTGGTTTTGTTTCTGAATCTGTTGGCCAGCACATACACGGTGACATATAGGGACAAGCTCATTAGCACCGCTAGATGCCAACGAGCAAGCTTCCGCTTGTTTGACCCTAAAATCTACCACAAATCCGAGCAGCAGAGAGGCTTTAATTTTTGAAGCATGGGTGGTTTTCACAGCTTTACACGTGTCTCGCATGTTGGTGGGCTGCGATAGCTCAGTGGTCATTGCTACAGTCTTGTAATGCTGAGGGTGCAGGTTTGAACCCAGGTTGTGTCAAAAAGGGCATCCAACAATGGGGACCTTCGCTCGGGCTATTTTTAGAGCATGAGTCATGTGATTATGTCCACTCGACACTGATGCGAGTACAAACTCTTTTAGCCGCTCCATTGATTTCAATGGAGCTACGCCGGTTTAGCTGTGTTTAAACCTAAATAAATTTGGGAAAACAGCATCAAACTCCAATGGGAGGACCGCAAAACATTGTGCTACAGTACTTGTAACAGTGCCTCAGGATACAGCCACCATCCCCACCTTGAACAAGTATTTTTTGTCACTATTCCCAAGCTAAGATGCTAGGCTAAGAGCCGGATTCCAGTGATGGAATGAGCTGAATTTGACAGGAAAAAATCATGGACTTAACGGCTGCTCCAAACATTTAGTAGGCCATTTCATAGTTAGAAATTTATCACAAATGGTCAACTGGGTAAACGCTGAGGTTGCTATGAAAATGCCATTGTAATTGTGCAAATTCAATGAGCTCAAAAAGCACATATAAAGCTTAGATATTTATAAAAAATTCTCATCTACGATCCTAAAGGAAAGTTTAAGACAAATTAGTTAAAAGTAAATACATCGGGGCTGTTTAACGGTGTAAATTTACTTACTGAATTTTTGCAATTATAACAGCTTTTTCCCGATAGTGCTAGACCATTCTCGATAAACGCGTGAGGTCGTCTCGCTTCCCGCATGCGCAATTTTGGTCGTTTCTAACTACAAAATGGTCTATTGGAGCACTGGACCACCTGAATCCTATCCCTTTAATATCTGTCAATAAACACTAAACCTTATTGGTTTTACTGTAGCCTATGGCTAGTTTTACACTTATTATCTAAGCTAGCCTCGCACATATACAGCTTTCTACTCCCAGTCTCTACTGCAGTCAGTCCAACATATATTGATAATATTTTATTTAATCAAATTCTAACCATCACCATTAGGTTTATTTAAATGATGCTGCAGCAGTGGCTGGAGTGATAAAAATACACACACAGACACACACATAATAGATGTGGCAAGCTCAGTTATAAGACAAGGTAAAAACACCAACCTTTTTAACAATTACACTCACTTTCCAAGTCTGTGAAATACTACGAACCTCGAGCCCACCTTTCAACTAAACTGTGATTCCTGATGTGTCGAAATTTGCTCTAGAATCATCTTTGTCTGAATCAACTCTGATTGTCCGATCATTTGCGAGCGCAATGGATAATATATGCAAATTAAATGATGTCATAAGTGAAGGTCCCCATTAACCTTTTAATTTAAATTTGCACTCTGTGGCAACCCTTCAGAAAAGAGCAGACAAAAGAAAAACAGCAACASATGTCTCACATAAAGGTAAAACAAAAGAAGGCATGTGGACAGCATTCCCTGTAACACATTTATCTTACTTGTTTTCTATCCAAATTAATCAAAAGTGTGAATAATTTCTGGGTTTTGACTGCTTCATTAGTTTTTTTCTGTTCTTGTTTGTACCTCATCAGCGTCTGAACCCAACCTGAAGCTTCGTTCTCGGTTAAAGCAGAAGGTGACGGAGCGTCGAAGCAGCCCACTGCTCCGCAGGAAGGATGGACCCTTCCCCACTGCCAAGAAGCGATCACTAGATGTGGCTGGTGAGAGCACTTGAGCTCTGAAGCTCAGGGGGGAAAACTAAAGGGGCAACTTAAAAAGCCAGATTAGATGAGAATTGAACATTATCTTCAAAATGTTGCATTTTGGCGCTCCACATTGTAGACACATATAGACCTTGCCTTCCCTCATTGTTGGGGAATAACACTAGCAGCACAGGCATTTTGTTGTTTTGGGGCCAGAGTTWGCAAAAGATGGAATATACAGCAGTTGTTTTTAAATGTGCTACATTTGATTTGATCTAAGATCATTACAAATCATATTAAATTCAACACAACCAAAGGTTCAACATATCTGCCCCGGTGTACGACTGCCCACCCATTCCACATGCTGTGTGGGTGATGTCACCATGGTTATAAAAAGTGCATTAATCTTATTTGTTGCTTTAAGATGATTCTAATACATGACTAAGACGATGATTGCATTATAACAACAGAAGAAGAATAAAATCCGAGTCCACCAAAGTAATCCATGATGAACCTCAGTAATTAAATTTTGTGTAACGTCTTGATATCTGATAACATGTTGGTTTAAATTGATCTAATCTTTGCGCTGTGCATATTACAGATTCTGCATGCAACAGTGCACCAGGCTCAGGTCCCAGTTCACCCAACAACAGCTCCAGTAACATCCCCAGTGAGAACGGGGTCCCGATCTCCAGCAGCCCAGGAGAGGTAAACAGCATGGCTGCACATGAGCGCACGTGTGTGACTGCATGTTCACATTTATCTGTTGATTTTATCATGCACTCACAGGTGATCAGAGATCTTTAACGATTGAGGGCCCATTATAGGAAAAAATAACATTAAAAAATTTAAAATGATACAAAACTACAAGTACGTCACTTTAAAATATTTATGAGAGGAGTGATTTTAAATACTTACGGAAGATGATTAGGGCCACTGGAAAAAATATTCTGACTTTAATAATTCTGAGAAAAATGTGACTTTTTCCTATATGTGAGAAAAAAGTCAGAATTCTGAAACTAAAGTCAGAATTAATAAAGTTTTTTTTTATTTCAGTTGCCCTATCACTCTTTTGTACATTCTGTATGTTGCATCAGGATATTGTAAAACATAATTAGATTTTTTTAATGTTCTGTTATTATTCAATAAGTTTTCTGATCAACTTCAGTGAGCACACAACTGCTCTTGATACAGCTTAAAAGCTACAACTATTGTAGTGTCATTCATTTAAAATATTTTATGATTTGATCACCACAAATTGTACATTAGATGCAACTTGCATATAAAACTTTAAGTAAAGATTTTCTGTTTTGATCGACGTAAATCAAGTTTGGTAAAAAAAACATTTAGCCAGTTTCATAAAAAGATCCCCACAGATGTTTCCTATATTTCAGTTTTCTACTTTGTATGTGCTATTTAAGGGTTTACTGCAGGGATATTCAACTAAATTTTTCCTGGGGGCCACAGTTACGGGGGGGSCACAGTTACGGCAGGCCCACAGCTGACGGGCCGAACATCCAGCAATTAAAGTCATAATGTAAATAAACCAAGTATTACAAAGATCTGTTACTTTTGAAATAGTTTGTTTTGCTGTGTTTAATCATGAATACAACATACAGAACCCTATAAAAGTAGTGATAATAAAACAAAAACAAAGATAACACATTATGCCTCTTATTTAACACAAATAATATTTTGACATCTCTGACTTGCCAAATATTTAAACCAATTTTTTTCTTCACTTTCATGGTTTTATCTTCAACTGTTTGTACTTTTAACTGTCTTTGTTGTTCATAGAAATGGTTTTTACCAGCTTGTAGCCAAGATTCTGATGTTTTTGTAGATACCAAACATGTATATGTCAAACTAAAAGAACTTGGAGTACCTAAAGAAGAAAACTGGGTTTTAGGCCTTAAGAGATRAATGAGCCAATTGGCGGCCGAACTTTGGTCACTCGTGGTCCAGCTGTGGCCCGCGGACCACCAGTTGGATAACCCTGGTTTACTGTCTTGTCATTGTGAATATGTTTCCAGGTCTCCTTGCTTCAGAGATTGGCATCAAGGGATGGTTCAGTTAGCCACCTTTCTCTTTACACCTCACCCTCTCTGCCCAACATCACCTTAGGACTACCAGCMGCCGGTGCTAGTCCTGTGAGTACACCAACGACACGACGACCTAATAATCCTGCTAAAAAGGCATTTGTCAACAGACCAGTTGTTAATTTTCCTGCAGAGAATAATGGTGGGAGAAACCGTGACTTGTTTGTATTTTTGGCGAAGCGGGTGCACAGCATATCAGACTTTTGGCATTAGCGCCGCTTCATGTCTCTTTCCATCTTTCTCCATCCCGCTGCCCACGTGTCACTTTTGACCGTTCTCCCACTCTGACTGTCTGCCTCCCTTGTTTATCTCCTTCCTTTTGTCCCAATCCTTCGGTTTGTAGGTGGTATCGGGACACCAAGATGGCGAGAGTCATCTGGCACTGCCTGCGCTACAGCAGGGCATTCCACTGACCCGTGCTTTTCTTCCCACTGCCCACCTGCCTTCCTACTTGGCCCCTTCAGCTCTGGACAGGGAGGGGCCTGGAGGGGGCACAGCTGGTCACAACCCCCTCCTTCAGCACATGGTACTACTGGAGCAGAGCCACAGTCCAATGGGTCAGTAATCACTGCAGCAGTCACTAAACCTTCCTTTCTTTTCAGCTTCTTTGAAATGTTGAGAATAAATCAGCAAAAGGGTTAAATTTTAAAGCATTTTTATTGTGATTTTTTTACACTTATTAAAGCTAAAGTTCTGTGTCTCCAGACTTTATTTTCATTTTTTTGAGGTTTATCACAAAAGGAAAATTGAACTCTAAAACAAAAAAAAATGCACCAGTGTGCACTTTTTAAAATTAAAACCAGGCAGCTGCTTTCATAAGCCTTTGAGTTTTTAATGTGACTGAGCTTTTAAAGACGTTTACCAGCTGCAGCTYGGTTCATGAAAAATGTACATGTAACAAAAAAACCTGAAAAGCACCTTTAAAACCAGTTTGTTTTTTTACTAACAAATTTGATTTGAACAAAATATAATGGACAAAATAGTCAAACAAAATGAGTGAAAACCAGAGTCAGATGTACAGAAAGTAAATTAAAAAAGAAAATATGAACTTTGATTTTTCTAATCACTGGTAGTTTCCAGTTTCCAGGTGCGTTTTAATGATTCAACCATCTTACAGAGATTTTTAAATCTATTTTCTACACTAACATGTCTGATTTAATCTCCTTAAAGTTTCACTTTTTTGTTTTATGAGACTGATTCAGTAAACGAAGAAGGCAGTCGTTTGCTCTGCAGCTGGTTTGACATTTTCAGGACAGGTCAACATTCAGAGTTTAAAACCTGTTTTGTAGCAGCAGATGACCTTTCAGGTGATGAAACAATTAGAGGTACTCTTTTTTTTTGCAATGCTTTTAAGGCTTTGTGTGTTTTGCAGAAAATGTTTTTTTTTTCAACGTTCTCTTWGAAAAATATGAGCCATTGCCCATTTTTGTAATTACTCTCTCTGAACAGTTGTTCACTCTTTCTTTTGTTCAAACACAAAAATATGTAAATAGGATGAACACCTATGGATAGTATTTTTACTTTCAAGGCATGTTGACATTTACAAGTGAAATATTTCTTTCTTTTTGTTGGTCTCAAGTACAATACCCACTTGCTGGAACATCTCCAAAGTGCAATATACAGTGCTGCTAACTTGCATTATTTTTTTTCCTGTTTTAAATATAGCAGTGATAACTCTTTTATAGCTTAGTGCAGTGATTCCCAAACTTTTTGTCTTCTGACCCACAAAATATCCATGGCAAAAACTTGTGACCCCAAATATTAC
>NW_013952527.1:281197-285012 GCF_001266775.1 Austrofundulus limnaeus | reverse complement strand
TTTTCAGGACCCCACCTTGATGTTTCGGGACCCCACTTTGGGTCCCGACCCCAACTTTGGGAAACACTGGCTTAGTGTACATGTACAATTAGAGTTTTTTTTAAATGTTGCATTAAATGTATACTAAGACTGACAGGAGGACTTTGCACAAGAATTCCTGTGTACATGAACCTTGCGTGAAACGCTCTGAATCTGAAAAACTTTTTGCAGCTGGGGTTTGGGAGGAGTGAACTGTCAGAAACAAAAAAGGATGCAAACAGCTAAAACATAATGATTTGTTCATCATTTTTTAATTTTATTTAAAAAATGTATTCATTTCATTTAAAAACAAAACAAATGCTACGCATAAAACAAATAATAATACAACACAAATAAAATGAAAGGTAGCAGAAAGAAGAAAAAATTCTTATTGAAATCTGCCCCTTTTTTAATAAATAAATTGAAACAATAATAGTCTTCAAATAACAACATATAACAGAAACTTTAACTCCTTCTCGAACAACGGTTCTTATGAATGCACATTATACAAATTCATATTTCTTCAACAATCTAACTTTTATCATTCTTGTAAATAAATTTACTGAGTCAGCATTTTTATAATCACTTCCCAGATTGTTCCACAATCTTATGCCTCAGACTGAAGTACATCTGTCCTTCAGATTTGTTCGAATTTTGGGCTTTACAAACATCTCTATAACCTTAAGGTTATAATTACTTATGCTCTTAACAAAATTTAATTGAATATTTAGAGATAATAATTTTTTATGAGCTTTATACATAACCTGCAAATATTATGATCGACCAACTCATAAAATTTCAAAAATTTCAACTGACAAAATAATATATTTGATGGGTGACTGTAATGTTTTCTGGTGATAATTCTTACGGCTCTTTTCTTTAAAATTAAGATGGGATTTGCAATTGTTTTACAATCCGTCCCCTTATTTGGTGTACTTTTCGATGCAATAACTGGTGTARTTAAATTCTAAAGATACATTTTATTTACTCTCTTTGCCATAGTGGGCCTGGGTGGGTTACCTCTACCATCACCCACCGTCTCCAAGCTCGTGCGGGGCCACCGTCCCCTGGGAAGGACCCAGTCGGCCCCCCTGCCCCAGCAGCCGTGCGGACAGGCCCAGGCCCTGCAGCAGCTGGTGGTTCAGCAGCAGCACCAGCAGTTCCTGGAGAAGCACAAACAACTGTTCCAGCAGCAGCAGCAGCAGCAGCACATCATCAGCAAGGTACCCCCCTGCGGCAGAACATCCTGGTGTGTGCCTTCGTACCAATAAGTGTGTTCGAGCTCAGGATGAATCATCCTTCGGCCGGCGAGTCTTTTAGCCGTTTTTTTTTTTTTATTGTCTGCGTTCACGTGTCCTTGCTTCTCCTCATTGCCCTGGCAACCAGGCGCCAACGGAAGCTGCTGCCGTATAAGCTCACGCAGGAAMTCTGCTTCACTGAGTCACTGTGAGTGAGTGTGTGCACGGTGATGGAGGAGAAGCTGCGGCGTGAGGTCGTTACAGGGAAGGAGATGATGTGTGTGCTCACATGTGCTAAAGGCTGAGGATTTGGTTTGCCTGGATATCATCCCTCTGATTCTGGACTGAAGGTTGTTGYAATSTCAGCTAATTAAGTAAAAATCAAGTGCGAAATGAAAGGCCAAGCCATCTTTGAAGTAATGCATATCACCCGCTGCCGTTCCTATGTTTTAGAATCTGCACAATATGTTATCATTGACTGTAAGRTTTTAGCCTAAAACCTGTATAACTGGCTAAAGTAAAGCTAATATTGTTTGTTTGTGGCAACCATCTTTAAATAAGTATAAAGTACTACAACGTGATACTTGAGTAAAAGTACAAGTATTTAATCAAAAAATTACTTTGGTAAAAGTTAAAGTCCCCTTTAGGAATATTACTTAAGTAAAAGTCTTAAAGTATCTGATATTTTTTGTAGTTAAGTATTAAAAGTAAAAGTATTGATTTAAAATGAGCAGTTAGATTTTCTGTAAGGACATTTATTAGGTGGTGACCTCCCTCCAAAAAAATTCAGAAATGACTATAATGTATTAAAATAAATAACTGATGTTAAATTTAGGATGCACTAGTCCAGCTGTTTCAGTTTATATACATATATCAAGGCTGCACAAAGCTTTTCTCCAAAATGAAAATGTATCTGAGGGCTGCGGCCAAATGTAATATAATTCATGAAATACAAATACTTCTTAAGTACAGTCCTTTTATTTGAATGATTCTGTCCTGCTGGAGTGTGACATGATTTGTTTGTGTACAAACTAATACGGTACAATTTATATGGATAGTATTTATTTCTTACAATAACAAGCTGGAATGAAAACAAGCAAAAATGAAATAAAATGACATTCTATTTCTTGCGTTTTTTTAATGTAAGGAGTAGAAAGTACAGATAATTGTGTGAAAATGTAAAAAGTAGAAGTAAAAAGTAGGCTGAAAATAAAGTACAGATACCCAAAAATTCTACCTAAGTACAGTAACAAAGTATTTGTACTTAGTTACTTTACAACTCCACTCCAAACAATAATCAGTTGTAGATGTTCTATTGATTAGTTTCTGAAAGATCCAATAAATGTATTCAGTAATTCTAGAGATATTTTGCTGACACGCACTCAAAAAGCATTATCACATCTTCACCAGCAGACAAAAAAAAAAAAACAAAAGACAAAAACAATACAATTTATTTGGTATAAAACAACAACAACTAAATTCCTGTAAACCCATAACATAAAGCCATGACTTTGAAATAATTGCTTTTTTGTAGTTTTAGGTTTCAAGTATGACGTCTTTATTGATTTTTTAAAAATCAATAAAGACGCTCCTTTGTTGTTTTTTACAAAAACAACAAAGGAGCGTCTAATTATAGTTGCTTTGACCACATATTTGAATTTAATTGTCCATATGTGAAACAGAATCTCTTTCTTTATTGTTTGTTCCAATTATAGGCTGCTTGATGGAAGTTATGCATGTTAATTAGACATTTAACGCAGGCATTCAGCAGGATGCCAACCATAAACATCCGTATATAAGACAGCCCGGCGTCGCTAATGCAGTGTTTACTTTCATTCGGTTTAGAGTTGGGGCATCTCTTTGTGTTGGATGTCATGGCGGTATATGCTGTGGTTACAGATAATTACGGTTGTGACACATCAAAAATTTCTTTAGTCTATAAATGGAAAGCAGTTAGAGTGTGTAAAAGAAGTACCCTGGAGTCTGGGCAATATGCTCCCCTCTAATAAAACCACTGGATAAAAGTTAAACTCTATCTTCATCCAGATATTTTATGTGAAAATTAATATTTCTATTATTGATAATTGCACAACAGACTACTGTGTTCTGCCTGCTGCTAGGTTTTTAACTTCTAACATTGGGCCTCATGCAAGAACGTTCGTATTCTTATCCTAAATTTCTCTTACTTTTCTTCGTACGAAGGGTTCGTACGAACATGTCACGTCAGATTCAACAAACACTTCTATCTTCAGGAAAAGTGTGTAAATGAATTCCGCCTGTTCGTATCAGCTGCTCGTGCAYGCTAGAGGRGATTAGCATRATTACCACCCCAAAAACACCATATAAGGCTATGTTTCCCACCTCAGATACAAGTGTCCATTCATGAAAATGACAGCGAAAATTAAAAAGAAAAACTCTACGAGTTCAGAGATTGAAGTCCGTCTGTCAGAGATCCAGAAAGGAAAATCTGTCATTTTTAGCAACTCAGCTGTGGAATAAAAAGAGCTGCTAAAAATACGGGCAGCCCCCGTAAGCCCACCCCCCCGCGCGGTCGCAGGT
>NW_013952527.1:277780-280124 GCF_001266775.1 Austrofundulus limnaeus | reverse complement strand
CCTGATCTAGACAACAGTTTATATGTAAAATATCATTGGAATATGATTGTTTTCTGTGTCAGAAACAACTTTAGCTCTAGAAAAGCTGCTGATGTTTTTCCAGTTTTCTGTACCCTCCCAAGTGTGCTTGGTTTCCCCATTTTTTTAAAATCACTAAATCTCTTTTCAAATCAAAGCATCAGCTGGTTTTATCTCAACAAATGTTAGCGAGTTGGTCAGGTTTGCTGCTGGATGCCTGAGCTGGTGCAGCGTTAGGTTTGAGAACATGGCAGTAAATCTCATTTTGGTGTTTTTTTTTCTCTGGGGGATTTGGGTTGGGCTGGGGGATAAGTTGCTCAAATTGCAGATCTTTTCCATTAAAGGTCTTCTTTACCCTGCCTATGATTTTACCAAGTGCTCACATGTTGCTTAGAAATATATTTTAGGTTATAGGTTACTATGTTCTGCAAAATAATTTTTCAGGCCAGTATTTAGTGCCAGAGCTTATCTAGTAATGTGAGCTGTTGTGGTTTTATAATCGTAGCTGTTAGTGCGAGTTGTACAGGTGTTGCGGGCTATTTTTAAAAATATCACATCAGTATGTTGTTTCTGTTTCTCTTCCTAGCTCCGCCCCCTTGGATATTTTTCCCATTATTGAGCATGACTCATCTGCAGCCTTTCTTTACTTCCTTAATCATGTTTTAGTCAAGTCAGGCTCTTTCTGCAAAGATAATATTTGAAGCTGCTTGAAATGTTAGAAACTAATAGAAAAAAAAGTATCCTGGAGCAGTTAGCCTGTTTTCTTTTTTGTTTCACTTGAAACAGCAGTACTGTGATACACAGTCCCTGTTACACAAGCCCATGTGTGTAAGACTTGAGATATACATCAAGTCACGTGTCAAGTGTTTGTGTCTAGAATCACCTCCTCTTTCCATCACATGCACTCCCCGTCTTTCCTGTGGATTTAATGGGCTTATTTAGCGCCTGTCCCCCTTATGGTTCACATCCCAGCAACTATTTTGTCTGGAAAAAAAAGAAGCAGAACGAGAGAGAGAGAACAAAACATGAAAGAAAATGAGAGTGAGAATCWGTGCAGCAGGACTGGTTGAGTGTTTTGAGTTTGTTTGGAGAACAGGGACTGGGATGAGRCAAGAGCCTGCTCTCTGACGTCAATGGACCATTCCCTGGGCAGTGTGCCAGCCAAGTGTGTGGGTGTGCGTCTGTGTGGGTGTGTGTGCATGTTCGTACTTCTGTGAATGTGTGTGCATTTCTGCGAATGTGTGTGTGTGTTCTGTGCACAAACAGTGGTACAATCATGACCTGTACATCAAGGTTGAGGTCTTTGACGACTGCGACGGGGACAGCTGCCACAACAAGATTACASCCGTAACCCCCTCCCCAGTTCCTGCCGTACCCCCACCCTCTGTGCCCTTAGCTCAGTGTTTCTGAGTTCAGACATGGTGACCTTAAACATTTCAATTAAAAACAGTTACAGAAATTCTGTCAGAGGTTTCAGAACAAGGTCAGGGCTCAGACCAGAAATACACTTGAACCTAAATACTTGTTTGAGTTCAAATGGAGGGACTCTTTGTATCCTGGGGCTGATTAAACATTAGTTGTGCACCTCTTCAGTTCTTAACATGTTTTATAATCGTCTGCAGACAGCAAGGCCCTTCTTTGATTCTTTTTTGACATTCCTCTCCAGCTTCTCCTGGGCGATCCCAGGATAGAGAGAATACCAGATCCTCCAGGGAGTTCTGGGTCTCCTCAAAGTAGGCCATACCTGGAGAACTCCCCCCAGAGGCATCCTATTAAGATGCCTGATACCACCTTAGCATTCATCCATCTGCCCACCCGTCCATCCATTCATCCATCCATCCATTCATCCATCCATCCATCCATCCATTCATCCATCCATTCATCCATTCATCCATCCATCCATCCATCCATCCACCCTTTCATCCATCTAGCCATCCATCCATCCACCCACCCACCCATCCATCCATCCATCCATCCATCTAGCCATCCATCCATTTAGCCATCCATCCATCCAGCCAGCCATCCATTCATCCAGCCATTCACCAATCCATCCATCCATCCATCCATCCATCTACCCATCCATCCATCCATCCATCCATCCACCCATCTAGTCATCCATCCATTCATCCATCCATCCAGCCATCCATCCATTCATCTAGCCATCCATCCAGCCATCCATCCATCCATCCATCCATCCAGCCATCCATCCACCCATCCAGCCATCCATCCATCCACCCACCCACCCATCCATCATCCATCCACCCATCCATCCATCCATCCATCCATCCATCCATCCATCCATCCATCCATCCATCCATCCATCCAT
>NW_013952527.1:266972-277770 GCF_001266775.1 Austrofundulus limnaeus | reverse complement strand
CCATCCATCCATCCATCCATCCATCCACCCATCCATCCATCCATCCATCCATCCATCCACCCATCCATCCATCCATCCATCCATCCATCCACCCACCCATCCATCCATCCATCCATCCATCCACCCAGCCATCCATCCATCCATCCATCCATCCATCCACCCACCCATCCATCCATCCATCCATCCATCCACCCAGCCATCCATCCATCCATCCATCCATCCATCCACCCAGCCAGCCAGCCAGCCAGCCAGCCTTTATCTTCCACTTTATCCAAAGTTGGGTCGTGGTGGCAGCAGCTTGAGCAGTGATGCCCAGACCTCTCTTTCCCCAGCTACCTCTTCCAACTCTTCTGGGAAGACTCCAAGGTGTTCCCAGGCCAGCCGAGAGACATAGTCTCTCCAGCATGTCCTGGGTCTTCCTCTGGGTCTCCTCCCAGGTGGACATGTCTGAAGCACCTCCCCAGGGATGCATCCAGGAGGCATCCTTACCAGATGCCCGAACCACCTCAACTGGCTCCTCTTGATATGGAGGAGCGGTATCTCTACTCTGAGTCCCTCCCGGATAAATGAACTTCTTACCCCATCTCTGAGGGAGTGTTCAGCTACCCTTTGGAGAATAATTTCAACCCCTCGTATCCGTGATATTGTTCTTTCAGTCACAAACCAAAGCTCATGACCATACTGTAGGTGAGGGTAGGAACGCAGACTAATCGGTAAACAGAGGGCTTTGCCTTACAGCTCAGCTCCCTCTTCCCCGCAACAATCTGTCTATCAGTCTCACACTCCATTCTTCCCTCACTCGTGAACAAGACCCCAAGACCACCTTAGCAGACTACTTTTAATGCAGAGGAGCAGCAGCTCTCCAGCTGGTGGTCTGAGCTTACGTCAACCATGAGTTGAGTGACGGTAGAGTCCCCCCACTTTAGGTTAGTCAGGGGATTTGGTTGCCTTYGTGTGTGGGAGGTTTGAAAGTAGGTATAATTCTGGCCCTGGAGTCCAGAGTTCAGATCCGGTTTATCTCTGTGTACCAAACGTCAGAGGGGATGGGTAATGTTAGCTTTTTGTTTAGTTAAACTTTAGGTCTTTTACATTGTTTTTGTTCTCAGTCTGATCATTCATCTATTTTTGGAATGAAATGATCACTAGTAAACACACAAGGTTGTTCCTCATTCATCTCACTCTCACTTGTTTTGTCAGTTAAAACCATTGTTTCATTGCGCCAATGGCTCTAAAGACAAATCCTCTTAAACTCAGGATTTTTAATTTTTTTTCTCTGTCATTAACCTTCAAGGCCCTGTCACACTATGACATTTTAGACAAATTGTGCCAACTTATGAAAACCTTTTTTTGTTTGTTTGTGTGTTTGTTTCTCCTCCAGATCATGTCCAAGCCCGGCGATCAGGTATCCCCTGCAGGTTCCAGCGCTTCAGTGTCGAGTCGACAACATCAGAGTCACCCAGAGGAGACCGAAGAGGAGCTCAGGGAGCACCAAGGACTCTCCTCATCCTCATCGTCGTCTTCTTCTTCGTCAATGCCTGAGACGGGGTTAATACGGGGACTGGTCATCAAGCAGGAACCCCCTGACCACCAGGAGCAAGAAGAAAGGGACCAGAGGGAAAGACAGTCAGAGCAAGACTTCCTGTTTAAACAGGTAGGATGTGAAGGGAGAGGGGCTGATGGGAGAGAGTCGAGTCTTTCCAAATTTTTTCCAAGTTTTTTTTTTTTTTTTTTGCAAAAACTGCAAAACTTCAGACCCGTCAGCACCTAATGATAGCAACTAATCATGGCTCAAAAAGAGGTTATTATAGTTAGATATACACAAATTTTTTAAACATTTTTTGGGAGTCTCTTTGGTAAATAACGATATATCAGGCAGGGCTGTGTATTGGCAAGAATTTGGCGATACGATACATATCATGACAGGGATCGCGATACGATATATTTCAATATGTTGTAATCCTGTAAGCAAGGTGATATATTTTGATATATTGACATTTTTTGTCCAAAAAATTGTATTTAAAAATAAAACAGTATGTTTTATATGGATTTTTATTGTATCATATTTCTTATTTCATATATGTTTTCAATTATTAGACTAAATGTACCATTAAATAGTTTGATAGTATATTTGTGTCAGCTTTTAGATTTTAAAATTAATTTATTATAAAAACATGGCCACCCAACACACTAACAATAGCCTATATTTTGTCCTAAAGTTCAGTAAACGGATGACATGAAGCTGATGCACACAGTCTGTTGTCGGCTGTCATGGGGCACCTCCCCAGCAGTCATTTCAATGCACTGTGTTTCATATGGTTGTTGCATTTGGTCACTTCAGTACTGTACCTCGGGGACCCCCTGAGTTTGAGGCACTAGACAAATGCCCGCCTTTCATAACATGAAGGCTGACTACAGTTGGGAGAAAGAGCGTCCTGAACAGGACACTTAAATTTGGCTTAAAATTCGGAGAATCCAGCCAATAAGGGACTGTTGGTTAATTTACCTCAGTTTAGATGGCAGCAGTTGTCAATCTAATCCGCTCAGATTAAGCCATCGGCGCATGATGCTTATGTTTACTCACAATGCTGATGTCTTAGCTACCGTTATACTCTCTGGCTCCTCAGTACTGGGAGAGCCAAACGAATGGCTGACTGCTGCCAACTAGTGGTCGGAGTTCTAAACTACAACTCAAAAATGAACTGTTGGCATGAAAGTTTACATTTTAAACCTTAATTAAAAATCAATACAGAGCTTTAGAAAATCGATACAGTATTGGTAAATTGAATATCACGATATTTCATTGTATCAATTTTTTCTTATACCCCTAATATCAGGTCGGGGAGAAACCAAATATAGAAAAAGAGTACATATGATTGAGTCAGTTAAATCGGATCTCGCTACATTGCAAAAAATGTCCACCTAACCAAGTTCTAAAATCTTATATCCAGCCAAAACAATCTTTTTGATCTTGTTTTGAGACTGATTTACTAAACAAGAACTGATTGTGTAAGAATAATAATCTTGTTTTCAGAATGTGTGAGATTATTTGTCTTGCTAGCCTGAAAATTTGACTCAAATTAAGTCAAACATTTCTGCCAGTGGAGTAAGAAAATTTTACTTGGTAAGTTTCTTAAAATTCTTGATTTGACTCAATTTTTTTCTTATTTCAAGAATCTTACCAAGCAAAATTTTCTTACTCCGTTGGCAGAAATGTTTTACTTAAAATGAGACAATTTTTCAGGCTAACAAGACAAATAATCTTACACATTCTGAAAACAAGATTATTATTCTTACACAGTCAGTTCTTGTTTAGTAAATCAGTCTCAAAACAAGATCAAAAAGACTTTTTGGCTGATATAAGGTTTTAAAACTTGGTTAGGTGGACATTTTTTGCAGTGAACAAAGATTCCAAAAAATAAACATGTTTTTCATCCTGTCACAGACTTTTGAGGGTTTCTGAAAATCACGAGCTGTTTTTGTGATTACAAAACTGTATCCTGGACCATAAACATAATCTTGTTGCCTACCTTCACCCACATTGTAGCTGCCTCTGCAAGCTTTGCAGCCACCTTGGCAGCTGCCTCCATGTTTATGTTTTAATCTGTTGGAGTACACTTCAGAAATTTTGTAGGAATGTTTCTATCATCGGTGTGCTTTTTTTTTTTTAGACATGGACATTCAAAAGTTGCTAGATCATTATAATGATCATTTGCCAGCTTATCTTCCACAGTCACAGCACAGGAGCAGACTGACTTTAGAAAGCAGCTTGCATAACTTCAGCTTCATTTCAAAACAATCACGTGCGAAAAATGAAAAGATGGAACGATGACCTCTTCTTTCACATTTGCATGCGTTTCAGATTTGATTGTAACAGATGACTTCATCTTGTCCCACCGTGTGAGTTTGTGAAAACTTGGAAGTGTCAACGCGGCGGCTTGTTTTCCGATCGAAAAGCCCCCCACAGATTTAAAACACGACTCTTGTTACTGTAGCTGTGACAGATGGAGCTGAAACATTACACCCTTCTTTCCATCTGCCCGTCTTCTCAAATGACTTTTCATCTCTCTTACCAGCATAATTTTAGATGCATTATTTTTTTTATCTGCGTCCCAGAAAATGGAGAAAGAAAACAAACTGCACATGCTGCGCTAAGTCTTAAAACCAGCTTAAAGCATGCTCCCACTCCCAAAGTTGTCCCGAGCTGCACTATAAATACCGTGCACGCAAAAATACTCTGTTACATAACCCTCAGTTTTCAGTTCTACATTATGTCTTTGAGGCGCGCGACGTGCATTCTCCCTCCGTTTTACTCTACGCTCTCAGACAATCAGGACACCGTGTCCTTATCTGTCCGACCCAACCCTGCTGTCTGCTCAGCCAAATTCAATCAGGCACTCCTCTCACTGTCACCATGGCGCCCGTACACTAGTGCAGGCAGACACACCCATCAGAACAGTGCAGCACTTAGGCTCGGCGAGAGTGAAAAGGAGCTCTAAAAGGTTCAAAAKAGGTGCACAAAGTTATTTTTTAGGTGCTTTTMTCGAATTCTSTCTAATAGTTTCAGGAGTAATAGTAAACACTTGTTCGATAACTATTAGATTATGCTTGTTTCTTTTTGTAAATACACAGAATGTCAGTAAAATAAAAAGTGGTTCTGGATAAATGGTATTAATGGCTTTTTGCCTAAAGGTAGATGCAAAGCTAGCATCAAATATTGCTGCTCCAACTTGGTGTCWTTGTTGAATTATCATGAGATGTGCAGCATTTGGTGCCCTCTGCTGGTGTCGTTGTTGTACTGCAGTGTGATGCTGACAGAGTGTATTTGTGTGTGAGCGCAGCAGGCCTTGCTCTTAGAGCAGCAGCGGATCCACCAAYTGAGGAACTACCGAGCCTCCATGGAAGCAGCAGGGTTACCAGTCAGTGTGGCTGTGCACCGTCCTCTGACCCGGGCTCGGTCCTCTCCGGACACCGCCTCCTTCCCCATTATAGTCCAGGAGCCACCAGTAAAGCACCGATTTACTACAGGTCTGTAGGAAACGTGTTTCTCGCAGATATCGACAGGAAGAAGGTTTCTTCCTTACATGAACTAATGAGAGAAAGCCGTTTCTTGTGCTTTGCAGGTCTGGTGTACGACGCTTTGATGCAGAAACACCAGTGCGTCTGCGGCAACGCCACTATTCACCCAGAACACGCCGGCCGAATTCAGAGTATCTGGTCCAGACTGCAGGAAACAGGTCTCAGGTCACAGTGTGAGGTGAGAACGGATCAGAGACGGCTATCTTATGACTCCAAGAAATAATTATTTCTCAACTGCTCTTGCTTTGTAATTTAAACACATTTGTTTTTGAATTTTTGTTGCAGACTGGCTCGTAATAGTAAAMATTGGTGAGGAGAATGTGTAATTGAAAAGACAGGTTCTAAATTAGAGATAACAAAGGATGTTGAAAAATAATCAATTTTAGCACAAACAGATTTTGAGATCCTTCATTGAAGGTGACTTATCACCTTTATGGTCAAAGATTTTCYATTGCTACCAATGWGGGCGCAACTCCTGCWTTGGTACAGCACCTGGCATTCCCAGGAGGTCTCTTATCCAAGTACTAACCAGGTCCGACCCCGCTTAGATTCTGAGATCAGATGAGATCTGGTGTGTTCAGGGTGGGCATTTTCCCAATGCCCAATTAAATTATTAGACTTAAAAAAAAAAAGTAAACCAAAAAAATTGCAATTAATTTGTTTTAGGATTTTGATGTGATGTTAAAGTTGAAAAAAAAAAGATATGTTATTTATTAATATTATGATGCATATTGTATTTTGGAGAGAGAAAAATGTTGATTTTTTTTACCTGTTTTATTTATTTATTTATTTATTTATTTATTTATTTATTTATTTATTTATTGTCATCCATAAGTTCTGGGAGGATCAGTTGACTTTAAGTTGCTGTTTCAACTTTTCACCACAAGAGGGCACTGTTAATTCAAATATCAAGTCTGTTCATTATCTGAGTAAAGCATTTAGAAATGAGGAGTTTTAAACCTGTTTTATTATTAGTTTGCCTACCTGACACCTGTTGAACCAAACATTTTCTTCTTCTTCTTAATAACTAGAATCTTGATGTTMGCTGAGGGATATTATTTAGGCTACAATCCTCTCTCCCACCTAATCTGTAATCTTCATTTTCATCCTGTTCTCAGTGTATCCGAGGTCGGAAGGCGTCGCAGGAGGAGTTACAAACAGTCCACTCTGAGGCCCACGTCTTGTTGTATGGAACCAACCCACTGCGACAGAAACTGGACAGTAAGGCTTCATTTTCCTTTATGTATTCAAAAATTACACCTGTTCCAAACAAGTGCTCATCCTCCACCTAAAGTATCCAYGTTTTGCACTTTTATTCCTTTAAACTTTGTACATCTTATCACTGATAAACAGAAATATTGAGGTTAAAGTAAAACATGTTGTACAGATCGTTAAACAAGCTGTTTGTGCAACAATCAGGATTTGATCAAATTAGGAATGTTCGGCTCCTGTATGGTGAAAATGCGTTTAATTTTATGCAKTTAGGTGCATGAAATGGTTTTAGTTCCGCAGAACAGTGATTGGTGTTCGTTTTCTATTTAAAACAGCTCAAGCAGACTTGAAAACCTCACAGAACCATTGTGAGTATTTCTGCAGACGTAAAGGCTTGTTTTGGTGACGGAAATTGTATTTTTACAAAACATTTGAAAGGAGTTCGGCTAAATAAGCCGACTAATCTTTGCTTACTGATCTCAGGGTCGGAACAGAACCCTTTTTCCCGCCGTCTTCCCGAGGCTCCCCTTGATTGTGAGGTCAACGGGATCCTATTTTTTTCCCACCTCCCCAAATTAAAGCGTCTCCCCCGTGTGCTCTCGTAGTTAGATAAGGTCAGAAAGTCAAACGCTGGGTTTTAGGGGTCGTTTGGACCCTTGGGTGCACAGAGTTACCTCTTCACCTTTTCTTTTTTTTTCCCTCCTGACTTATATTGTGATTTGTCATCTCCTTTTCCTCAGGTTCTGTAAATCCCATGTTTGTGAGGTTACCCTGCGGAGGCATCGGGGTAAGTGACTCATGTTGACTTTGGTTTTGATTCATTTGACAAATATTCTCAGTCTAATTAAAGTGTTAGKAACTAGCATGTGTGTAATGTTTCTTCCAGGCTGCCATTTGTAGTCACACGGTTTAATATTTCAGTGGAAAATCTTTTTTTGTTCAACAACGTTGTTCTGATTGTATCAATATTCATCCAGTTGTGCTCCGCCTCACTCAGGACTGAAGCAAACAGTTTCAGNGACTGTATGTTTGCGTGATCGGACGTTTATTTTTTTGCCATGCCAGTGATTTTGATCGCTGACATAAAGTATTAATTGTTGCAAAGTACGAAATCAAACATAAAAATGTTATTCGGAGCTGTTTGATGCAGTTTGAAAGAGACCGTGCAGTTCTGAAACGTGGGTACGCGCTCAGTGTAAACAAAGTGTTGGACTGAATCCGCGGGAAACCACGAGGAAAAGCTTGAGTCACATGATGGAGCTGCGTTAGTCCGGATGTAGTCTGGGCAGGTAAATAAACCCGGTGGAATCTGACAAACAAGTCTGGTAAACAAGGGCTAGTTATCAGTTAATCACAAGTTTAATTTCATTTATTTTATATTTAAGGACATTTTAACCATTGCTATGAGAAAAATATTGTGCATGTTTAGTTTCTGACTGATTTCTTTTTATTATTTTTTCAGTCCAGTCTTCATGACTTTGCATTTAGTACCTTTAAAACAGGAAGTGATGTTTTTCTTTCATCTGTATATTTACTGGTTCATGTTGACTTTACAGATTTGTAAAAACCCATCAGGCCTCCTTCAGGTTATCTCTCAATCCCTTTCACTTTCTTTCTCCCCACTTTGTGGAGAAAAATGTCGGTGAGTATGGAGGATCGAAACTGTCATAATTAGAAATAAAAGCAGAAATATATAAATGGACCAATAAATAAAAAAAATTCACCAGTTTAGCTTAAAGTTTAGTTTAAAACAAAGGCAAGGAGGAAAACACAAACCTGTGTCTTTGTTTTTGTCTAAACCTTGAACTTAAAGCTAAACTGATCAGCACAAGCATGCACAGTAGATCTGCACTTGGCTCCTGCTCCTTCCTCTCTGTTGACCAATAGGAGAGGAGCTGGCCCAAGAAGGTCCGCCCACCATATTTGCATAATGAGGCAGGAATGCATAAGGTAAAGTGAAAACAGTAGACAGAGAAATGTTAAATGGAAATAAAACATTTAAGAGACACAAAAAGGAGAAATAAAAATATATATTTTAAAACAGTAAAATGTAAATTATGTGCTAAAATAAGTAATTTATTGCAACTAAGCTGGGGAAATGAATATGAAGGTCAATTAAATTATAAAACATGAGGTAAAATTCTCATTTTTAAATTTAATTGATTAGTTTTAAGTGTATTTATTTATTTGTTGGTCCGTTTATATATTTATGCTTTTATTTTTAARTATGTCCGTTTTGGGCCTCCATAGATGAGGAGGGGTGTAAGCTGCCTGAGCTCTGTGCTGGTCTGTTTTTTATAATGGCAAATGGGACCAAATTGTTGTCTTCCTGTCAAACGCTCACATACAAGTCATACACATAAGGGGGGGTTGAAATTAGGCTGTCGGACTGTGGAGAGCCGTCGTTTTGTCACAGCAGCACGTTCCCCCTTTTTTCTAGCTTTTACTTACTGATTAACTTTTTTGTCTGGTTGAAAGCATCAACACAGGAAACAATAATCCTCTTTCTGCTTCAGAACATCACCTGTTTGCTCCTGTTAATCTGATTTTTGTAAAACAATTCAGTTTCACATTTACTCTTTTTTTTCTTAACTCAGATTTTCCATCTTCACTTTTGGTCCCATTAGACCCTCATCAGCAGCTACGCTTCCTCCCTCCGTCCTTTATTTAGTTTTGTTCAATCTCTGGTAAATGCCCCGCAGTTTTATTTGATGACAGTCCTTTTTGGCGCAGCTAAAAAGAGGCCTTTTTTTTCTCCTCTGTGGATGTTATTATGGAGTAATCATCCAGCCTTGATGAGTTCCTTCTCCAGAGACAGGAGGAACGTGGGGCTGGCTGGCTGGATGAAGCGTGGCTCACTGATTGGTCGCTGAATAAAATAAAAACATGGATGTTCAGCTGAGAATATTTGGCCGTCCCAGACAGCAGAAAGGGACGGACAGGTTAAAGTGAACATATTGAAAAGCTGAAGGTTTACATCAGGAGATGTTGCCGGAGTTCTGGTTCGGGCMACTCTGCACATGTGTTCCCAGACCTTTAGCTTTTCTTCTCTTCCTCTGCCAGCGTCTTCGCTGTGTGTTTATCATGCGCTCCATCTGCCGGCAGTATCTGCCATGCTTGATGGAGGGTGTGTATATTATCCCGTGTCCAATCAATCACGTAACATATTCTGGACTTTTTTTTTTTTTGGCTTTGGTGCGTTTGTGTGTGTGTAGTGTAGTGTTGTGATGGAGGCTGAGGGCCAGCCGTGCCTCAGCATTAATCAGGTTTGACCACTAAATGAATGGTTGACCTGTGGTTCAGTGTTCTCAAACACAAACACACATGTACTGTACGTGCAATCATCCTGGGAAAAAAAACATTTGATGCAAGGTTTCAAAAAGTAAATAAAAGTTGTTTTAAAKGTGTATTCARGTATAARAATAATATTTTAGTCTCATTCTAGWTYAACCTAAAAACTTAATTGCTCACCTTGAAAGGTGAAAGATGGACAATATTTTTTTACAACTGATTAATATCTTGAATCAGGTTGAAACTAACCCGATTCAAGATGGCCACTACCGCTAAATAACTTTAAGAAACACAATAATAGCTGCAGTTTAATTCATTTTACAGATTTTGTAATTATATGTTGGTTTGGTAGTAGCTGAGCATCATCCTTAACATGTTCTCTGTGCCTTTGCATCATTTCGGACGTCTTTTCCTGACCGGGCTGAAGACGTGGCAGGCCATAAATGATCATAATTCCTCCCTCTCCCCTCCCACAGATCATATAAAGTATATAAACGACAATAAAGATGGCTGGATATTGTGTTATTTTTTTACTCGGCGRTCAATGTTGTGTTGGGTGAACAGTCTGCGGAGGAAAAACGTTTTTTTTTTTGTTAACGGTGGTGATGGGAGAAAGATGTAGACATCACAATGTTCAATAGAATAAAACCAGCTGCTGTTCTAGCTCTTTAAACAACAGGCGACRAACAAATCATTAAAAAAAAATAACCTGAAGAAGGAAGATCGGCTCTGGTCCTGCTCCTCATGAACAAACACACCCATGAAGTTCTGACCAATCACACACTCCGAGCCGCAAGGTCCGTGTCGCAGAGTTCTGACAGGGGGCAATGCACACAATGGCTGTCACTGGGGGCTAGCAGAGGAACAGCAGACAGAAGTTACGCAATTCTTTGTCATTCAGCCGGGAGAATATGCGACTTGAAGTGTAGACCAGCTTAAGTCAATTTATTGTCAAATCGGCATAATGTACAGGACTCTGGTGCAAAAAAGCATACAAAATAAACAGTTAACATAAAGCATAAAAGTAAAAATATGTAAAATAAATTTAACAGGATAAAGTGTGTATTAGGGTTCCTGGTATTAGCAGGAACCCTAATGTACAGCTGGTAAAATAAGTATTGAAAACGTCAACATTTTTCTCAGTAAATATATTACTAGAGGTGATAATGACATGAAATTTTCACCAGATGTTGGTAACAACCCAAGTGATCCATACATA
>NW_013952527.1:261932-265902 GCF_001266775.1 Austrofundulus limnaeus | reverse complement strand
GTATGGATCACTTGGGTTGTTACCGACATCTGGTGAAAATTTCATGTCATTAGCACCTCTAGTAATATATTCACTGAGAAAAATGATGACGTGTTCAATACTTATTTTACCCGCTGTATATTTACAGTGTATGTACACACTTTACAGTATGAATGAAGTTCTTAATTTGACATTCTGAAGCATCGGCCATTTTTTTTAAATATTCAGAACGTAATTATTTGCTGTACATCTACAACTGATTGACTTTTTAAAGTGGCCCTCCCAGCTGATCGACCTTGTTCAATACAAAAATATCTATTACTGAATTTTACAGATTTTGATGTAGAATTTGAAGTGTTAGTAGCTGAGTATTAATCAAACATTGAGCGTGACATCTCCTAAAATCACACCTTTAGTCTGGCGGCAGGTGATATGTGGTCTTTCAGCAACGACTTTTTTTTTTTGCTGTTTCCAGCAAACCAGTTTTTGTTAATAAATAATACCCAGCAAACTGTGTGTATAAGCTGCTAACATTAGTTATCTTTTTATTTTCTTGTTGAATGAGTTTTTCCGATTCTCCCTTTGCTGTTTCTTCATCACCGGTGCAGGCAAAAACACTAAACTTAATTTAAAAAGCATTCACAGTTTTACAGATCTGTCTCCTGCGTGTGACCCGTTTAAATATTTCCATATTCATAAAAACAATGAACAAATGGAAAACATCACCGGGGTTCTGCTCCTTTTCAAGTGTCTTTGAACCACGGTGTGATATCCTGTGTGTATGTGTGTGTTGGCAGGTGGACAGCGACACCATTTGGAACGAGATCCATTCGTCCACGGCTGCTCGTCTGGCCGTCGGCTCCGTGGTGGAGCTGGTTTTTAAAGTAGCATCAGGAGAGCTGAAGGTTGGTTTTAACGATCTGTTGAGATCATTTAGTCAATCTGGGATATGTTTTTAACAAAATGACAACACATTTTATGTTTTGGTACATGAATATTGTCTCTTTATTATTTTTAAAGGCTTTACTGCCTCTGTACTTTCAAACAGTGTAATTCTAGCTGAAATAAGTAAGTCTACATGTGTCAGTTTATTTTTTTATAGTTTTTAAAACAGTAAAGGTCATTTCATTTAAGATGCTTTTTTTTAAGTTTACAAGATTCTCTTGAATGCACCATAAACTCTCGCAGGCCGCGACCTACAGGGTGATTCATTTTACAAATATTTACTGTCCAATTAAAGCATTTGTTGCTTGTAGATGGCTGAATTTACAAGCTTCAAAAGTATCTTGTAAAAATATTTAGGTATTTCAGAGTCACAGTCATACTGTGTCAAAGTTAATGTGCCTTTTTTTTAAGATTTCAGCTTCATTTTTTTTTTTTATTTTACTTTATTTTTTTGTAAAATGGCTCTGAGAACAAGAATTTATGTGCACAGTTCAGAGCCTGAGGCTTCAGGTTCTTTGTAGACAGAACAGCAGAAAGGAAAATGTTTTGGCTTATAGTTTGTCCACCACATCACTCAGTTTTACAGTAGTAGATGGAAGTCCCAAATTAGCAAAAATGAAAATAAATCGCAGTTCAGTCACCTGGTTGTTTAAAAAACAAGTTGAAAAAGCTTTTCAGGAGAAATATTTCTTGCTAATTAGACAGTTTTGTATATATATACATATATAAGATAAGATAAGATAAGATAAGATAAAACTTTATTGATCCCACAGTGGGGAAATTAGCACATTATAATAGCTCAAAACAGGACAGGGTGAGATAGAATAAAGAAAGATAAGTAAAAGAAAAACACCCCCCCCCCCACTATACTCGTGATATATAACAATGTACATATACCTAGTATATTACATAAATGAATATACTGTATATGCATTATACATAGGTGCATATTACTGAGGCCAGTGTAGGTGAATTGTCCAAGTGACTGATAACATCATGATGTGTTATACAGTCTAACTGCAGTTGGAATGAATGACCTACGGAAGCACACACACACACACACACACACACATATATATATATATAGTAGGGGTGCAACGATACAGAAAATTCACGATTCGGTTCGGTTCAATACTTCAGTCTCACGGTTCGATATTTTTTCGCTACAAAAAAGACAAATGTCCACGCCCTTTTAACTTGTAATTTATTTAAATTAATTATGAACATTTGTTTAACCTCAAAAATACACTTTTTAAATGAAATGTTGCTGAAACAGTGAGTTTCTCGGGATCTACTCTCGACAGTGCAGCCTAGGCAGAGTAGTCGAACACAGATCCACTGATCCTTCAACACAGAGCATCTTCAGAAGACAAGTTGATAAAATAAATTWAAAAAAATCTGTATTGTTCGATACAGGGGTGTATTGAACCTAAAGCATTGTATTGAAAGGTTCGATACAGGTACATGTATTGTTGCACCCCATATATATGTAAAATTTGAAATGCAACAAAGAAGTCAAACTCGGATAATTTCCTGGTTTGAACTCAGTTTCCTTCTCTCAAACGTTACCTTCATGAACAATCTCAGGTCCAGTGGAAAGGAACGTCCTTTCATCATTTTCTTGTTCCAGAAAATAACCCCACCCACTGATACCTGACCCCCAACCCTTCACCCAGCCTTTGTATGTAGCCGTGGCTGTTTGAACCCAGCAGGGATTCCCGGCGCACAGGCCTTGCAAATGCCAGCAGGCCCCACTAACAGGCCTCCTTTTTTATTAGCCTTACACCACAGCCACCTGCAGAGCAGCCGTCCCACTTAACGTTAACTTACCACCGACGCACCGCAGACTAATGACATTCCTCAAAGTGAGACGGTAGCACACCACGCAGATAGGTTTTTGGTTTAGACTGACATCGTTCCGTCTGTTTTTCTGCTCGTCGGCTTTAACTGAAAGCTAATCTGTGCGACAGCGTTTAAGGTGGTGCAAATCCAAACAACACGTTCAGCTTTACGCAGGTGCACATTCATGGGCAGGCATTCACACTCCCATTTTTTATACGCACAGATGRTCCTCTCAGGATCCTCCACAGCCAAATGACCAAGTTCCACCTGCACCAACAACTCTGTGAACTCCACACATCGTCATAAATCTGCATGAGGAACACACACTCAGATGTACGTTGGGACACAYGCAGCTCTGCTCCCCGTTAGGTTTCTCCCCTGATCCTAATTTGTCATCGTTTTCACTGGGAAACGATCCTCCCCTCTATTTTTATCCTTACACCTACGCTCCCCACAACATGTGTGCACAACAAAACGCAGAGTTCCTCAAGTGGATGCTCTCAAATCAGCCGAGGCAGTCGTCGCTGCAGTAATCTTCTGGCTGGCTGCTAATCCACAGCAGCTGACTCAACATCATTAGTCCAGCTCGCCTCGCTCCGCATCAGCCCGAACATTTATCTAATGTCCCCACAAAGCAGTGGGAGACTCCCAGAGCAGTTACTGGGAGTGCTGCCTTAACTGACCCGACACCAGCATCTGGTTCTGTGCATTGGTACGTGCACGCCGTTCCACCCTCGGAGGAACAGAGCGGTGACATTCTTTGGGATGGCTTCGTACGAAACGTGTTTTTACTGAGAGGCAAGAGCAGACTCTGAGACAAATTCAGATTTAGACTCGAACTTTTAATTGCAAAAGAGTAAAGCCACACAAATGCCTTCAGCTGGGCCAAAATACAGACTTTTGTTTCTTCTCGGAACATTTTGGTAAAGAATCAAAACAAACCAACACATTTTATCCATTTTCTTCCGGATCTGGCTACTCATCAGGGGCAAGACGTCACATCGATTGGGAGGATCTTCTCTACCCGGCGCCAGATTACTTTTACAACAATCTAAAACCTGATGAGTCTGGTGAAAAGCATGCGTTAACTCAGAGTTTCTCAAACTTATTTGGTCTGAGGACCTGGGGTACCAATTTCAAGGGACCCCCTCAGATGACTCATGCTGTTTTAAAAATGATTTCTTGCCATTTTAAACCGTAAACA
>NW_013952527.1:256960-261148 GCF_001266775.1 Austrofundulus limnaeus | reverse complement strand
ACAACAACAACAACAACAATAATAACTATTTGTACAGCACCTTTCTAAACAAATGTTACAAAGTGCTTTACATTGAAAAATAAGTTAAAACATCAAAGAAAACATGAAACAAAATATACCAAATCAATTACAATAAAACCAAAAACTAACAAAAAACATTATCAAATATTAAAAACCTTATTAAAAAGGTAAGTCTTAAGTAAAGATTTAAAAGAAAACAATGAGGTAGCCTGTCTAATTTTTAATGGAATTGCATTCCACAAAAGGCCATGGAAATTATAATTTTGTTTGTTTGTTTTACTGGTGCATTGTTCCCCATATGTATTTATGCCTTTTTTTAAACCAAAAAATTAAATTAAAGGTTTATTGTAATTTTTTTGAGGACCCCTAAAATACAACTCGCGGACCCCAGTTTGAGAACCTCTGCATTAACTAATCCATCTCTTTAAGTGCACTCTGTTCAAGATAAACCGTGACAGGATAATTTTGGACAGAATCACATTGTAACCATAACACAAAGAATGGTAATGCCCAACTCAGATCATCAGATCATGAGGTGAAATGTTGATTTTTTTTTACTTTAGGATTGTGCAGCCAGGTCTCAGGTGTGCTTGAGGTTGTCAAACTTTATTTTACTGTTAAACCAGGGAAATCCCACTGAGATCATAGATCTCTTTTGCAAAGGAGGCCTGGGCCTGAAGGCAACCCATTGTACATGTTTTTGTGTTTGTGTTGTGGAAACCGGAGTACCCAGAGAAAACCCACGCAAACATGAGGAGAACATGCAAACATCTCACGGGTCCGAACCACTGAGCCACCGTGCTGCCAAACGTCCTATAAACGTGAGCGTCTGTTTGCTTTGCAGAATGGTTTTGCTGTAGTTCGACCACCCGGACACCACGCTGAGGAGGGTACACCCATGTGAGTCATGTGCATATTTGACCAACAAAAAAAAAAAAGAAAAGAAAAACTACCAGGACAGTTCTGTTGAGGAATATAATGCATTCATTCATGCAACTGTGTTCTTGTCATTTAGGGGCTTCTGTTATTTTAACTCAATCGCCATTGCAGCCAAACTCCTGCAGCAAAGGCTTAACGTCAGCAAAATCCTCATAGTGGACTGGGTGAGTTTAATTATTGCATTTTCTCGTATATGTCTAATTCTTCTGATCTAGTAGGTGCAGTCGAACCAGTTTTTTCAACACTTCAATGACATAAGTTAATAAAGCCATGAAGGTATAAAAATTATTATTATGAACACAGCAATCAAAAGTGACTTTTAAGCRTCTTCCTCAAATATAAGAAGGCCTGATGAAGACCTCCTGGTGTCCCGGAGCCATGCTTCTTGGCCGGTCACGGTCATTCCCGAAATCCTTTGAAGGACCGTTTCATTTCCTCTCTCCATGTCGCAGACGGAGCTCAGGCTCRTTCTCGTGCCGCCTGCCTGCAGCTAACAGGGACGTTTTTTTTTTTTAGGAGCGGGGTATAAAAGCATTCTTTGAATACAGAAAAGTGAGGTCATTTAATTGATGTCATGTTGTTGGCAGGAGAAAGCAGCTATTAAAGCTGAGTGCTTTTATAGAATCCTGCTGATGGTTSTTTTTCGACATCACGACAGGCTGCAGCTGAGATGTAGATTAACTGTCTCTCTCTGTCATGAAGTTTGTCTAAGAGCAGGTGTAGAGATTAATAGTCCTTCAGTTCTGCGAGTTATTTTATGTGCTACTGGTGGCGAGGTAGTTTCTATTTAAAGTTGTGTTTGTTGCTTGTTACACGAGTCATTCTCTCCAAGCTATTTATAAATGCTCATTTTGGAATGAAATTTATTGCTTTAACCCGTCGGTTCTGAATATTTCCAGGACATCCATCATGGAAATGGCACTCAGCAGGCTTTCTACACGGACCCCAGTGTTCTCTATCTGTCTCTGCATCGCTATGATGACGGGAACTTCTTCCCAGGCAGCGGTGCACCTGATGAGGTGGGTTTTCTTTCAGCTCACTGGTTTCTCTACAGTTCTGCTTATCCACTGTTTTCCTGAATTCGCACCACTACCCATAATTCRTAGCGRCAGTTGGTTTTATCCTCCACTTGCGCTGTTGTTTACAATTATGAGGATATACCATCGCTGTTTATCAAAGTATTTTTCACTGAAGTTTCTTTTACCTGGAGTAAATGGCWGCACATCGGAGGTGTATGTACTGTAAGGATGTTTTAAGGACAATTCTTTAACAGTGGCTCAGCCGTCACTGCTCACAGACTGATAACATGAAGCTATGTCCCGATGTTAGCTACTACTGACATCAACTACCTCGCCTTTCCTGAAGACRCACACACATGCAAAATCATAAATGTTAATAGTTCTTGAAGTAAAATGTTCCTAAAACCCCCAGAATTGTAATCCTAAACATAAAATTCACTGGGTGCTAGTTTGCTTGTAATCTTTAGAGTTGAGTTGGAGGGTTTCATACAGCTGCAGTCACTTTAAATAAATGATAAGTAAAAATAAACTGCCTCTAATAACTCCATTATCATATTCTTGATTTAAAACAAACCAGAGACTTTTAAAGCCCCTGGGGGCTAATCTCCTCGTCTTTTATTCCTGCCATATAGACAAAATATTTTAGATGAAGAGGATTGGTTAATATTCCCAGCTAACTCAAAATTAAGACAGTTAAATTGTCATTTATAAAGTTTTGCCAGCATGCAGCTACAAACATGGGCTTAATATGTCTCTAAAACTGAGACGTAACTGCTAATAACACGCTAACACTACAGCGAGCTAATGCTAACACCACTTTAACTCAGTAAAAGCAAAGAACTGCATGATTAAATAGTGAAACGGGGACAAATCAGGTACAGATTCAGGGTTTTAGTTGATATTGCTGGAAGCTGTCTGAGTCAGTGGTCCAGACGAGCCGACTGTTTGGAGGCCAGTCTTAGTCCAGATAGAGCTCTGGGTCGGGGTGAATATCTGTGGGCTTTTGTTGATAAAATGAAAAGGGGAAAAAAACCTGTCTTCTGTGGGTTTTGAGTTTTAAAGCTGCCAGCTACGTTAGTTTACGATCCTCCTTCGTTGGTATAAAGTGCAGTGTGTAGGGTGCTGAGCATGGATACCTTTCCTACTTCTTCTTGTTCCAGGCAAAACTTTTCTAAATTGTTTCTCTGTTTTCTTCAGTTGTTGCCGCTGACTAAAACACAATTTGAACCCGAACTTGTGATCGAGCCAGTTAAAGCAAAAAACAAACTGGTTTTGTTGTTATCATGAGCAATGAGTGACTCTGAATGAATGAATCTCTGGTTCTTGCTTTGCGTACCGGGAAAATGAAACTGGGGGGCGGAAGTAGCGGTCTGCCATGGCGGCCTACAGAAAGCTGTGGATAAAGCAACATGTTTTTGTGTTCCAGGTGGGCAGTGATGCAGGTGAGGGCTTCAACGTGAACATGGCTTTTACCGGAGGACTTGAACCCCCCATGGTTGATGCAGACTACCTTGCTGCATTCAGGTAAATCAAAGAACCTGCGGACTTAAAGAGAGTGAAAAATTGTTGTATTTCATTTCTGCTCTGTCTCCGAGGACACGGTTTTCAAAAGGTCCCAAGCAGTGAAAATTTAGTGTTTTTTTTTTAATCCTGGTATAACAAATGATCTGCTGGGAGCAGCTCGAAAGGTAGGGTGCTGGTTCCAATGCCAGGCCTGATGTCTGTTTGATCTTTTCACCGCTGCCATATATAAAACCTTTCACACTCAACGTCTCAGTGCAGACGGCTGCTTGTCACTCGCACAGTTCTGGATCATCTTGAAAGCAGCGGGCCCAGATTTGTTCCAGTGCTCTTTGAAGACGAGTCTGTGTTTTGAACTGTACGTCCATCTGGCCTGAACCCGACACATCAAACCGACCGGCCACCGTCTGATCGCAGCCTCTCTGCACGCAACCTCCGGGAAGCGTACGTCGGCCCGTTAATGCACATCAGAACCCCGTTTGCTTTTAGCCTCCTTCTGCTATTTATGCTCTTCTTTTCCTCTCTTCATCCTCCGCTTTCTACATGTGAACTGTCAACAGGCAATATTTTCTATACTTTATACTACACACATTTTTATAGCCTCCAACCGAAGCCAAAGTTACAGAAAAAAACTCACAAACAGTGGCGTCACTAGGCCTATTTTAGCGGGGCTGGAGCCCCCCTAAAA
>NW_013952527.1:249117-256686 GCF_001266775.1 Austrofundulus limnaeus | reverse complement strand
AAGGTAGAGATCCTCTTTGGTGTATCGTTATCCAATCCATTCCACTTGTTCATATAGAGTTCTCCGCCACCACATGAAATCCAGTCCACGTTTTTTCCTGCAACCTTAATAGCAGGATGCTAGCAAGTTTACATACAGAGCCAGCTAAGTGCAGCAGGAAGGCTCAGTGAAAAGTAAATATACAAAAGTTTTTCAAGAAAGTAAGTATTAATCATCACTGCTGGTAGTAACCATAAACATAAAGAGTAGATAGACAGACCATTTATAGTTTTAATGTTCAGTTTTGGGGTATTTTTGAATTGATGTTAAAATATTATTTAGCCTTGAATGATTGAAAAATAACTATGGAAAAAAATAATAATCTGAAAGTGTAGGTATTGTTCTCTAAATAAATGTTACTGAAATGATACTTTGTACTGTACACACACACACACACACACACACACACACACACAATACATATTTATACAAAAATTCTGTGCGTCTCCTTGGGGCTAAGCCCCCCATGTCCTTAAACCTAATGACACCCCTGCTCACAAATATCACATTTAAAAAAATTTGGATAATTGCACATGAGGATAGTGCAGTTACAAGTCAGCTTTTGAGCTCATAAACCATAATTTATGTTTTCAAACTTATTGAAATACACATTTCACATGCACTGTACTTCAGCTTCTTGTACCTTTGTGTCCATTGTTGAAATATTAGTGAAGTTGTGTTTGTATCAGATTGTTTAGATGAGGAGATTGGTTGTTCATCGGTACATAATGCTGCACGTCTTTAATCCCCTGGAGCCTCTGCAGGACTGGAGGTTTTATAGTCTCTGTGGGACAGCAGCAGACCTGTCCAGCACCTTCTAAACACACACAGTCAGTCATAGATGGAGTGTGCAACTGTGTATTCTTTGCTCAGAAGTAAGTAAAATAGGATCACATTCTGGATCTGTGGTTCCCCAACAACCACATGATACACAGTCTGATAGTTTATCTGCACTGTTGTCTCCCCCCTTCCTCTCTGTCTGTGGGTTGGGGAGGGGTTTCTTGCCTTGCAGCCATCCAATTCCTCTGCTGGCCTGTGCCACGTTGCATTTGCATAGGATCAAGTCTGAGCCTCCAGAAAAAACGCAGAGGGAAAAAAGATAAGAAAATTGGCCCTAATGAAAACCAGAAGCACTGTCTCACTGTCTCTCTCTGTCTCTCTCTSTSTMTSTSTCTCTCTCTCTCTCTCTCTCTCTCTCTYTTTTTTTTCTCCCCCCACCCGTCCGCCCCAAGTCCCCCTTTTTCGCCATGAACTTGGAAAGAGGAGAGAGCAAGAGAATTAAATTTAATTCAAAACAGCTCTGTGCAGCTCCAGATGACAGGGCTTTGAAGTGTAAGTGTGCGTGTGTGAGTTTTTCACTCTCTTCTTCTCTCTCCTTCTTTTTTTTTCAATGAACGAAGGGGGGAAAGCCTTCAAGTGCTGCAGTTAACCTTTCACTTGCTGGTTTGATGAAAACGGCTCCCTCTAAAGGACACTTCATATTTCTTCCACCTGACTTCCGTAAAGGAAAGAAGGATCAAATTTTATGCAAATTTTAATGTTGTAGCTCGATCATAACGAAACGAGCATTCCTTGAAAAACATCGCCCAAAGTTTTAAACCATGTTTCTGTCTTTTATGTCTAATAATAAAAAGTATAATTAGAATTTCAGTCCTGCCACTCCTCAGATAATACACGTAGRCCTGTTGCTTTATGTAAAGCATCTGATTAGGCGTGAGCCGACCATTTTTATGGGTACAACTCGTTTTGCTCAAGCTGTTCCATTGTTGATGGCTCAGTCATAATATCCCCCATAATTTAAAACGAGTCCCTTTCATCTCTGCATATGTAGTCTCTGATTCACGACCCATCAGTCCTCCTCAAAAACCACTGGTTTCCTTCTTTTCCCAGTCTGCTAATTGATCTCTGYGGCTCTTTATTTCCTTAGACGTCAGGGTGTTATTCCTGTGGGCRTGGGCTGGAACTGATGACACCAGCAGTATTCACCTTTCACAAACCAGAACTCTTTCTGTTGGCGTTCAAGGTTGGTGGAGGGGGTGTGGAAGCCGTCAGTGGTTTAAGCGTCCTTGGTAGTCATGGTTTTTCTCTGGGTCTGTTGCTGACTCCTGTTATTAAGTGAGGTATTTTATGGCTCAAATGTTAATAGAMTAAGGTTGCGGGTAGATTATTTCATATATCTTTAAGATTCTTCATCTCTCAGTTTTGTCTGTTCCCTCTCCATCAGTCGTTTTCGCTGAAGCTCTTTCATCTCCCAAGCATGACGTTTTTCCCTGACGTGCTGCCAGATCCTCTCTAGAGTASGGTGACGCACGCTCTGCATGTCTGGGACTCCCAAAAACCTCCTAAAGCTACGTCCCACCTCTCCCTCAGACAGCTGTGTGTTCGTTAGAGTGTTGTAACGGAGGGGGGCAGAGGGAGGGYTGAGCACAGCTCAGGGCTGTAATTAGGCGGTGTGCAAGAAATGGAAAAACCTGCGGCCTACAGAGTTCAGGGTGAGCCGCCCGCCCACATCCATCGAACCAGCAACCGTGTTCCTGAGGTCGACAAAGTGCAGGGGACCTACAACAGAACTCTGCGGTACTCCGTCAYTCGCAAACCTCACCGAAACACAACTTGCCAAAATAACCCAAAAACCTAAAGAAATAAAAACTGTTGTGCAGAGTCAGAAGTCCCACAAGGAATCAAAGAAAAAACACTTGTTTTGGCAGCTGGGAAGTYGTACTAAAAACACCTTTTTTCAAAAAGTCAATTAAAGGTGCGCATCACAAGCTATGAAATTAAAAATAAAAAGTTGAAACTGAACTATTTCCAAATATTGATATTCAGTTCTGAAATGTAAATGAACACAAAACACCAAATTAAACAAATGAATGAAACTCCCATTCAGCCCGAGTAAAAAGCCAGAAAAAAAGGTTTTCTTCAAAATTCAGGAAACAATTTGTGCATTAAAATAGTTGCATTTTTTCTTTATGAAAAGATAACTTTCTATCTTTTGTTTTGTTTATACCTTTTGTGATGCAGACTAGAATAAAGTCAAATTAAAAATCCTACTTTTGTGTTATTATTCGGTACAATACTGTTTAGTTTCATTTCACCACCATGACCCAGTAAACCTCAGAGGATTTTCCAGCCACAGTGCTCCGCTGCACAGAACCCCAGTGTTGATTAGATTTTCCTGACATTTCTCAGCAGTTGTGTGCCAAATGAAGTTTGTATACAAACAGCCCTCATTCACCACACCCATCCAGTGTTAGAAATATCCTCCATAATTAACACACATACATGCATGCAATTATATCCATCCTCCTTTTTACTTAGGGGCTGTGGAGTGGATTGATGCCTCCAAATTTCCAGTCTTTCCACTTCAAACATTTCTGTGGAAATAATCCCTGCCACACACTAAGCTGACACATAAACACAACCTGTGGATGTTTGTTTGGAAGAGCTTGAAAAGGAGGGAAATAATTTAAAGGAAATGAGTKATGAGTGCAACAGTTAATGTTTTGATTCATATTTGTTGTCTCTTGACGTGGAAACACCTTGGGGTCCCGCAGAAGAAGCTCTAGAGTTTTTCTGGGGAGAGAGATGTMTAATTCTCTCCTTGGCCTGCTGCCTTTGCAACCTGACCATGGATCAGTGGTGGAAAATTACCCTTGGATCTCTTGTTCTATTTTGTCATACAAATACAACATTTCCAAAAAAGAAAGCATAAATAATTAATCTTTTGTTTTTTGTGTCATCCTCACTCTAGAACGGTGGTCATGCCCATCGCCAACGAGTTTGCCCCGGACATGGTTCTGGTGTCTTCTGGCTTCGATGCGGTCGATGGACACGCTCCACCCCTGGGGGGATACAAACTGACAGGCAAATGTAAGCACTGATCGCAGTGGTGGTCACCAGCCCGCTAAAGTGCAAATCCGCTAATTGCGGACCTAAATATTTTGTTTGCACTTTAGCGGTCTTACTAATTTTTATAATTCATAAGCGGATTGGTGCTTTCTAAAGTTATAATGCAGTACCGCTAATAACTAATTATCTACCATTATCTTGAACAGCGGAAGATATGGCTGTCAATGAATCACAACACATGATCTGTTTAACAGCACCCCTCCCAGATAAACACACTTATTGAGAAGGTATACATCCTTGCTGACTGTTTCTTTCTGTCACGGTTCTGATTTCCCACAATGCTTTGTGTCTGCTTACATAGCAGGAAGGCAACATTTAGTACTCCCTGTCCCAGTAAAAACAGTAAACGTTTGCAATCCATACTAAAATTTTGTATGTATTGATTTATTTTACTTTACAATCGGAGCTCTTTTTATTAAAAAAAATGTAAACGCTGGAGCTCAATACTTCACGTAATTGGTCGAAGCAATCGGCCAACGTGGTTAGACAGACATCTAGTGGTCAACTGGAGCAACTACATGGAAAACTTTAAAATCCAAGCTCTTATTTTGAAGTTTGCAGATAGTTTCCTGTATTCCGTGCTTTCATTTCCCGTCACAAATCCAATCCGTCATGTACCCAGATTGCATCGCTTCAGTTTTCCAATAAACCGTTTTAAAATTACTTTATTGATGCTTCTTTAATGAAAAATCTACAACAAACAAAAGAAAAAGACAAAGAAGCAGCCGAACTAGCAATCCTCAACAACTTTTTTAATTTTTACACCAGGAGCCAAAGGTCTGTTTCAGGAAATCACATCCCCAGCAATCGTCGGTTGTAGAATCAAGTTGTAAAAGGGTTCATATACCGCTAGTTGGCAGTGTTGTGCATATATTGTACATGAATTGTTGCCAGTTAGTAAGTGTCAAATTGAACTTGTGCTTTAAAATTAGCTTCTGCTAGTTTTTCTATAGCATAAGTGCTTTTGAAGTTGCAGACTAAAATATTTTCATAAGCGCTTTAGAAATTGCGGAGCTAATTTTTTGGATTAGCGCTGCCCACCACTGACTGATTGTATCAGTTTAGTTTAATAAAGTTTTTTTTAAGAATGCAGTGATTCAAAATTCTCAAATCAGTTTTATATCAAAGAACCTGAGGATATTTGCCTAAGAATTACCAACAATCACACACGCCTTCTGCGTGTGTTTTGGTATTGAATTGTATTCAGATGGAGACGTTCATGCCAGGAAAGAGCTTTCCTCAAACCGCCCTGCAGATCCCAAATAAGAGCCGGGGTCTTGGTTGTCAAAGGGTGTGTTACGGCTGGTTTAGAGAGGATTGTAGGGAAAGGAGATGGAGCAGTATTCGGTGGGGAATAAAGTATGATTGAATGAATAAATCTGAGCTTCCCTGCTCCTGAGAGGAAGAAACATCAAAGGCTGTGACTGAGATTATATTTATTAAAATTAAACCTGGCTCATATTAGGGCTTGTTTTTTGGCCTCCAGTAAATCCACAGTGCTCTATTTTTCCCTTCCTCGTCTCTCTGATGCGTCGTTCGTGCCGTTTTGGTTTTGTTTGTTTTTCCTTTTTATCAAAAAGAGGAAGTTAGAAGCTCAACCACAGTTCTCGTTCATTGTTTATCTTATTATTATTTTTTTATTTTGCTCTTTGTCCCTTTCCTTCTCCTCACTGTCATTTCCTTTGTCTTCAGGCTTTGGCTACCTGACCAGGCAGCTGATGGGTCTGGCGGGCGGCCGCTTGGTGCTTGCCTTGGAGGGGGGTCACGATCTCACAGCCATATGCGACGCCTCTGAAGCCTGCATCTCAGCTCTGCTTGGCAATGAGGTAAGTTAAACTCAGTAAATTAAAGGTTAAATGCTGGGGTTTAATACATATTTGAAAACTCCATGCATAGACAAAATGTATTGTTTTGCCGTTCGTATTATTTTGTTGCTTTACATTTATTCACATTATTAATTATTTCAACATGGGCCTAAATTCTAGTCTAGAAGTTTCTTCTTCCAACTTGCTGGAAGCAAAATTCCTAAAACGACAACTCTGATCCACTCTGTTGTGCTAAAGTCTTGGAACAGCTTTTCTGTAGCTGCTAAAGCTGTTTTTTCCTTCCTGAATTCTGCAAACACATAAACATTTACAGCTCTTGGGACCCTTTCATGTGGCTTGACATCGGTGCTYATAATAAACTATGTCACATAGCAGAAATGCACAACTATGTTCTTCAGCTTTCATAATAAACAAATTTATGTGCATAAGAACTGAGATATTTACTGCATGTGTGCTGTTAAAAATGTCCAAGTCTAAACTGAAATCAGTCCTGCTGAAAGTTGTGTTTGTTAAATATTGGAGGGTTTTTGTTCATGCTCTGCAGATCTGTTGAGTTTTTAAATGGGCCGATTGTAAAAAGCAAAATGAAAAGCTTTATTTGCTCAGATAATTGAAAGTATTTCTTCGTATCAGACTTGTCAAAGAACGGTAACATTTTAAAAGATTAATCCAACAAGTCTGCACCTGGGTCAGAGCAGGTCAGGCTTCGAGGACAGATTTTTTGCTGTCATGAAGCTTTGTTGCTCCAGTTTGAAGGACACTCGTTTTACTCACACCTCCACCCTGCAGAGAGGCACTGAAGCGAGCCCGGGTCTTTTGCTTCTAACGTTTCAGCGGCCTGCTGGGCACCCCCCGCTGGCAGTGGGTTCGAGGAGGTCCCTAGATGGGTGCCACGGTGAGCTGAGAATTTGAAAATCGGCAGGAGGCAGAGGGGGCCGTCAGTTGCCTCTGGCCTGCAGGGCACCGCTCTCACCGACGGCCCCGTCACTGATCCACATCTGAAAACGCTTACCCTCACACCTCTTCCAGCAGGGTCAGCCTGGGTCTGGGGATCAGATAATAAAAGGAAATGGAGTAATCATTTGAGCCAAGAGGGAGGAAACTATTGTTATTCAGCAGCCGTAGAGTTCTGTATCTGCAAGTGTTAGATTATTTCCAAACATACATTTATAGTAGTGGGTCGGTGTGTTTGGATGTCAGTTTTTACTCCGAGAGTTAAATATTAGGGGAAAAAAACAATAGAAAATGAGATGGCTTTGATGAAGTGTTATTTTTCTTTCTGTGCRAACCTAAAGTTTTCTCCAGCTGGCAGCAAGTGATGTCAGCTGTTTGAACAAAGACATATTTTAGTTGTTTGAGGCTGTGATAGCTGATAGTGACTAAAGGAATAAAACAAAGCTTAAAGATCCCTAATCAGATAAAAAAGACAGGAAGAAAACTTAGGCTATGTAACAGACTTGGAATGCTGCTGGGAAATGTCAGTGTGGTACTGAGGTAAAAGATGAGAATAAATACCTGTGCCTTTTTTTTTACCTCCGCCAAGGGCGAGGTAATGTTTTCGGTCGCGTATGTCTGTCTGTCTGTTGTTCTGTCGTTCTGTCTGTGGACAACATTACTCAAAAATTTGTGGACGGATTGCCATGACATTTTTACCACTTGTGGGTACTGGGCCAAGGAACACAACTTTAAATTTTGGTGATGTTCCGGATCACGATGCGAATACGGGAATTTTTTTTCTTTTAACACTCTGAGATCGGCAAAGCTGTGATGCTTTCACAGGGCGTGGGTTTCAAAT
>NW_013952527.1:242807-248249 GCF_001266775.1 Austrofundulus limnaeus | reverse complement strand
GTGTGTGTGTGTGTGTGTGTGTGTGTGTGTGTGTGTGTGTGTGTGTGTGCCCCTCCTAAATCCATTATATTACCATCATAAAAACCTTTGGTCGAGCTTTTCAAACGTAATGTCTTTTCTTGGTTTATAGGTTTGGACCTTTTCAGTTACTCTCCACATTGCACATTTATGAAAATTTTAAAAACGTATTTTACAAAAGGATAACATTTAAAATGTATTGAATTTTTTTTCTTCTTTCTGCCTCCTTTCATTTCACGTGTTATTTTTTTCTCTTTGTTATGTATAAAATTTGCATTTTATTTTAAACTAAATAAATAAATAAATAAATAAATAAATAAATAAATAAATAAATAAATAAAATTTAAAATACAGTAAGTAATAATTGGCAGCAGGTATGTTAATCCTATTGTTTTACTGTTTACTAGTGGAAGGAATGTAGCTGTCAAGCTTTAGGCATTAGTTGTTGTTTTTAAGAGCTCAAATTAGCTGTAAAAAAAATGGCCGAATGGCGCTTTATCGTAAAGTCTCCCATTAAAAAGCTCATGAATGATGAGTTTGCAGCCACGCTAGTCAACTCCGAAGTCTGAACTAGTCTGTGATTTCTCACAAACAGATGTTGGCCAACTCCTAACCACGGTTGTTAGCAATTATTTGATAAACAACAAGCTAATATGCTAATTGTTACCAGCTGTCCATGAGGTAATTAAGCGTGTTTGCACTCTAGTTACAGTAAGACGCTCCACTTCACCTGTCCCCCTTTAGGCCTGAGTGTTCCCAACAAATCCAAAGCAAACCTACATTCTTATCTGGAAAAGATCACCTGTTTTGCACAATGCACGTGATTACCTCGTTCAGTTAGCGTAACGTAATCGGACGATTTTGGCAGCCGCCGACAAATGCGCATGGACAAGACCGTAAACAAAGAATGCCTTGTGCACTTTTTCTTTTGCTGAACAAGTGGAATTCCTCCTCTTTCCACTGTTTTCATTTGAGCCTCCCTCAGGAATATATTTTTTTTTACCAGAGCACATTCCTCTTTTTCAGCTTGTGGCTTTCCACGGTGTCTCGGTTTTGTTGGCTGGGCCCCGTGCTTTGTGTGATGTCTGCATCACACACGTAGACGTACGCAAAGATCAGCAGTCCGAAGGACATCTTTCACTCTGCCTCTCTTAAACACTGCAACACATTTGATGTCCAACTAAAAGCCCATCCAGGACCACAAAGTCAAACAAACTGAAATGTTGCCACGGATGATGTCATGCACAAACGCAGGCTTGTTCATAGTACTCTGGCATGTGTGCGAGCTCATATGTGTCTTTACCGTACCTGCTGTCCGGGGGTCCCTGGGGTACCATGACAAGAGTCATTAAAGTTTATAAGCGTGAGGCCCAGTTGTCAATCAAACTGACAAGCCGCCCCTGTCCAGCCCTGCTCCAAGGTGAGCTCCACCAAACCCCAGAGAACCCCTGACCTCCCCCTGACTCTCTGACTGGGAGCTGAGGGGGAAGCTGGGTCAGCAGGGCCGGGTGAAGCTGAGCTGGGACCGGCTCGGGTTGTGGCGGTCGACGGCTGCTGCCGGAAACTTGGAGAAGCAAGTTTTGACTGAAGGGCTTGATGGCTTTGAGTCGTCCAACGTGGAAATTTTCGAGATGGGAGTGATGAATAAGTTCTGCTGTCTCCCACTCAGCCGCAGTTAAAGCAATACATCACTTTCAGACAGAGTCAGTTTAATATGCGTCAGTCTTGGTCTCGATGGTGACTTTTCTTGGCTGTCCGTTACTAAAGCTGACAGAATTGTACATTTCTGAAGGCAACAACAATCATCACCAAAACCAGGCAGGATGCAAACCTCACCCTCCTATTTTTTCTGACTGTAAAGACAAGTGATTTGACATATGCGTGCAACTGGAAGTTTAAACCAATACAAATAGGCGATTCCAATTTTTCCAGAGGTTTACCTTCTCAACCCTCAGTGTACCGCCGTGGTACATTCCCAGTTTTTGGTTTTTACATCTTACCCTTGCCGCCAGGGACGTTGTATTTGCATAATAGACTGTTCAAACAATTCGATTGGTTGTCTTCTTTTGATTGACACCTCTTTTGACCAGTTGGGTTAATCTTTAGGCTCTCCAGAGCCCAAAATGGGTGGCAAGCCCCTCATGTCCCACTTGTATGTGGTATACGTTATTGATTGACTAGAATGGGCCAGTCTGAGTTTCATTCTGACATGACAGTTGTGTAGCCAACCAGGTTACCTTTTATTCAAAATGCAGCTTTGGAAAAAGAGAAATACCTAATTTAATTTGGGTTAGGGTTAGGATTAGGGTTAACAGGTTAAAATATTTTAGGTGCAAAAGACAAACAAGCTTCCTTTTGKTCAAAACACCATTAGAATTAGGATTTATAGTGAGACAGGTTAATATATTTGATGGGTTATGCCTTTTACCAGACTTATTTGAAATTTCGTACTTTGTCTTAAAGGGGCGATATTATGTGTTTCTCAGGCATATATTTAAATACTATACCATAATAAAGTATCTATGTCACCTTTAGTTGTTATTAAAATGCTGTTTTTATGTTTAAATAGAAAATAAACTTATCTTCTCCTCACTTCCTCTTCTAAACGCCTTGAAATTGGCCTCTGTCTCTTTAAGAACCTCCTTCCGCTTCTGTCCGGTCCCATTTCAGTGCAGGGGGTCGCGCTCGCGGGGGGCGGGGGTTCGCTCATGCTCTATGATGCAGTTTACTTGGCATCTGAAAATACATTTCCTCAAAGGTATCTTTAATCTGAAAAGAGCTTCACTGAGTGAGAACTAATGTTGAGCTCAGCAGACAGTTAGGTTTCACTCTCACTTTCACCTGAGAGCCTGCAGGAGTCATGGGTGGGGTGTGTGGGGAGGGGTTGCGCTCTGCCATGAGGAAGTTCAGCTTAAAGACACGTCCCAGGGGCATTCCTGGTCCCCACCTGTCGTTTTGCTCCTCAGCATGGCTTCCTAAAAACACTGCAGGATTTCTCAAACATGCATGAATGAGTCAAAGCAAGGCTTTGGGCATGTTTTTTATGAGAGTATTACATTATAACATGATATAAAACTCAAAAAAGTTGATTTTACATGATCTTGCCCCTTTAAATAAATCAGATGAGTTTCTGTAACTTTCAGTGCACGTTATGTTTGCATGCACCTCGGTTCGTTCCTGAGTGCACGATGAAGCCTGTCGTGCCACAGCAGGATTAAAGTATCCGTCTCCCCCAACTTGCCTCTTTCCCTCGGCTCCGTGGTCCCCTCCCAGTCTCTGCATGTCCTCCTTAAAAGAAAACATGAGTCGTTTTTTTTTTTTTTTTTGGTTTTCCTCTCTAGTATCCTGCTCCCAAAATGTCAAGCCAAATCTTTTTTTTCCCCTTCTTTTTCTCTTCTCTTCATGTCTCTTTTTCCATGTTTCCATGTTGGCGCGTTATTCCGCTGGGATTATGACTGAGCAGAAAAGGGCATGTGTGTTGTCTTTGCTAGAATGTGGAGCTAAATGAGCCCGTTGGACAAAATGGGATGAGAAAACGCTGCATGAGCAGTCAGCCAAAGGGGAAATTAAATCATTCCGGGTTAGGGAGGCTCTTCGGGGAATAGCTTTGCGGCTTGAAGAATTTCTTAGCCCCGTTCTCTGAGGTGTGTGTATGTGTGAACAAGCACTTTCCAAGTTTTTGCATCTGCGTACACATGTCCTTAGAGTGGGACTCAGAACAAAGCTGTAGTTTGTGTCAAAGAATAGCAGAGCTGTTTGAGTGGGAGGAGGTGTGCATCTGCAGGCAGATTTGTATTTTTTTATTGTGTCAGCAGCTTGAGATTGTTCCCAACCTCTTGGACCGACTCAACGGTGGGTTGTGGTCAACTTTTCAAAACTGATCCTGCAAACCACGAGGGACCCGTGGAAGGTCAAACGGGGTTTTGGAACGAACTCTCTGAACACCTGTCAGGCTCATTCGTAGAAATACTTACAGAGGCGACTATTAGATCCAAGAATAAGATGCTCTAATGTTTAATGCCTTTAACTGATGCTGACTCAGTTTACAGCAATTAAATTATAATAAAAGTATCTTCCATACATGTCAAGTTGGACAGATTGTCTGTAAATTACACAGATTTCCCCCCGTTTTGCAGGTATACAGATTTAGAGAGAAATCTCACAGATTTTTTTTGAAAACTCAGCTTCATATTTTAAAAAAAGACACTTTTATCACCGACCCATGTTCTGTCTGTCCCCGCGGCACAAATCTTTGAGGGTTCTACAGGCACATGTATGATCTTGTCCAGTTTGACTAATTGTAAAAAAAAGTGTAACCTTATTATTGTGACAAAACAAAACTGGAAATGTTTTCTGTTTTGTTTTTGTTTGCGTTTAGTTGGATCCCATTCCTTACGAGGTGCTTCAGCAGAGACCGAATGCCAACGCCGTGCGCTCAATGCAGAAAGTAATTGACGTTCACGGTAAGTAAATCACTTTAATTTCAGCTTCTTCTACGTTTTTCTCTTATAATGTCATACTGAATATTTTGGTTTAACCAGCCTATGAGCTCATTTGCATCTGAACTATCCTTGGAAAATACATTGCGAATGCACAACCTAATAACATAAAGATATCTTGATGAAACAGAGAGATATAAACTGCCGTTTTGTTTTGAAAAAGTAGACAAAAAAGAAAATTTTGAAAACCTGTGTGTCCTTAGAAACTGCACTTTACTTTTACATGCTAATCTGTTTCATCCATTTATTTGACATCCACAATCGCATGATCTGCAGCGAAACCGCTGTTACGTGAGCTTTTTCTGCTGCAGGTAAATACTGGCGCTCGCTGCAGCGCTCGGCCTCTACACTCGGCTGCTCGTTGAGCGAAGCTCTACAGCGAGACACGGAGGAGGCCGAAACCGTGTCTGCCATGGCTTCATTGTCTGTCGCCAACAAGCACATCGGAAAGAGGTTTGTGGCGAGCTCCGTCCACGTTTGTTTTGTGCTTAGAGTTGATAAAACTAAAGCCACAGCCAGCTAACAATTGGATGAAGACACAGTTTGATATTATGATATGTTAGTTATGGTACATGTAATGTCAGTGGTTGATGATGACAAGTAATCAGTTAACTTTCGTCCTCCTTTGTGTGTTAAACTTTCCTTTCTGGCTTTATTTTCTGGAAGGTTTAATTTCTCAAAAAGACAGCTCCACTAATATGTTTGCCTGTGACCACGTTAAATTTAAACAGTGGTGGGCAGCGCTAATCCAAAAATTTAGCTCCGCAATTTCTAAAGCGCTTATGAAAATATTTAGGTCCGCAACTTCAAAAGTGCTTATGTCATAGAAAAACTAGTGGAAGCTAATTTTAAAGCGCAAGTTTAATTTGACACTTACTAGCTGGCAACAATTCATGTACAATATATGCACAACACTGCCAACTAG
>NW_013952527.1:236246-242660 GCF_001266775.1 Austrofundulus limnaeus | reverse complement strand
GCGATGCATTCTGGGTACATGACGGATTTGATTTGTGACGGGAAACGAAAGCACGGAGTACAGGAAACTATCTTCCCTTCAAAATAAGAGCTTGGAATTTAAAGTTTTCTATGTAGTTGCTCCGGTTGACCACTAGATGTCAGTCTTCATCACCATAACATCTTTAGATCATTTCTGCGTCTCTAACCCCGTTGCTTCGACCAATTACGTCAAGTATTGAGCTCCAGCGTTTAAACTTTTTTTTTTTAAAAAGGAGCTCTGATTATAAAGTAAAATAAATCAATACATACAAAATTTTAGAATGGATTACAAACGTTAACTGTTTTTGCTATTGCCTTCCTGCTATGTAAACAGACACAAAGCATTGTGGGAAATCAGGACCGTGATCGAAAGCAACAGTCAGCAAGGATGTATACCTTCTCAATAAGTGTGTTTATCTGCGAGGGGTGCTGTTAGACAGATCACGTGTGTTGTGATTCATTGACAGCCATACCTTCTTCTGTTCAAGATAATGATGACTGGTAGATAATTAGTTATTAGCGGTACTACATTTTAATTTTAGAAAGCGCAAATCGGAATTTAAATAATGCCAAATATAAATTCATACAACCTTTTTTTCTTATGTTCAATTCACATTCAGTGTTAGTTTTATCACTTCATTAGTAAATATTACTGGTTCTTTTCCAGGGCTGAAGAGGAACCAATGGAAGAGGAAGCTCCGATGTAAAACAAAACAAAAACCAGAGCTAGACTTCAACCACTCAGACCGGTGTTTAACTTGGGTCCGTAGATTCCTCTTACGCCTCACCACCGTCGTACCGAAGAGGCGTTTTTGTCACGAGGACGACAAGAAGAGCTGACAAAAGTGGCATTGAGAAGAAAGCTGAAGATGAACTTTTCTCCATCCCTCGTGCACAGGACGGTTCACGCTAACGTGTTGCACTCGCTGGCGTCGGACGTTCGGAGGTTCAGTCAGTTATCCCGCAGCGGCTGCCTCAACTGCTTTAGAAACAAAAAGAAAATAAAAACACAACACTAGACATTTCATTTTTAACTACCGGCAGTTTCATCTTCACACTCTTAGAGCCACCGGAGCTGTTGTAGTCAAGACTCTGCACTGACTCCTGCTTTTTACAAACTGAAACAACGTTGTTGAGTTTTTCTGCGTTTTTTGCAAAAGAAAGTTACTGATGGAAAGGTGAGCAGATTGCCTGGATTCTGACTGTAAAATGAACATTTGTGCCTTTTCTTTTTTTTAGGTTGGGTGGGTTTGTCTCAATTGAAAGAACTTTGCCTTAAAACCAGATATTAAAGGGAGGCCTCTTGGACCAGACCCCTCAGGCTCTCCCCTCTCCTGGTAAAGCACTGGCTGCCTGCATGTTTTCGGCACATAGACTGGTGGACTTTATTTTCCTGTTTCTCTCTCCATCTTTGCATTTTCTTCCTCATGTTTTCAGCCTGGAAGGTGGTTCCCAGCCACAAGTTGGACATGTCATATGCATCAGTACAACCAAGACTTTGGCTACAACAGTAGAATTTGTGTCACTTCTTAAAGATTATGGAGGACTGTAATTATTCTCACGTGGGCTAATTTGTTCAACCAGCCCTCTTGTTATCCCACCTGGGATTTTCCAGAGGGGTGTTCTGGTGCTTCAGAGGCTCTCACAGCTGCTTTAATAACATCTTCAGGCTTTTATTAAAAGCACATCTGCTCCCCAAATGTCAGGTGCTAAGAAGCAGGTGTGTTATACTTCTGTCTGTTCATTGACAGAGAAATACAAGCATTAATATAAAGTAGTATAAACACAGCTATTCATCTGAAACCTTGGTTTCAATTCTCATTCGACAGTGAAAAGGGGGCACTATTTTTACATTCCCTTTCCTGTAAAAACTCTAAATTAAAACATAAAACTGAATACTTATAAAACTTTTTTTTATAAAACATGTTTTTCTCTGTCTGTGATGGGGCAGCCATAGAATAATTTATTTTGAAACCTCCCAAAATGCGCAAAGCATGCTCAAAAAAGGGAGGTTTGAGTCATTCTGTTTGTTGCAATCTGCAAAATCACCACTAGATGTCAGTGAAACCTATTTTTAAAAAAAGTTACAGTTTAATTAGTTACAAGTTTTAGGTCATCCACACTCAGCAGCAATATTTTTTTTATCGTAATCACCCTTCCAACTTGTGGTCAACCTTCTGGGAAACTACCTTTTTTTTATTTGTTTGTTTTTAATCGTTGAGCTGTGGTTGTTTACCGTACAAACGTCTCGGATCTGAGGATTCCTGCCACATGCACCGATGACTACTCGAGCCGATTCTTTTCATTTATGGACTTGCTCCTCGCACATCACCCTCCGTTGCGGCGTAAAGCTGCCGTGGTTCACAACAGTTGACAGTTTAGGTGGGCATCATTATAAATATTTCTTGGTTCGGGATTTTAAGGAGAACGTTGGGATGCAGCTGTTTCTACTTTGTAAAAAGATGGACAATTGTGTATTTACCGTCTGTTTATAGTAGATTTATATATAAAAGAAAGGAGTATATTATATATCTATACATACTGAATACTTTGATATTGTTTTGAAGTTGGCATTGAAAAACGATACTTTGCATCAGCTACATGCAGTGAAGACACCTCTGCTGTCCTTCGTTACAGCTGAACATGTTGAGCTGAATTTCTTCTTATTGGCTTTTCAGCAGTGATGGTTTTCCACTTTATTTGTCCAATGGGTACCACAACACTGTTACAGTATGCCCCTCATAACCATGCACATATCTTACCCACTCTATTTTTTGATGTTTGATGTAGATCTTTGGTGACGTCAATTGGTTTTTATCGTTTCTGCACCAGTTAGAATGAAAATTTGACCTGTTTCCTCACACTTGGTCCTCTTTCTTTTTAGTTTCGAAGTGGAGTCCTTTGGAAAAGGTTGTGAACATTTAATAACTTACCTGTTACAGATCTTAGTTCTAATTTAAATGAGCATTTGTGAAATCAGCAGGAATAAAGTTATTAGTGACCTCTGGTGACCCTGCACCTTTACATCAAAAGTCGTGTTTCCATCGTTTTTAATGCGCTTTTTGAAATGTTGCATTAGAAAAGCTGGATGGAAATGGCATATTCGCAAAAACTTCCTCAAAGAAAAAAAGGTTTTACGCACACTTGAGGTGGTTTTTGTATTTTCTGAAGTAGAGTTAACGCGCGAAAGGAGAGTTGGAGTTGTCAGCATCTTCCTGGATATTCTCTTAAAGTGAAGAAAATTGCATTTCTTTTTCTACGTCTCCAGACACATGGTTCCTGCAAATCCTTAAAAAGTCTTAAAAGTCGTTGAATTCATCAATCCAAAAATAAATTAGCCTTAAAATGTCTTAAATCAATCTTTCAGAAGTCTTAAAAATGTTAGATTGTACATAGGATGATTGTAATTCATTTCAAATACTAAAATAATTGGTAAAAATTATTTTTTTAATATTCCCATGCAGACATTCCCCTTTGACATCACTTCCTGTTATTTCAAATGCAACTATCTCAACAACTATTCATCTGAGCAACGTGAAATTTGTTTTGTAATATGTTAATAATGTGTTTCCAAAAAAGCATTCACTTTTCTTAGAAAAAAAAAAGATGTCACAGGCACTTTAAGTTCAAAACTGACTGCTAAGAATGTTTCTGCTATAGTTAGATATGGATATGGATAAAAACAATTGGTCTATTAGCAATATTCGAATACTTCAACCAAAAATACTTTGGTTTATGAGTTTCTGCCGGTTTTTATTTTTTTGTCATTTGTGCTTATTATGAAATTGGTTTTAAATTTAATTTCACTTGGCATTAAAAAGTCTTAAAAGGTCTTAAATTTAACTTGGCTTAAACTGTAGGAACCCTGCAGACAGCAGAAACATCACCAACACTAGCTGATATGACAGAATATTACAACGTTCCTGATAACTTCTCTCCATTGTCCTGAGATGTGTCCCTGTGAGTTTGTGACTTTACTTCCTGTTTACTACAGCCATGTGTAATGTCAACCTCTAACATGATTACAGTTTGTGTAGCCTGGTTGATTCACTCCAAACCAGTAGATGGAAACACGTCTGATTGTCATTTCTTTTTTTGCGACATTTTAAAAGTTTGCTCAAATTGTGCGTTAACATTGGATGGAAACACGGCTGCAGTTTGATCTCTTACAGGTCTGGTATGAGATCAAAACTTTACTTTCCTGAGGACCAGTTTTACATTATTATGTAATTATAAAGATTAATTTTAAAAAGGAGGCCCCGTTTTACATCTTGACTGAATATTGAAATTCTAACATATAAAAATGAGACATCACCAATGACGTCACCAATAGATTTGTTACGATGTTCGTTCCTTCAAACTTTCTTACTATTTTGGGTAACGTTTCCACAACAGCGAGTGCGTCGACATGAAACTGTATTTTTGTGTTTTGTTTTGTAAATAGCTGACTGTAAAGTCAGAATGTACTGGAGGAGGCTTCTTCAGCAGGGCACTGTAAATCTGACTCATCACTGTGTTTGTGTTTCTCTCTACATTCCTTTTTTTAATTGTTTTATTTAACGCAGAAACTTCTGTGTTGTTTTGTTATTTCTGTGCGATTCTGTTTGAGGTGGAGACCTGTGCTGAACATCATTTCATGCTGAAGGCACGGACGTCTCTGCACAGTTTTAGTGCGTTTGAGGGGAAACTTCCCAGAACGTTTGTGCACCGGTGCCAGTCGCGGCTTTCCTGCTTTGGTTTCTCAAACGCAGCCAACACTAGCACCGTCTGGCCATCTGTCTTCACAGTTAGTCTTAAAACAATGTCCAGTTACCAAAAAGACAAAAAAAAGGGAGACTACATTCCATTTTAATGTCCATTTATTAGTTTTTATTTGGACTTTAGTTTCATTTGTGTGGTCTGACCTCACTTCACTCCGTTTTTCTTTTAAATTTTTTTAATTTTTTGTCTCTGCATGAACTGTTAGCCTGCACGCACTGCCTACCTGTCTGTCCCTCCGTCCGTCCATCTGTCCCCCAGCCACATACCAGCACAAGGGAATGAGCACTGAAGGACATTAGTACTTTCACTGTATCCAAACTGTCTCTTTTACTGCGGTTTGATTTCTTGAGAAGAGTTTGGGTGCTCTCCGTGTTGTAGTTCTACCCGTAGCATCTGGACTCATCAAACATGCAACTTACTTTAGAGAAAAAAAATGTCTATATTGCATATGTTAGATTTGATTGTATTTATGTAGAAAGTGTTTTAGTGGGGCGCTTTGTTTAACCGCAACAACAGAACGGGCATTGTTTGACATCTGTTGGATGTGACTTTGTGGGAGACTTTTGGTGATATTTCTTGTTTGTTTTTGTCACATCTGGACTTTTGACAGGGCTCCATCCTTACGCCCGATCGTTGTTACGGCCCATTCCACTAAAAAAATAAGCCAGTTTTCTGTGTGACCACTGTGCTTCAGAAACAAACAGTTCCAGGTTTACATACTATGTATAAAATGCATATTCTTTTTTTTTATTGTTATTATTGGTTATGTTTTTTGACTTGTTCTGCCATTGTTACAGAAATAGTACAGTTTTCTGGGGAAACCTTTAACATGTTGTCTTTGACATGTATTATATAAAAGTATTGTTTTGGAAAAAAGTAAACAGTCTGGTTTTTATGTTTGTTAAATTAGTCAACGGTTAAACTAGAAAAACAAGATGGATCCTCAGAAGGTTGAGTCTCTGAGGAGTGAAGACTGGTGGATCTTTATTGATTTGTTAAATAAAAACAATATTAAAACCCAATAAACAAACAGATTGCCTGACAAAGACAACAACTGATTTTAAAACTTGTAATTTTCAGCCTCTTCCGGACCAAAACTGACATAATTAGAAATAAAAGTATAAATACATAAAAGGACCAATAAATAACTATTCTTCAAATGCACCAATTAAAAATGTAGAACTTTACCTCATGATATATCATTTAATTAAATATCATATTTATTTTTCTAGCTTCCAATTTATTATAGGTTTTACCACGTTACATTTTTTTGTTTTTAAAAATATGTTTTCTGTTTTTCCTTTTACTTGTAGATACACTGTGTCTCCTAAATGATTATATTTAATTATTTTAAGCCAAACTGAAGCAGCGCAATCATGCACAGTAGATCTGCGCATGGATCCTGCTTCTTCTTGTTGACCAATAGGAGAGGAGCTGACTCAATAAGCTCCACCCACTGTATTTACATAATGAGGCAGAAATGCAGAAGGAAATGTAAAAACAGGAGACAGAAACGTAAAAGCAACACATGGAAATAAAAAAAATGTGAAAAAATTTTTTATATAATCATTTAAGAGGTGCATGTGCAAGTAAAAGGAAAAACAATAAATACTGTGTGTGTGTGTATATATAT
>NW_013952527.1:233081-234731 GCF_001266775.1 Austrofundulus limnaeus | reverse complement strand
ATGTTTTATATATATACTGTATATATATATATAGATATGTTTGAAAACAACAACATATAAATTATGTGTTAAAATATGTAATTTATTGAAACTAAGCTGGACAAATAAATGTGAAGGTTATTTAAATGGCAGAACATGGGATAAAGATCTCCTTTTTTACTTTAATTGGTGCATTTTAAGTGCAGTTATTGGTCATTTTATGTATTTCTGCTTTTATTACTAGTTTAAAAAGGTTATAAAGGTTACAAAATTTGTCTAAAGTAACAATCCAAAGACCTGTAAACAGCTGTTTGTGTATAAATCTGAGCAAATTTCCCTTAAAGTCCAGAGGGAGGAACCACTAACAACAAGGGTCCCACAGTAGCTCTGACCGGGATTACCCCCACATTTGGAGAAGTCAGAGGTCAGAGCTCGTGTCCAAATAAACAGAAGTGAATCTCTGTCGGTGGTGGAACTAACGCTGAGACAACAGCCCGAAAGCAAACAAAGCCAATCCTGACTTTCCTCCCCTCAAATAAACACATTCCTGTGCGTACGACAGCATAAATAAGGCTGCTGTCTCCAGCTTTGTTGGCCCGTAAATCACAAAGATTTGAGACACAATGCAGAGGGAGACACGTGGGACAATATTGACCATGATGCAGAGCTTCGAGGGGCTCTCACAGCAAAGCTATGTTTATGGTTTCTCTGTGACTGGAGATGCTGCGATGACAGCGGCGTGACACTCAGACCGCCCGGCCCACCCTCAGCTCAGCTGTATCTGCATGCGTGACCCCGGTCAGGTCGGGTCACAGAGGAGGTGGAGCCTTTCTGGTTAAATCCCCCCCGCCTTCATGAGATTCAACCCACAATATGGCTGCCTCATCTCCCCCACAGCAAAGCAGACAAACGTCTATTTTATCTCTCCTCTCCCCACAGTGACATTCTGGTCTGCGGCAGCTCTTCCTTATCAGTTAGCTCTGTCATTACGCAGCGGCTGGGGCGCAGGGAAGAGGCCTCGTCCTGCCAGATGTGCTCATCGCCGCACGTCTTTAATTGCAGCTTTGAGTAACTCCAAACGGGTGACGAGGCCCTGGCCAGCTGCGCAAATGACAAGACAAACTAATTATAGCAAAAGTTATTAGGATTAAATTTGGATCGTTAGCGCACACAGACACGCAGAAGCAGATTGTTTTTTTTTAAATGGTCATGCCAAACGTCCATCAACTTTTATTTTTATCCTGAGTTTAGAATTTAGAGGCCTTTCTTTCCTTATAGGAAAGCATGTTGTCTGCCAGAGTTTTAAACTAAAATCTTCTTGATGATTTGCTGACACGTCACATTTTAGCTCAAATCTATAAAACGAACAGATTTGTATTAAATTAGCTGTAGAGGCCATCTTTAATTGGATGTACATCAAACGTTTACCGAAAGTTTTACCAAAATCCATTCAATGCTTTGTATGATATTTTCCTAACACACAATGATGCCACCATAATTGTCTTTAGGGGAGACCGGGGACAGTTGCAACACTTTTTGCATTTGACTCTGTTACTCAAAGATGGTTTCAATTAGACGAAACAAATTTTAACACAATAAACTTACATGTGTCAGTTAATAGTTAAAACCATTTATAGATGATTACATTCTTCACAATTTGCATTTGAAAAT
>NW_013952527.1:230734-232726 GCF_001266775.1 Austrofundulus limnaeus | reverse complement strand
TTTGGTCCGGACCAAACAATCGGACCAAAGGACTTTCCTGGTCTGAATACACACCTACATTATGCAACATTTACGTTGAAAGAAACTGGGCTTTTAAAACCATTGTTGAAAACAACAACTGTAGAAAATACATCTTAAACACTTTTATGTTTTAAACTATAAAATTGTCATGAATACCCAATACTCTTTAGGTGTAAACTTAATTTCAACATCTTAATATAATATGTATGTGCTCTGTTTTTATATGGATTTATCATACGGGGACAGCTGCAACAACTGTTGCAACTGTCCCCCTTCCTGTCAGCCATGATAAAACCTCATGTGTTAGCTAAATAAGCTGATCTGGATACATGTTAACTAGATTAGTTTAAAGTCAACAGATCACTTGTTTAAACCTGAAAAGTTTGAGCTGGATCACAAAAACAGTGACAACAGTATAATAAAAATAAAGCTGGGCAAAAAAAATACTTTGGTTCCTCAAAAACTTTTTTTTTTCAAATAAATCCTGGAGCAGTTTTTGAATCTGTTTACTTTTTCTTTGCAAGGTGGGACATCTAACTGAGCATGTACAGTGTGAGTGTCATCACTCTAGCTTGTTTCTGTTTGGAGAAAAATGACGTGTTGCTACTGTCCCCGGTCTCCCTGCTTTTCGTTGGTGGGCTATAACAATGGAAATGTGCTGAAAGAGTGGTAGTTTGCTGTTTTTCCTGGATGTTTCTGTCTCGTTTGGACCCCAGATTCATATTTGAAGAGTTGTGCTGAATTTGCTCACCGTGCACGTTGTGTTTAGTCTGTAAGAATCGGTGTGTGTTGCACGGAGGGGCAGGAGCTCACGCAGCTCCGAGGAGGAAAGGTCATCGTCAGGTTGGGTGTGAAGAACACAGCATCAGTAAAACACTTCTGCAGGACGTGCACACTGGTTTTACTTTACACCATAATGAGCTTATTGCTTTTACCAGTCCAGGTTTTTTTGCAGGCCCACAGGAGGGACTGAGTGAGAGGTTTTAACCTGCAGTGGTGCAAAAAGGAATAAAATACTGTAAGTAAAAACACAGATAAACAGACAAAAATGTACTCTAGTAAAAAAAATTATAGTGCAACTCAATTAATTTTTACTTGAGTAAAAGTCAGAGTTGTAAAGTAACAAAGTACAAATACTTTGTTACTGTACTTAAGTAGAAATTTTGGTTATTTGTACTTTACTTGAGTAATTTCAGCATACTTTTTACTTTCACTCATTACATTTTTACACAATTATCTGTACTTTCTACTCAGTACATTTTTTAAAAAAGTAAGTAGTAGAAAGTTGTTACTCCTAKTTTATTCTGAGTTATTACTTAAAAAAATACTATCCTGATAAATTGTGTCTCCTGGATAAAGTGAATTTAATTGTGCTTGGATGAGAAGTATAAATATATACCATTCTGACACACTATTAGCTTGTACACAACCCATCACAGCTGCACGCTGTTAGAAAATATATTTTTTGGAGGAATGACCTCTCAATGTCATTTTGGAAAATCTAACCACTCCCTTTTACTCAGTACTTTTACTTTTAATACTTAAGTAGATTTTGTGTCAGAAATGTACTTTTGATACTAAAGTACAAAAAATATCAGATACTTTAAGACTTTTACTCAAGTAATATTTTTAGAGAAGACAAACTTTTACCAAAGTATTTTTATGATAAGATACTTGTACGTTTACTCAAGTTTCACTTTGAGGTACTTTATACAACACTGGTAAAAGTAAATAAGTACTTACTTTTAAAAATACTTAAAGTATTAAAATACTTTCTTAATGTATTCCCAATGGTCTACAACATCAAAAAGTGTGCCTGCTGTATGTATGTTTTTAATACATCAATGGTGCATTTTTAGCGATCAATGCTAAAATAATAATGCACGTTTTAAGGCAGTGGATGTGGTCTGTGCAAGATTGAAATCAGACACCACTCTCAGCAGCAGAACCACACCTTCCACAGAACAAGTG
>NW_013952527.1:227971-229671 GCF_001266775.1 Austrofundulus limnaeus | reverse complement strand
CTCTCAGACTGAAGAAGTCTCTTGGAGGAGAGACGAAACGTTTCATTAGAGAAGAACCCGTCCAGAGGACCTATACAATTTTTTTCGTTTTGATTTTTTACCTGGATTACTGAGATGCATCAGGACAATGCACGTTTTGTGTTTACTTTCTGTGACGCTGCTACAGAAGCTGTAAACTTGTCACCAACGTCTTCTATCAAATCTCAAAAAGTTGTTTTTTTGAACCAGTTCACTTGAAGAAGTCTTTTAAATAAGGCCATGAGTGGCGCATTTCCTCTGTGGTGGAATCCATTTTGGGTGTGCTGATGCTGCTGCTGCTGCTGATGATGATGATGCTCCAGCAGGTGATGCAGAATCGCTTCACTTTTTCTTGAAGGTACTTTCCTGGTTCAATTAACCAATTACAGCAATTCCCATCTCGCCACTGATTACTTTCAAACTAAAGAAAAAAAAAAGAAAAAGAAAATGCGATGTGACATGAATATAATTTGTAATTCAACACATTACAGACATGTAGTAGAGTAGAAAGTACAGACACTTAATGTAAAATGTAGTGGAGTAAAAGTCAAAAGTACACATGATGAAATCTATTTAAGTCAAGTACAGATACATGAAAAATGTACTTGAGTACAACAACAAAGTACTTGTAAATACCACTGTTAAACTGACCTTTAGTTTATGTGGAGGATTATTGAACTAAATGTTGCATTTCCATGAGTTCTACCACTAGGGGGCTTCCATCAGCAGCYATGAAAGATTCAYCCTTCTGTTATTTTGTATGGTAATYACAAATCACACAGGCTGGAATGACATATTGTTTCTAAACTGTTTCTGAGTGCAACTGAAAATAGAAGGTGCTTCATTCTCCACAACGATTTATTCTAACTGTCCTTTATCTTTTCTGTTTTGCTTGAGTTGGACAAATATCGATTGAAATGAGACACATTTCGTCCRWCTCCCGGGAGTGAAATAAAGCCTTCAGGTTAATAAATTGGTTCCTGAAGCGATGTGACCCGGGAGCCTCTGCTGACCCCTGCAGTCATCACCGGTGTTAAAGATCAGCAGAGGAGGCCGAGAGGCGAGCGGACTCTTACTTTACAAACAAATCGATCTGCAGGGTCCAAAAAATAAATGAATAAATCAAGTTTTATAACTGAGGCTGAGAAATTGCAGATTCTGCATCAAACTTATTTTATCTCTCTTAATGAACCTGCAAAAACATTCAAATCAATTAAGGTTAATGTTCRACCTGGGTTTATAATTTATTTTGTTTGTTTACAGCAAACACAGAGTCCTTGAAAAGATGTTAATCCTGTTTTTGACCAGTTCATCTTATGTGTTAATAATAATCACTGAAACATAATGTATTACCTTTTGATAGMCCATATCATTGCCATACCACCACCGTGCTTGACAGTTGATTTGAGGTGTTTGAATTGATTTGGATTTTTAACCAAACAAACAAAAAAATATTTTTTTGAGAAGAGGTTTTCTCCAAACCCTTTTCAAACAAGCCATACTTCTTTTTTCTCTGAAGTGTAGTTTTGTATTTAAAGGGGCCATATTATGTGTTTCTCAGGCATATATTTAAATACTATACCATAATAAAGTATCTATGTCACCTTTAGCTGCTTTTAAAATGCTGTTTTTATGTTTAAATAGAAAATAAACTTATCTTCTCATCACTTCCTCTTCTAAAC
>NW_013952527.1:224117-226166 GCF_001266775.1 Austrofundulus limnaeus | reverse complement strand
GATTCTTGAAATAAGAAAAAATTGAGTCAAATCAAGTATTTCAAGAATCTTACCAAGTAAAGTTTTCTTACTCCACTGGCAGAAATTTTTGACTTAATTTGAGTCAAATTTTCAGACTAACAAGACAAATAATCTTACACATTCAGAAAACAAGATGATTATTCTTACACAATCAGTTCTTGTTTAGTAAATCAGTCCCAAAACAAGATCAAAAAGACTTTTTGGCTGATATAAGATTTTAAAACTTGATAAGATGGACATTTTTTAAGAGAGAACGATGAGTCCAGTGGGTCACAGAACATCAGGCTGAAGGTCCTGAATGGATCTGAAGAAATCATGGAGTTGTTACAAAAGATAACACAGTTATAACTGGAGATAAAATTACATAAAACGTGTTAAAGCTTTCTTTATTGTGTGAATTCTGTCAACATTCAGCCTATCTTAMTCTTTTTACTAACATTTACTTCTGCATACTTTATATCAAAACGTTCAGCTCAGAAGACGGGTGCTTTTTGCCATTTTTACACTTTTCACAATATTTAAGTTAATTTGCAAATAGTTGCCTCAAAAKAATCACTGTAAGCTTCTACATTCAGCCTGTTTAGATTCTGCTCCAACAACTCTATTTTTGTCTTTCTTTATGCTGCTTTTAGCTTTTGGCTGCAATTCTGCGATGTTTCTGCTCATGTTTTACTAACTGTATAGTGTTTTTTGCTGCTTTTAGCTGGTGTTTTGCAGCATTTAGCTTTTTCTTTGCTGAAAGTGTTTTTTACTTGTTTTGCTGCTTTTATTTTTTAGCCACTCGTCTGCTTTAGTTAACTTTTAGCTTCTTCTGCAAATATCAGCAAAGTCATTCAGCTGTCAGAACTCACAAACATTTTTTTWAATGTTTGCATCATTCTTTCATGGAGGTCTGGAAGTTGGTGTCGTTATTCTGGGGGTAGAAGGAAGTTTGGGAAATTCTGGTTTAGAGCATCAGAATCCTGACAAAAGCTGCAGGAGGATGAAGCTGTTTCTCTGTCATCTATTAAATTAAAAACCTTATTTAAAGACCTGCCAGGCTTTAAAAATGTTCAGAAAAGCTGTCGAGGTTTCGCAGTGTGATGTAAAATGTAACGTTTGTCAGATCAGAGCGTTCAGCTCTAACAGTCAGAGAAAATCAGCCACTTAAAGCAGCAGTCTGCGTTAACAAAGAGCTCCTTTTACTGTTTAGATTTAATCTGAGCCCGTCTGGGAAACTGAGATGTAAACACKTTGAATTAGTTAGCAGGAGAGATTCAAAGGGGAATTGGGGGTCTTTTTTTAAATTTTTTGGCCCCAGGTGGAGTTATTATCCTTATCTGTTGGGGCTCCCTGCTCCTTATGTGGAGCAGAAGCATCCTTCAAACGATTAAAAGCAACACAAACAGTTTTTGTGGCTGAGTTTTAAAAACACTCGCCCGTATTTCCTGCAGTCTTAACGAAGCTGTAAGTTTATGGTCTGTTTTTGTTTTAAAGCAGTTTTTTTTTCCCTTCATAACAAGCGGTTGGGGGTGGGGAGCGGGGGGRTTAAAAGGGCAATTTCTCACACCAAGCTGAGAAAAACAAATGTAAAGAGAGATTTTGTTTTCTCTAAATTAATCTAGTTCAACTTTAAAATTGAACCTATTCATCTGAATGTCTTGTTTTCTTAAACGTACATGAATTACAAAAAAAAAAAGATGCATGATTCGTTTAAAAAAACTGTTTAATAAATAAAAAAAGACAGTGTAAATTAGACAAATTTCAGATGGAGACTTAAAGAAAGTCAGTGAAATCAACCCCATGCAGACAGAGTCAGACCTGCACTGGTCCCTTTTACAGAACAGCAACACAAATATGTACAAAATGCATTCTTATAAAGATTTTTATACTTTTTAAACTCTTTAAGAAAAAAACAAAATATATATATTTTTTGCAAAAACAGAATAAAAAGAAATACAGGCTGGAAAACGCACACAACTGTATGGATCTTCTGTTGGTGCTGCTTTCAGATCCAATCTGCATTCACACACACACACACACACACAC
>NW_013952527.1:221159-222794 GCF_001266775.1 Austrofundulus limnaeus | reverse complement strand
GCAGAAAGGGTTTAGCTTTTTTATTTTATTTTTATTTTATTTTTTTTTCATTTGTGCCAAACGTGTTAATGCTGCTGCTGTCAGAAACCAAGCAGGCTGCAGGTCAGTAAAAACTGCTCTGGTTTGCTTGTTTGAGCTGCTCATTCCTGCGGTGTGCGCGCAGGAAACGCGCGCTGTTGCGGATCGATGGCGCAGCAGCTGCGCCTTTTTCTCTGCGCAAGACTTYACCCCGCTTCTCCTCCAGCTGAACCCTGAACTGGGAGATTATGGGATGTGTGTTGGAGAGGGCTGGGATTCTTTTTGGGACCTCCGACTCCCAGAAGATGCTGAGGCCTCCTTGTTAACATTTTATTTATTTCTTATATAAAAATCTTTAAAACTTTTGCCTAAATCGACCCAAAAAGATTGAGGCACGTTTTGAAGAAAACTGAGAATTAATATTTGGTGTTTTCCTGAGAAGCTCACCGCTTTGGCATTGTTTGTGAAGGTCTCTGGGTGCTAGTGAGATGCTGACATGGACCACGCGCCCTCCATCCTCCACACGGAGAACGCGTAACTGAGTCTCTCGTGCGCCACGTAGCTGCAGCTGGACATCTTGTTGTCCATCTCGTCGCTCTGCAGCACCTGACACAGGAAGTCTATGTACCTGGAGGCCAGCTTCAGAGTCTGGATCTTGCTGAGTTTGTCCGACGGCAGCGTGGGGATGATTTTGCGCAAAGACGCGAAGGCCTCGTTCAGGGACTGGGTCCGCTGCCGCTCCCGGACGTTGGCCAGGACCCGCTGGTTCTGCAGCTCCTCGTAGGACTGCGCGCCGCTCGGGCTGGGCTTCTTGCCCCGCTTCCCGGCGGCCGGGCTGCTCCCGCCGCTGTCCTCCCCGCCGGACCTCTTGCTGCTGTGCCTCCTCTTCCTGGAGAAGCGCTGCTTGTGCTGCTGCCGCTCCAGCTCCTCCTCGCTCGTCACCAGACTATCCACAGGGGAGACCGGGGAACTGGAGCCCTCTTCCATTTCTTTCTTGAAGAAATGCAGGGATAGAGAGGAGAAAACGGTGTCCACCGTGGAAGCCGTGGTTCCAGCAGATGATAGATCCTTTCAGACGAGGAGACGGACTTTTTCTCGGCTCTTGTTTGGAGAAACTGAGCTCGCGCTTGGTTGGCACGCGTCTCCTCTCCCAGAATACTTTTTTTAAAGTTTCTTTCCCTGTAAGAAAAAAAATGGAAACTTTATCTCAGCTTCAGATGCTAAATAGTTTGAAGAGTGGAAAGGGAGGGGTTTGGTGGGCGGAGGGTMGCGCTGCGCTCCTCTAAAAAGCAGGAGGCGCGTTTTTACTCACAAGTTTTCTTTTTTTTTTTTTTACTTTTTTTCCCTCTGCAAACTATTTATGTGCTTTACATTTTATTCTAAATTTGCAAACAGAACATATTGCATTAATGAAGGATGTTTGTTTCTGATAATATTTTAAAGTTTGTTTAAGTTTCCAATGTCTTGGCAGCTTTTAGCTGCAGCATAAAATCCATTTGTTAGCGCAGCTTTGCGCCACACCGGAGTCATTTTGCGCGTAAATGATTGGACTTGGGCTTATTTTTGAAACCCAGATTTGAAGGATCCGCTTGATCCTTCGTCACATCAGGTCTGTGA
>NW_013952527.1:218841-219821 GCF_001266775.1 Austrofundulus limnaeus | reverse complement strand
GTTTTCACATGATTAATTTTTCACAATAAGATTTGTTTTCACTGCATGGTGTTTTAATATTGTGTCATGTCTCMGATGAAAAGGTTTCAGCTGGAATAAAGAACCTATTATCTCAGTGTTGAGTAACAACTCTGCATTAGGAAGTAATTTCTCCCTCATTCCCACTTCTGTAAAAAAACAACAAAGTTCTGAAAATGATCAGATGCAGCCAGTGTTGTGTTTTATTCGCCGCTGCAAATGGAGTGGAACCCATCGCCCCTTCTGATTGTTGCGCAACACGTTAACCCCCCCTGAGCGCACACTTACACAGGAAACCTTGTCTCTGCTTTGTGTTTTTGGTTCCACTTACTGTCACAGCGTTTCCACGGAGCGCTGGAGTTCAGCCTGCGCAGGCCTCGGCACACACCRGGACACAGCCTCTTCGGTAATGTTTCACATGTGCAAATATGAAAGTGATGCTTAAATATGTGCATGCACGTATATGAAGAAARAAAAACGAGGAATGTGCACACAGACAATAACACACACTTTCCCTGATTGTGACCTCTGAACTGCAGCTCCAGCACTCAGCTGCAGGAGGCCTCCAGTGCCCTGGGGAGAAGGTCCTGACTTTGTAGACAAAGAGAGGGATCCTGTTCAGCATCTGTGAAGTAAGTTTCACATTTACACACAAATCTGACAACAGGGGGGGCTTTTCGCCAGCATGTTTCCACCCACAGTCTAAACTCTTAGGAAGGACGACCAAAAACAAACACAACAAATCCAGACAGACCAGAGTGTCGCTGGGAAAAAAGGGTTGTTTCACTTTTAAGCACAAAAATGGAGCAAATATTCCAACAGTTTTACACCTTTACTCCTCAGAATACAAAACAAATTCACCAAAAACTTTACAACACTGACCACAGGAGAGATCATATTTCTCCAGTTTTAGCTTCCCTCCTCTGGCTCCCTGTCAAATTAAAAATAGAATTTAAAATATT
>NW_013952527.1:207975-216052 GCF_001266775.1 Austrofundulus limnaeus | reverse complement strand
TTTGGAAAATCTAGCCACTCATTTTTGCTCAGTATTTTTACTTTTACTTTTAATACTTAAGTAGTTTTTACGTCAGAAATTTACTTTAACTTTTACCAAAGTGATTTCATGGTAATATACTTTTACTTTTACTCAAGTATCACTTTGAGGTACTTTATACAACACTGGTTTTATTGAAAACCAATCATTAGAGATGTCTGAATACTCAAAATATAGGGATAAAGTTGCTAAACTGGCAGCACTGCCTGCTCTGTGTGAATCAGGAGCTTCTCAGTGCTTTGTGTTGGTGTGCTCAGCTGTTTCGTTGCAGCAGCTGAGTTCGACCTGTCGCAGGGTCTTTCAGTCTTTTCACTTAAATCTGAGCTTCCAGAACAGAGTCCTGGCAGGTGTCCTGAACCCGTCTTGATTTTCCTGCTGCCATCCCCAGCCCGCCTTCAGAACACTTGACACCTGCACGGGAGCTCTCCTCCTGACAGAAAACATGTCCCTAAAACCCACACCGATGATAAATGAGGCTTTCAGGCTGGATGTGGACCGGTTCCATCAGCCGACAGTCACTGATTTATGGCTTAAACTTGTGTCATTTAATTATGCATGAGCTGTTCAATACAGTTAAGCTGTGGGACTATCTTGCTCAGATATCAAATCTTTGCTTACTCATCTTTTTAAGTTGTATAGTTGTGAAAATATTGACTAAAAGAGCTTTTTAACTCCCCTGAGGCTGTTGGTAAATGATTCATGTTTGCCTCACTAAATGTTCTGTAGAGCTAAGAGGAAGTCTCGGTTGCTGTGACTCTCTCGAGCCCCCCTGAGACGAATAAACGACGATAAAAAGAGACGCAGCAGAATGAGGTGAGACAGAGGAGGAAGAGGAGATGGTCTGCCTCGCTGATCAAAGATGAGCTGTAAGTCAGCAGAGCAGTACCTCTGTCCCATCTGACACCTGTAAAATCAGCTCCACATGGATCAGGGATCTGGCCTCGCCTCGCCGTCACAGCAGCAAACCGCGTCCTCGTTGCACACATCAGCACCAGAACGTGAGACAGAGTCAACGACAAATGAGACAAAGATGTGATGAGAGACAAAAAACAGACAGGCTTTGATCTGGATGTTCCACGTGATTTATGGAGGAATTGATTTGTTGGAGGCAGCGATGAGAGGAATTTTACTGTCCATGAACCTGCCAGGATTGATCTAACCTTTGAACCCCCCCTACCCCCCTCCATAAGCACCACCACACCTCCTCGAACATGTGAGGCTCACCCCAGATGATCTTAGCAGCAGGAACTCAAGCCACATGTGTCTGATTATATACAGTATGTGGATCTGCCTCAAACTCACAGAGATCCTCTACGGAGGACCGAAACTGACATAATTACAATTAAAAGCAGAAATATGGACCAATAGATAAATAAATACACTTAAAATCCACCAATTAAATTAAAAAAGGAAAACTTCATATTTATTTTTCCACAAATGATCAATTTTAACAAATAATTTACATTTTACTGTTTGTGCCAAATTTATTTGAAGGTCAATAAAATTATAAAACATAAGGTAAAGTTCTCATTTTTAATTTAACTGGTTCGTTTTAAGTATTTATTTATCTGTCTATTTATATATTTATGCTTTTATTTATAATTATGACAGTTTCGGTCCTCCATACATTCCTTTATCACAACATAAAATAAAGAACAAATATTTTTTTCAAAATTTTGTGTTGACAGACTTATTTCATAAACATGGTCTTRATCAATAGTATGCATCCCTGAAGAGCTTTCCAAGGTTTGGATTTTTATTTTTTTGCTCCATTTTTACTCTCTATCCAGACTTTGGGCCTGATCATGAGGGCATATTTTGCTATGTGCTTGAATTGGACCAGAAAAAAATAAGTGATGGAGCATCAAACATCTAAAGGAAAACTTTAAACAACCTTTACAAAGTYKGGAGAACTATTGATCAAGACCACTTTAAAAAAATATTCCAACAATGTCCAACTTGGAAGCCAATTCAAAAGAAATGAAGGGTGATTCAGGATTTTTTGCGCAGCACTGCATGTTTCACTATGCAGCTCTTTTTCCAGTAAATCCTGAAAATCTGACTCATACACGAGTTCTGAATGAGACTTTCTGAATCTAAAGTTAACAAGAAAAGAAAAATGTTTGAAAACATAAAAAATAAGTCATCGGGTAACTTTAAATTAAATCTGAGAACTGTTTTCTTCTTGTACATTTGAATCCGTGTAATTGAACAGAAATGACAAAGAACTCAGGCTTTCATTTAGACTAAATAACAGGAACTGTGYTTGTTTGTAATAAAAGCTTGTGTTTGATGGAAGAAAACAGAGGATATCAGTGAGAGGTAAACATTAGGCTATAAAACCACAGGAATACCTGCAAACAGAGTCACTGTTCTGTAACAGAACCCGTTCATTCACGGACCCACACCTCTCTCTTCTCCTGCCCAGGGGCCGATGACAAGGTGTTTCTGAAATCACATTAGGGGCCCTTTCATAAAGGTTTCACTGGGGAGTGTGTAACAGCTTGAAACATTTAGGCTTTGTTTAATACGATGCAGGCTCGCTGCGCCGTTCTTTGTCTCCTCTGTGGAAAAGGGGGTCTGAAATGCCAGAGACCCCCACTGTCAGAGTTTGCTTTGATATGTGAAGGTGGAAGGGGAAACAGGGCAGAATAACCCGTCCTTCACACACACACACACACATACACACACACACACACTGTAAGTTCAGGACCGAAGTGGAAGTTATGGCCATCCAGCAGCTTTGAAGTGCGGCTCTCTGAAGCTTTACACCCGACGGGAGACGTGCGTGAAGAAAAGATATCGTGATCTACAGTAACGTGTCGGCCTCAGCCACATGCTGTATCTGTTAGACAAGGTGCCTCAGATCCAAAACATCATCTGTCAGTCAAAATAAAGCTGAAAAATGTCAAAACTTTCAATCTACACTTAAAAAACACAAATATTTGACTTGGATTTCATCTATAGGATCATGTTATTGTATTGGAGTCTATTTTAAAATTTGAATTCTTACTTTTATGTAAGTATAATTTGAAGTTTTTTTTTTACCTTCACCTAATTGGCTTTTTATATTGGTAATATTGTTCAAACTTCAGTAAAATATCACATAATTTTATTTTTATTTGTAGGGATGCAAGATATGTCAGCTCTAACATCGGTATCGGTCCAATACTTAAAACTGGGTCGATATTAAAGGGGATATATTATGYGTTTCTCAGGCATACTTTTAAATACTATACCATAATAAAGTATCACTGTCACCTTTAGCTGTTATTAAAATGCTGTTTTTATGTTTAAATAGAAAATAAACTTATCTTCTCATCACTTCCTCTTCCAAACGCCTTGAAATTGGCCTCTGTCTCTTTAAGAACCACCTTCCGCTTCTGTCTCGCCCATTTTGGTGCGAGGGAGGGGGGTCCGCCATGATGCAGTTTACTTGGCATCTGAAAATACATTTCCTCAAAGGTATTTTTAATCTGAAAAGAGCTTCACTGAGTGACAAATAATGTTGAGAGCTCAGCAGACAGTTAGGTTTCACTTTCACTTTCACCCGCAGGAGTCATGGGCAGAGTGTGTGGGGAGGCGGGAGGGGGTGCGCTCCGCCATGAGGAAGTTCGGCTTAAAGACACGCCCCAGGGGCGTTTCTGGTACCAAAAGTCGTTTCTGGTCCCCACCTGTCGTTTTGCTCCTCAGCATGGCTTCCTAAAAACACTGCAGGATTTCTCAAAAATGCATGAATGAGTCAGATCAAGGCTTTGGGCATGTTTTTTATGAGAGTATAACATTATAACATGATATAAAACTCAAAAAAGTTGATTTTACATGATATTGCCCCTTTATTGTCTTTGATTTCCCACGTTTTAGTTTTGTGTTTTTGTTTTGCGCGGGGAAAGTTGACCTCAAATAAAGACACAAGTGTATTTTTTGTATACATGTCTAAATAATTTGTGTGTTTATGTAATATCGGTAAATATCGGTCATTGGTCATAACACCGACACAGATATTGAATATCAGTTTCAGGTAAAATTTTCATATCAGTGAAGTTTGTACGTTGTATTAAAAACAGCTGAAGACTTTTTTATTCAAAGTTCCCATAAGATAGTTTGACTATTTAATTTGTTTGAATGTTTTCTTTTAATATTTTGTCTATTATTTATTTCGTTTGATGTATATTTTTAATAAAACCCTTTAAGATGCTGTACAAAGAAACCTTACTTACCTTTTTACACTCTTTCCTGTCATAATCTTATTTTTTTCTTGTAATTTCTTGACGTGTTCACTGTCATGTTTAATTTGGTCCTTTGTTTTTGTTTACGTATTTCTCTCCGGTCTTTTACTTTTATTTTCCTTCATTCTGTCCAGCACCTCATTACCTACCTGTCTTCTGTTTGCTGATGAGCCCAGCTGCAGCCTGTGGGCATCACTCCTCCATCACTTTCAGTCTCTGTGCCAGCACACTGTTTCCTCTCTGTGTTCCATCTTGGTTGTTTTGCTGCCACTTCTTTGTTTTCCCAACCTATCTAGTTGTTCGATTTTTTGTTAAACTTTTTGGAGAGCAGCTAAAGTCAAAAGTGAAAACACCAATTAAAGCATTTTGAAATAAAAAAAACATCTTTAAATCTCAGCTTACAGAAGATCAAATATTACAAGACTTTTTTTATTTTATTTTAGAAAAAATAAAGGAATAAGGTGTAGTTTAAAACGTGTGCACAGACCTGTGTCACATTTTAACGTTGCAGACAGTCTGGTTGTTTATTTGATCCATTTGTTCCAATAACAGAACCTTCCTTGTACAAATTAGCTCAACTCAACAACACTCAACTTAAGTGCACTTTACTGAGCTGACAGTTACAAAAAGCAGCGTCACCAGAGCAATTACACCGGCTATAATACAATTATATTCATTATGCATGTATGACTTCCAGAATCTGGACTTTAACTAGGCTGAACAGGAGGGGGCTTGGGGGGGGGGGTGATCAGAGTAAATTTGCTGAACAAATGAGAGCGAGGCCGTGCACTCAGGTGCCGAAAGGCCGATCTCCTGCACAAATAAGGCAGCGTAATTAGGGGCTGCACTTGTGACCCTGGTGCCAAGGTTAGCGCGAGGGTTAGCTCAGGTTCACAGCGACGTCTCAGCCAGGTGGCCCGAGCCGTTTTAGCCACCGTGGAGGTCAGACTGAGCTTAGGCGGTGTGGGCAAACAGTGGAGCTGTTTGTTCCTCTGATTGGGTCTGGAGACGCAGGGTGACGATGAGCGGCTGTCAACACAGGGGGGGCGTTTACAGCCTGCTGTCACCTGCGTAACATCCCTAGATTTAATTAATCCTCCACGTGTGTAAATCTAGTTTTTGTTTTTTCTCTCAGACAACTTGAAAAGCTAACAGTATTTTCTTTCTCATTGTGTGTTTGCCCCGGTCACCTTGGGCTGCAGATCTGATGAGGAAATGTGGGGATGTTCTAGTGAGACCTCCAGCTGTCCWGATCTCTGTGGACCTCTGGGACATGTTGGACAGACAAAGCCACGTGATCTAAAATATTTAGAATTTATTTCCAGCGTTTTATTTAAAGACAGAGTTTGCAACAGGGGTGTCTCTAGGGGCAGGGTCACAGGGGCACTGGCCACCTGAAGTGCCCCTGTCCTGTCACTCCGAGAGGAATAATAGTGGGTGCAGTTCCATGATCAAACACTAGTAGCGCTAATGAGTCAAACAGGAAAATCCAGAATGAATCAAGCTGACAGAAGTCTTCTTCTCTTCTTAAAAATATATTTAAACAATCCTGCAACAATCCTATCTATTTACAGTAAAAAGTGCATTTAAAATGGATATGGAGCTTCTTTAAAATATTACATTTCAAGTGTTTGAACTTGTGTGACTGGTCAAATATACACCTTACCAAAACCGGGGATTTATTCAGAATTTACAACTTACTCAGAAAAATCCAAGATCCGTCACTGGTTTGCAAAAGCAAGACATTTTCAAACACCGAACTAACAAAAATCCAAGAAAATGGGGAAAAGCAGAGGCCTGACTGAAGAGGCAACAACAACTCAAAGAGGCATCACGAAGAAGAACCAGACCACAGAAGGGGTTTACGCACTGCCCGGCCCAGCCCGGCTTTTAACCTGGGTTCATAGTTTTTGCATTTTCCTTTTAGGGCCGGCTCCAGCCTGACTTCTGGAACCTGCCCAGGTGAGGTTCCRATCRGGCCGGGTTGATCGGCCCAGTCATATACTGCTGATCATTTGATTGGTTTGTTTGYRAATGAGTCTGGCAAGTCRTTAAAATCATTTAGATCTACTAAATAGYAACTATTTTCATAACCCTTTCATGTAACAACAAGCTAATTCTGCTAGCTAATAGCTTACCAGTCGACGTCGTCTCGCTCTATCTGCTTGTTGTTGCTGTATGRCCAGGTACAGACTTCAGTACCTCTCCGCTCTTTTTCACATCGCCATTCTTCGTCTAACTCTACGTTTACATATCCATTCTTGCACTGAAATCTGTAATTTAACTTCTTGCATGAACAACATCAAAACAGCCCGAAGCTCAGTGGCGGTGTCCATTGATGAGTCACAAACCAAATGATGTCACTATCCAAATTTGCGTGTTTCCGGTAAGAAGTTCACACCCACTTTGAGGCGGCTCTCCGCACAGTGCGAAACAAGCAGGGCCGTGCTGGTCTCGGGCCAGGACCATCTCGGGCCGGGCCGGGGCGGGCCGTGCAGTGTGCAAACCCCTAGAGTGTTTGAACTGAGAGCAGTGATCAGGTGAGTGGATGCAGCTGAGTAATGAGACAAACGAACAGGTGCTGAGAAGATGATCTAAAAAGCAGGAATGTGGAACTGAAAGGCAAAGACAGAAAAAAAGCACAGGACCAGAGAAGAAATAAATAAAACTCAAATCCAACAATACAAGCAGTGAATCAGGCAGCTTAACGTCATGCAGCTCCACTAACAGGAAGCAGAATTTCTTTTGTGAGCTTGTTTCTTCTGCTGTTTCTGGATCCTGGGATGAAACTGTGACAAATCAGATTTGTGTCTTTTCCAGGTCGAATCCAAATAAAGACAAATCTGCAGGTGGAATTCAGCTCTCAGCAGCATTAGGCTGATTCCATTTTGASAAAAGTAATTTAATTTCCGTCAGAGTAGCTTACTTGCATGTAACATGTTTACTGCTGTAAACAAAACAACCTGATTTTGTCTGATTTTTTTTTATATTTTAAAGAATAAGAGCATTTTTTAAGTTGCTAACATAAGAAAACTGCGTTTGCTGTAGGAAAATGAGTGGCTTCAGACTGTATCTGCCTGCTTTGAGCTGTTTGGACGGAGCTGTTGCAGATTGGATCCACACCCTTGCAGGATGTGATGCACTGATTATATTTACAAGTGCAACGCCAAGTCTCCAGAGTTCCTCCAACACGATAAACACACCTGCCAGCCGATAGCCGAACCGCCTCGCTGTGTTTGTCAGTGCAAGTCTGCCGGATGTTAAATCAATAAACCACCTCGGTGCAACAAAGGAGGCCTGATGCGCTCCACAGGCTGCAGGGATCTTTTACTCACTCTGGCCTCCAGAATTTTCCACTTGGCTGAGTGAACCATATCTCATATGAAWGGTATTCTGGGCTGCGTTTGATGGGTCAAGATCCCACATGATGATTAGGGAACTCTGCATCATGTCAAGCAACACAGGAAACTTCTTTCTGTACTCTCATTGTAAATGCAGTGAAAAAAAGTGAACATACGCTGATAAATGTTCTAATTAAGGGTGCCAGTACATCCCTATCCTTTTTTTAAATCTCTTTATGCAGCTTTTAAACATCATATATCACAGGTTGAGTTAAGATTTTTAAAGATTTTACCACAAAATGTTCAACTTTGACAGTGATGATATCACACACTCAGAGTTTTAAAGTAATTAAATACAAACTTTTTGTTACTGTACTTAATTTAAGTAGAATTTTTGGGTTTCTGAGTAATTATTTTTCAGCCTACTTTTTACTTTTACTTCTTACATTTTTTTAAATGACAAGAAGT
>NW_013952527.1:206265-207699 GCF_001266775.1 Austrofundulus limnaeus | reverse complement strand
GCAACACTGCACACACACTACATGTAAACTTCAGAATTTGTGCAAAAAAAAAAAACCAACTTTTCTTAATCCTGCTACTACTTTTGGTAGAAATTATACACGCAGTTTGGCTCTCATCTCTATAAGACATATTTTTTTTCTAATCTCCCAAAAGAGTACAGTGTATAAAGCCAATACTTTAGCTCAAAATATTTTCTTCAAAACGGRAAGTGATGGATCTTTTTAACTTGTCATATCTTGCACATAAATCATCGTAGAATTAAACAACAAAACAAAACAAATCAGGGATGACCATCACAGTTTTCTGCTGCTCAAAGCTGAACAAATTTTACGATTTATTTTTTTTGCTACATGCACACACTTTATACACAGTGAATTTTACATCAAATTGTTGGCTTTTTTCAAAGGTTATTAAAAAGATGTAAAAAGTCTCAGCAGTGATTCACATTTGAAATCATAAAAAAATCAAAGAAATGATTTTTTTCCTCAAAAACAAGTTTAATTAACAGCTAAAAGTTGACAAACATTAGTTGAACCAAAGCACCTGCACGTACGGCGTACWGATATTTTTTTCTCACGCCCGTCGTCTCATTTACATGATGAAGGCTCTTTTTAACACATCGACTCCAGAAAACACTTGAGCTCCGCCTGCAGAAGTACGAGTCCTTCGCCGTCGTGCCTCTCTGTGACAAGTGCCATTTGAGAAAGTTGTGCTGTGCCAACCCTCCTCCCGTCCCAGGAACAATGACTCTCAGTTAATAAATTAGAATAYTAAAAGCTGCTGAGCAGAAAGTAGTGGATGAGGCCGACAAAGCCTGAGGTGTGTGACCTGGTGAGAAGTCTGCAGATGGAGTACCGGCTGTCTGCCTGCAGTCTTCTTGGTTTAATCCCACTTTATCCATAAGAGACGGGCCGTCAGATCTGGGAACGAGGACAGAGGGGCCAATGAGAAATAAACACGGGGCACAAGTTTTAATACATTTTAATGACTGTTTAACAAGTCTTAAAGAATACATAAAGCCTTGTAAAGCTTTCAGAGCCGATTCCCACAGAATTACTTAATTAAGACAAAAAAGGCAGGAAGAACATGTTTTAACAAACCCAGACTTATTTAGGACCAAATGCATATAACTCCATTTATTACATAAGATCATTGTCAAATAACACCTGATTACAATTTTAAAAAAATACTTTATAAAAGAACTTTTGCATTCGAAGCTTCAGGCAATAAATTGAATCATTTTGTTTGTATCATTTGGGCCATAAAGGAACATTTTATCTCTTATTTTTACATTTCTCAAATAAATGTTGCTGTATTACCCTGAAAAAGTTATTATTTTTTAAACTCATTTCAGGCTCATAGTCATGTAGAGCAGTGAATCCCAACCAGGGATACATGTACCCTTGGGGTATGTGAGGATATTACAGAGGGTG
>NW_013952527.1:202508-205145 GCF_001266775.1 Austrofundulus limnaeus | reverse complement strand
TAATTAGTTGTTGTATATTATAATTTTGGAGACTCATTACGTTTGGCTGATGGGGTACTGTGACAAAAAGGCTCAGAGTGTAAAAAGGTTGGGAACCACTGATATTTTTGGTGCAGGCTCAAGGAAATAGGACTGTTACATAAATTAGAAAGAAGCAATCTGTCTGATGGGTTTTTCCAGATGTTATTTTGCACTTAAATATATATTCAGATATCATGTTATGATAAAATAATGTATAGCCTATAACTGTTTATGCAACTAGAAGTTGTTTATTTGTTTATCTGTTTTTTGGCTGACTGGTTTATTTGAGTGACAGATGGGCTGTGTGATGGACTTTAATTGTACCTGAGGTTTATTTGTTTTTTGACTGACTGGTTTATCTGAGTGACTGACTGGTTTATCTGAGTGACTGACTGGTTTATCTGAGTGACTGACTGGTTTATCTGAGTGACTGACTCACCACTGGTGTTCCAAACGGCGCTGCTTTGGTTTTTGCAGCCGCTCTTCATGAACTCATCCACGTAGGACTTCGGGTCGCAGCCGGACACGAGGACCTCTCTCAGCAGGGCGATGTAAGCTATGGCCAGCCTCAGGGTGTCGATCTTCGACAGCCGCTTCTCGTACGGAAACGTGGGCACGTGGCAGCGCAGCTCCTCGAAGGCCGAGTTGATGCTCAGCATCCTCTTCCTCTCCCGGATGTTGGCGGCGTGCCGCTGCACCTTGTACGGTTGATGGTGCGCCAGCAGCCTGCGCGTCCTGCGCCTGGCCGCCTCCAGAGGCTCGTCCGCCGGGGAGGCCTCTTCGYCCTCGGGGCAGGCGTCATGCTCTCCTGGGGACTGAAGGTCGAGGTCGGTGAAGGTCAGCTGTGAGTCCGGGAACACGGACTGACAGCTGAAGCAGGACCAGGGGGAGAGCTGGCCGCTGGCCGCAGTGCAGTCCATTAAAAAAGAGTCCATTTGGGTCTGAAGCTGSACGTTCTGGTCCGTCTGTCCCCAAAATCCAAAGTCGGCGCTTCCATCCTGCTCAAAGTCAAACAGAAAATCCTCCATTTTTGATTCTATATTTCCTCACAGGGACAAGAAGCGCCTGATTCTACCTGTGAGGATGTCTGCCTCACTCATGGGAACAGATTAAATACTGCAGGGCCTCAGTGGGTCGCTCGGGCTGAAAGGGAGCTCTAAGGACCCCTCGCCCCTCTTCATGGATTCTTCACTGATTTAAAACAATAAAAACAATCAAAGACAAGTAGATCCCTGAACGACAAAAAGCGGAGGGAACACGTGTTCAGCTGAATATGGTCAGAAAACACTCAGCCTCCAGCAGGGCCAGGCTCGCGCCGCGCGTCATGGCGCAGCAGGCCGCGCGGACCCGGTGCGCTCTGAATGAAACTCTGTCACAAACACATGGGAGCTCTTCAGAAAACTCAAAAGAGATTAGTTAAAGTAAAATAAGCTCATATTTGTTACATTTCTGTGCGTATTTTGCACGTCCRCATATCCTTTACGCACAGAGGTTCGAGCTCTCCAACAGCCAAGAAAAATGCGGAATATTCCAGCAGAGTGACCTCACCTCATCCCACATAATTTGGGTACAGCAGCCACATTAATGCGCTTCTAATTTGTAAATGACATGAGTGACTAAATAGCAAACAAGAGAGAGGTCGCGCGCTGTAATTACGCTGAGGTTCATCAAAAAAGCACGTCTTTCTTTGAGGTTGGATGGAGGGCAGCTTGTGGATGAAGTCTCATTCGGATGAATGTTTGCAAACACGTGGTTTTAATTTCTCAGAGTCCTCCAGGATGTTAATTTGAAGGGATTCTGCTTGTTGCAGTAAACACGGGCAGCAGCGCGAGGCCTTTCGGTGCAGAAAAGAGACGAAGCTGCAGCTCTGAATATCCTCAGAACTAAACAGGTGAGGCTTTGGAAGAAAGGTCTGCACCACTGAAGACTTGATTTAATATTTATTTAGACACTTCAAACAACTTTATGGGCAGAAAATTAAAAAACAAAAACAAAAGTTAAGCTCAATGTGGCTTAATTTTTGTTAATCCGAATTGATCTCACTGTGTTTGAATAGCATAGAKAAGAAATAGTGTTGTTTTTTATTTTTGAATTTTCCTGCAAAAACTAAATATCAAAAGGATAAATTTCAAGTTTCATTTCTGCTCTCGTCCTTCATAAATAGGCAAAAACCAAATAAATTCCATGCACACTGTTCAGCTTCTTGTTGCAACCCTAAAAATGGTATAAAAGTAGCTCTTTATACTTTAAATTATGCAGAAATAAAAATTAAATGTTTGGTTTAAATCCAGGTTTTGCTTCATAATCTTTACATTTGTCATCCAAGATCTTTTGATGCATTAATGGCTGAAGAAGACAATTTAGTCACAATGAAATATTTYGCAAGTATTGATTATGCAGAAATAAATCAGGGAATTCATCTTGTTCAGTGATGTTTCAACATGTAAAAACTGAAGGTTAAACAGCAACCTTCTGTTTATTTTATGATTTCCAAACTGCAAAAATAAAAAGCCAAAATACAAATAAAAAAATGTTACACTTTGTTTTTATATATAAATGTTACATTAAATTAGATTTTGTAATTTTAAAGATAATTATTCAAACTAATCAGAGAGG
>NW_013952527.1:199878-201066 GCF_001266775.1 Austrofundulus limnaeus | reverse complement strand
CGGATCCTGACTTTGGTTCTCAGGATCCTGACTTTCGTTCTCGGGATCCTAACTTTCGTTCTCAGGATCCTGAGAACCAAAGTCAGGATCCGTTTTTCTTTATTTTTTCTCCCATGTCCCCTCGCGGGCTCCGTATCAATCAGGCAAAAAAAAAAAGAGAAAAAAAACTTTTTAAATGATCACATTTGACTGGAAGGAAATAGAAAGTTCTGCAGGTCATTTTTGGCGATCTGTAACATCATAAAACCCAGGTACGTCTGCAGAACCTGAAGTCAAGAAGCAGCTTCCTGGCACTGTGCCACCTCTCTCTCTGCGTTTCAAGCCCACGTTTGATCTGGAAAAAGCATCAGAGCCATAAAACTGGCCTTAGGAAAACACCCCTCTGGGGGTAGCACCCCTCCCTCTAAACCTGAAGCTGGATTTCAGCCCTCGGCTTGATTAAAAAAGAAAAAAAAAAAGAAAAAGTGTGCATTCTCTGCATGACAGCAGATGTGACCTCATTATTTATGCATGTAAAAATATTAAGTCACATGAATAAAGACATTTATTAATCCTACAGATTTCAATATGATGTATAAGAGGTCAAGACCTTAACTTTAAACTGACTGAACAAAGAGTTTAAGGTAAAAAATAGTCATTTGTCACTGATGTGTTAACATTTCAAATGGTCTATGTGTATTTGTGGTGAGGTGATTTCAGGAGCGACTAATCAAACCATAAGCCAGGGCTATTTAACTGGAGGTCCGTGGGCCACATACGGACYGCAAGTGACCAAAGCTCGGCCCGCCAATTGGTTCATTCATCTCTTAAGCCCAAACCCCCGATTTTCTACTTTAATTAATCTAAGTTAGAAGCTGGTAAAAATATTTCTATGATTATCCAGGACAGTTAAAACTACAAGCTGTTGATAAAATTACAAAAGTAAGAAAAAGCTGGCAAGTCAGAGATGTCAATATTTGTTAAATATAGGAGGCAGAATGTGTTCTTTTTGTTTTTGATATTATTTTATTGTCACTACTTTATTGTTTATTGTTTCCCAAAGTTAGGGTCGGGACCCAAAGTGGGGTCCCGAAACATCAAGGTGGGGTCCTGAAAAGATTTTCTGAATTAACTTAATTACATTTTTGCCTTAGTCGTTACAAAAGTGTGAGGTTAGTATATTTAAAATGGATAAATGTAGTATAAAAA
>NW_013952527.1:197970-199449 GCF_001266775.1 Austrofundulus limnaeus | reverse complement strand
CAAAAACACAAAATAAGTACAAATAAGTATTTATATGTGTGTACAAGCTGTTTAAATTGTCAAAAGCCAGTGTTTTAGGATTATTAATTAAGTTCATTTACTCAGTATTTGATATTTTGTAGGTCAGAAGACAAAAAGTTTGGGAACCACTGCTTTATAAGGGTCTGTATGTTGTATTCCTGATTAAATGCAGCAAAATAAACTATTTCTAAGGTAAAAGATCTTTGTAATACTTGGTTTATTTACATGTTGACTTTAATTACTGGATGTTCGGCCACTGAGCTGTTGACCTGCAGTAACTGTGCCCCCCCGGAGTAATTTAGTTGAATAGCTCTGCTGTAAACTAACAGACAGGCTTCGAATCATCACAGGTGTCAGCTGCTCATTAGACTAAAATTTATCCATTTGGAGAGCTCATATTTTACTAATCTGACAGATTGATTCTCTCACTTGATGAATTTGTTTTGTAACTTTAAGTCTTCATTTATGGAAACATTTCATAAAAACAAAAAACAGATGGGAATTCTGCTCATCCTGCCACGATCAGTCCACCTGACCTCAGGTGATGATTTTACCRAGCACAGAGTGGGTCAGAACTGTCTGTGGGACACTTCAAAACACATTTTCTTTTATCTCTCAGTGTCCCCGCTCTGGTCACCCGAGGCGTCGCATGCGTTCCTAGCATGAACCAAATGAAAATGACCGAACACGTGCCTCAACAACAAGTCCTGGATTTGATTTATAGATGAAAGAACATTGGACGGTCACTTGTTTTCACAGATCAAGTGATTTAGAGGATGTAAAGTCCAAGGGAAGGCGGTGACAGAAAAGAGTCAGTGCTGAGCTGATTTAAATCTCATAAAATGAATGTTTTCCTCATTGCAAGGAGAGAAGGATGACATCTTCTGATGCAAGACACCACAATGTTTTCTGCAACGTTAAGATGTTTGATTTGATCATAGAAAACCCTTCAGGAGAAACATATTTTGAGTTTAAACCATTTGTTGTTTGCAGTCAGTAGGTGCAGATAACGGAGGAGTGAAATTAGTTTYATGATACAGAACAAAGATTTGAACAATTTATTGGCTGTACTTTAGAGAAATTTACAGTTTGTCAAATGAGCAAATAAAATAAATCCAAGTCACCTGTTTCCTCCTCACCAGAGAAAACAATCATATTTTTTTCTTTTGATTAAATTTTTTTTTGTTCTGTGATTGGACCTCAGCCCATAATGTCCTGGTGTTGATTCAGACCAGTGAGGCACGCAAGCATTTTCAATCAACAGAGCTGAATTAATCCAAGCTTAGAACAGAGCAAAGTCACACATTGTGGCTCACACCAAAAGCTTCAACATCTGAAAACAATTAAATGTCTGGTTTTCATGAGAGCCTGATTTGCCAGTTGACAGTTTGAGTGTGTGTGTGTGTGTGTGTGTGTGTGTGTGTGTGTGTGTGTGTGTGTGTGTGTGTGTGTGTGTGT
>NW_013952527.1:191406-196873 GCF_001266775.1 Austrofundulus limnaeus | reverse complement strand
GTGTGTGTGTGTGTGTGTGTGTGTGTGCGTGAGGAGGGGGACCTGCTGAAATCATACCACCAGCACACATTAGAAATGAGGCCTGACCAACTTTAAATGACAACGTCAAAGAAAACAACGTTGGAAAAGAAAAGCAACAACTCTGCAAATATTCGGATCCGTTTACAGACGTGAGAAGCTCGTTCCCTCCTGGTATGCAGCGTTGCCTCTCATGTGGCGCCGCCTCACAGACCCAGTGTTTATTCCAAAACGGCACTACAGAGAGTCATACTTTGCYGTTACGCAAGATGCATGCAAGGTCTGGCCCTGAAATTAGTTTTAAGTAGTTCGATAATTTTTTAACGCATCTAAAGAAGTGTTTTTATCTGCCTTATCCTTTTTTTTTTTGATAGTTAAATGAGAGTTTCTTCATTACAATAAAAAAAGAAGTAGCGAATGCTCAAGTTTTCACCTTCTCTTTTGCCAACTGAAGCTGGATAATCGGTAAAGCCAAATGTTCAAAGTTTTATATGATCTCAGTGTTTAAACCAGAAACTGGAACCAAGGAAACATCTAAAAAAAATCCTTGGAGCATCATTAAAGTTATTGAAAAAGAAAGATTACTGCATCACAGCAGACCTGCCAAGAAAATGGAGACCACCCAAACTTAAAACCCATGCAGGAAGTGCATTGATTGGATAGGTTACGTTGCAACTGGTGGATTATGTTCATTTATCTTTATGTAAAGTGGCTGTTGCCTGAAAAATATTAAATCATGATCTGAGTTGATCCAAGCATGTTGGAAACTCTTTCAATATGAAGAAGTATTAGTTAGATGAGATCAAAGCTAAACCGTTGGGTTTTCAACAGATGCACGCTTGTGCGACACATTAAGGCACGGTGGTGGTAGCATCATGATGTTCAACAGATCTTGTTCAGGAAATTTGTTAAACTTGAAGAAATCGTTTGTAGTGTTGACTGACAGGATCTCAAGGAGCAGTCGTGGAGAGGAGGGTGTCATCTCTGCTGTATGCAGATGATGTGGTTCTGTTGGYGTCTTTGGACCAAGACCTTCAGCGTGCACTGGGGAGGTTGGGATGAGTGTCAGTTCCTCTGAGTCTGAGGCCATGGTTCTCGACCAGAAATGGGTGGAATGCCCCCTCTGGGTCGGGGGGAGACTCTCTGCCTCAAGTGGAGGAGTTGAAGTATCTGGGCGTCTTGTTCACGAGTGATGATAGGATGGAGCGGGAGATGGATCAAAGGATTGGGACTTCGTCTTCAGTAATGAGGGCGTTGCTTTGGTCGGTCGTGTTGAAAAAAGAGCTGAGTGAAAAGGCATAGCTCTGGATTTACTGGTCTGTTTATGTTCCAACTCTCACCTGTGGTCATGAGGTGTGGCTCATGACCAAAAGAACAAGATCCTGGATACAATTAGCTTCCTTTGTAGGGTGGCCAGGCTCAGCCTTTGAGATAGGGTGAGCAGCTCTGAGTAGAGCCGCTGCTCCTACACATCGAAAGGAATCAGTTGAGGTGGTTCATCTGATCAGAATGCCTCCTGGACACCTCCCTTTAGAGGTGTTCCACACGTCCCACTGGTAGGAGGCCCCAGGGAAGACCCAGGACTCACTGGAGGGATTATGTATCTTCTCTGGCCTGGAAATGMCTCGGGTCCCGCAGGACGAGCTGGAAAGTGTTGCTGGGGAGACTGAGGTCTGGGTTCCTCTACTGAACCTGTTGCCTTCACGACCCGACTATAATCGGGAGGAGATGGAGATGAAATTGCTTTTTTATGTTACAAACAGACCATTTTGTAGTTAAAATTTGTTACAAACGTGCATGCGGTAAGCAGGCTGAGCTCACATGTTTTGGGAAAACGCTGAGGTTGCTATAGAACCGCATTGGAACTAAAATTCAACCAGTAAATTTATTGTTTCACAGACCCGATGTTTTTGCTTTAGTGTTGAATTTTCTCTTAGGTTAATAGATAAGATTTTTCACAAATATCTCAGCTACAAATCTGCTTTTTGAGCTTGTTGAATTTACCCAATTCCAACGGCATTTTTATAGCAACCTCAGCGTTTTTCCTGTTGACCTATGACGAACTGGTCAGTTCGTGAGAAAAATTTCTTTACTTATTTTTAAATGTGCGACTTCGTCAATAGCTTACCTCTTRAGGATAACGACTGTAAGCACATTGCTAAAGTAACACAAGCAGTTTTAATTATAGAATGGAATGGTCTAGTAACAAAACTGGACTTTCCTTCTGGTAAATAATCAGGGATGTTTCTAAATTCTGACAGACTGAAGGACTTTTCAATGAGGAGTTTTATTTTTAGTTGGTTCACAGACAGAAATTTAGCCAAACTTCAGTTTTTTTTCAAACGTCTTGCACCTACACGACACCAATCTGCGGATCAAACCCATCTAATGTCAAACGATGACTTTTGTGATGCAGTTTACCGACTCCTGAACAGCAGGAGTGATGTGTTTTTTCCATTAAAGACTCCACCTTCACCACAAAGGCACACTCCTTCCCCATCGTGGATATTTGGATCAGGTTGAATGGCTCAYGCTGTATGCGTTGCTATTTTATAACCTTGTAACTGCTGCCAAGGACAAAAATCCCCTCGTCCTTGAGTGGGCTTAATCCTGGACCATTTCATTCAGACAATAAAAGGACCACTGAAAGAAATGAGGCAAAAAAAAATATCTGTTTGAGGACAGAGGAAATAAATACAGGGGGCAAAAAAGGGTTATAGGAAACAGATTTCCAAACATAAACACAATCACATTACAGGATTAAAAAGAGGAAATTAGATTCTCAAGAGGTGGAATAAATATCAACGATTCATTCAGTTATAGTTGGAGAAGAATCACGGTTTGTTTGTTGCAGGCATCCCTGATCTAGATATACTGTACCTGCTTCAGCCTCATTCTCCTTCAGGAGGCATCTTTCCAGACCTARCTGGCATTTTCTATTAAAAAAACACGACTCTGTGATATTTATCTTCYGCATATAAAGATTAAATGATAAAGAAAAGAAAATAAGCAGTCAGAATTAGCAAGAGAACGGTTTTAATGACCTTTCAAATGATAATTCAACAGTATTGTTGGCAGATTTGCACTCTTGCGTCCCATCCCCATCATTACCCTGTTGTGTGGAAATGAGCCTACATTTCTATAATTAAAGCACACACGTCTTTGATCGCTGGTCTCTGTGGATTTCCTGTTGAATCACTTGAAACTCTGGAGCCATCTAGCCAATTTGATGAGTCACTGCATTGTTGGAGCTAAAGTCACGACATGCCACCCAGTAAATTACAGTCAATCACATAAAAAACTTAATTCCACTACAAGAAAACTGGTCAAAAACAGTTTTCAAATGTTCAGTGTGGCTTGTGAGGAAGGCCACAATAACAAGAAATGTAATTTTCATCATTTAGGATCATTTTGAAGTGAAATATTTATGGTGAGGGTTTTTTGATTCTTAAAGTTAACCACTGAGCGAAAAGTTTAATTACACGACATAATTGTATGACGAGGAAACCATAGTGTCTCTTGCWGTAAATTAAATAAAATCAAATTTGACATGAATTTGAGGCAATTCCTTAAAGGACTAGATGCTTTATAAGTGGCATTGAAGTAAAACTGAAGTATTTTTGATCACAGTTAAGCTCATTTTGTTCTGCTGAGGACAGAGAAAGCTTTTCMTGACCTTTCGCAGGCAAACTGAACCCCAGCCTTTACAACGCGGACGCTACGAGGGGCTTGAGGCCAAACTGAGACAAGTTGCGGTATTTCAGGGCAGTGAAACAGAAATTTCCTCCTGGAGATGGGGCCCAGGAGATCCAGCCGGAGCGTGAGCCATGCGGGAGGAATTTCAAAAGCTGGGCGACCGAGAGCGTCAGAGGGAAATGTCAAAGACAGATGGTGGCGTCGGGCCGCTCCACTCTGGACCTGTTTACTTGATGCCTGATTAAACTACACTGTGAACGAGTCCAACATGCAGGGTGCTGAATGAGTCACAGCAGGGATCAAACTATGTGCTGTGCACAGACTCAGCAGAATAAAATCAGAGGGTGGGATGCAAATATTCAATAACTGAAGGCAGCTTCTCYCCATACCATTTGGTTATCTTAGTTTCCTAAGAAAACAGTGTAACAGTGGTTGTTCTGCAGATTGAGSTCCAGAGAACCAGGCAGCTGATTAATGCACCTGTGTTTGCAGAGCAGCTGCAGCCAATCAGCTGATTAAATCAAAACTCTCCAAGAAACTGTTTCCTAAGTGGCTTTGAGCAGATTACGTAAAATAAACATATAAACAATTGATTTTATTTCTTATTATTATGAGATTTCTAGTATGTGACCCATCATAAATGAGGATTAAGTCTAAGGGATGTGGAGATAGTGCTTTGATTAAAATGTTTGTAATAACTGCATTTTGTCAAAATATAATGAATAAATGCCTTTTTATATCATTTGAATGAACCATCTGAAATATAATCCAACAAAAACATTTTTGAAGCACTTTTTTGAGCAGTAGCAACAAAAATCCTGATTTTGAGGAAAAACGCTTTAAAATTTGGAGATTTTCCCCTGTGAGTGAGCAACGTTTTTTTTTTTTTTTCCCAGCTGGGAAATCTCAATATTCAACTATTTGAAGTTTCCTCTTTACAATGACATCAAAAATCCCTCATTAAAATTACATAATATTAGAATTCAGACCAATTGTAATAAGACAAATGAAGTCGTATATCTGAATCATCTTATGATATCAATGATCCTGGTATCAAAATGTAGCTTTTAAAGCAGGAATCTGATAATTTGATGAGGTCATTTTGACCAAATTTGACTTAATGCTCATTTGGATATGATGGGTCACTTATAATCAAAGAGAAAATGTCACAAAAAGGTAAAAATGGCATCTCTATATGGTGTAAAACACCTAAATGACCCTAACAAATATAAAAATGCTAACTCAGTTCATTTGATGACAAATATTGAACTTAAATGTGGTGTAGYTGAGAGTAATTCTCAACACACTGAGAAAATCACACTTTTCTGTCAAATCATTGTTTTTAATTAAATTGATTTAGTTTAATAGGAAATACTCATGTTTTTAGGGGTGATTAAAGGCCTATTTGTAACCAGAGGTCTAAAAAGTACTTAAAAAGTAACCAAGTAAAAGTAAATACCTGAACAGAAAGTGACTGGTAAAAATAAATTTCACCGATGAGAAAAGTACTTATAAAACTGTTTATGAAAACTGGGAAAGTAAAAGAAAAAGTACTTTTACACTCTAAGAAATAAACCGTTGAATTTACTTAATCAAACTGGTTTCATTACATAAAGTTGAGTAAATTGAGCAATATAAATATTTTCTTTTACAGAAAATATTTATTGCTTTGATCGAGTGGAACCATTCCTTGACTTGGTTGAGTAAATTCAACACTATTTTTTAGAGTGCATAAACAACGGCTCTCATAATG
>NW_013952527.1:181769-191192 GCF_001266775.1 Austrofundulus limnaeus | reverse complement strand
CCTCTGTTTTAACCCTATAGATAATAATAAAATATAGAACAATCTCTTATAAGAGAGAAGCTGCAAATCGTCCGTAGTTGTCTTCACAAATGAAAGCCTAATTTTATACAATCAAAACAAATTTTCACTGATTTTTATTGTTCTGATAAGATGAGATGCTGTAAAAAATGCTTTCATGGTCGTGACCTTTACAGAAGCCAGCTTGCGAAGGTTTTTCCACTGTTCCCAGCCACGTGGATCGAGGCCTCCAGACTTCAAAGCGGACTTGAAAAGGTAGAGATATCAACCCGAAGCCCGGGTTTGTTCCCATGCCCACTGCAAGTATAAATGGAGCAACGTGGTTCATATTATTTGATAAGAATCCTATATTCTCCGAGGTATTTTAATGACCTGCAGCCCAGCGTTTTCATGGTGCTGACTCGCCGGWGCCGCTGAGCGTGGAGCTTTTACTTTGAAAGGTTATTACACAACGACACCCGGCGTGTAGAACAGAGCAGGATGAAAAAGATCAGCTTTATTCTCTAACGCTGTTACTCATGATGAGTCTTCTTTTTCCCATCTGTCCGTTTATTTGGTGCTGTCTGGAGACGTCAGGCCGAGTGTGTGTTCTTTGTGCGAGTGTGTGCGTGTGTGCTGACGGCCACAGGGACAGACAGATTGTGTATTGTTTCAGGCCGCGTGGCACGCTAGCTGTCACAGACGGCCTTGGCTGAGGTTTCTGCTGCTCGCGCCTGACAAGTGCAGTCTGGGAGGTCTTTGGCTCTTTCGTCACAACCGGACGCTGAAAAGTTCAGAAAACGAAGATTTCGCCGTGGACTCGTCTCAGCTTTGATGACAAATTTCTTAACCTTTAATGTAAGAATAAACGTCAAACATTTCAAGAAAAAATTGTTTAAAATGTTGATTGCCAGAATAAATTCACGTTTAAACCAAATCACTATTGTCTGCTGCCAAAAGGTGAATGAAGACAATGTTTTTGACCATCATTAAGCTGTCTGTTAGCAAAATATCTCATGAACCACTGGGTGGATTCCAATCAAACTCCTATTTATTGGATGTAAACCTGGAACTGATTAGCTGATTAACAATACGGCTCCTCTTATCAATGTTAGAAAACACGAAAAGGCTGTAACTCATTAAGATGAATAACTAGTGAACACAAATTTGATGTGGTAGTAGCTGAGAGTCATATCCATCACATAGTCTGAGCTCTGACAGATTGCTCAAGTTTGTTTGAAATGATGTCTTAAAGACATGATTGATAAACACGCTAGCTTTATAAATACTTTATACCTTTTGTAGGGTTTTTACATAACATTTAAAGGGGCAATATCATGTAAAAACAACATTTTTTAGCTTCATGTCATGTTATAATGTTATACACACAGTGTTGCTTTAATTCATTCATGCGTGTTTGAGAAATCCTGTAACGTCCTGTGGTAGATATTCAGAACAAAAACACCTGGTTGGACYTAGAACCACCTTTTAGGTGCAGCTCCTCCTCTGTGTCTTTAAGCTGAGCTTCCTCATCACAGATCACACCTCCCCTGCGATCAGCAGCAACAACTAAACTGGTGAAACTGCATCTGTTGAGCTTGTAATATTTCTCAGTCCAGTTCTTTTCAGATTAAAAAAACGCCTTTGAGGAAAATGCTTTTTCCGATGCCAAGGATGACATGGTTCTTAAAAACTGGTCTGATTTCATTTTAAGTAACCCTTTGACAAGTAAAACTTATTTATTTATTTATATATTTGTCCGAGCCACTTTACAGATGATAGTTTTCCGAACAAAAGGGAAATTTAACAGTTAATTAATTACGAGATTATCATTTAAAAAATGATGCGATTCCAACACTCTGATCACAAACATCGTTGTTGTCGGCCCAGGTGAGCTGAAAAACAACTCGTTGTTTTGTTCACATATCTGTGATCTATGGTTATCATTTGTGACTTATATTATGATCTGTGTTCTTTAGTTGGCTTACACCACATTTTAGTAATAAATAAATTAGCTTGATTGACGTGTGTCTGTGAAGATGACTGGGAGATATCTCACCAAGCTGAAATGTCGTCTCTGTAATTGTCCTTCAGAAAACATTGGGTCGTCTACAAGATTCAATTGTATCCTAATTTGCCATTTTCCAAAAGCGATATTGTATAATGTCGCTGTTTTTTTTTAACAATCATTACAACAAAATAGGCTACAATGGTCCAGGTTGTAAACGGCATGAAGCTGTTGTGATGATGTGCAGAAATGGGCGTGATGGAAGCRGTAGAGACAGAGGCCATTTTCAAGGTGTTTAAAAACATCTGTGATGTGAAGTCGAATTTATTTTTGATTTATACATATAAACAGCATTTTCATAGTTACTTTATTATGGTATAGAATTTAATTATATGCCTGAGAAACACATAATATTGGCCCTTTAATGCCTGCTGTTATTAAACAGTTTTAATAGACTTTTATTATTTCTGGCAGGAAGTTAAATATCCAGCAGCTCAAATGTTATATGATCACAAAACTTTGCCACCAGATCTCTGCCTGACGTTTCTCCTTCAGTTGACACCAGACCGATAATGTTTGCTCCAACMTTTTGTCCTGTTTCTGATGTCTTGTATTGTTTGCGACACACCATCTCTCCTCGAGGGGTTTGTGTTCAGCCTCGTTTGAAGACATCAGAGTTTGTTTGGATGAGCGATGGGCCGACCCCGCCGCTTTGTTCTTTTTGTGGTGATTACAAAGACCTCATGCGGGGATGGAAAGCTTCCACAAAGCTGTCACACAGACATTTCTTTGTTTGAGGAAGAAAAAAAAAGTCAATTTTTAGGAGGTGACTCTTTACATATCAAACATCCCAGTTTCAACACCCCCTTACTTTACCTCGTTTTTGTAAACCTGCCAATCCCTCTGGATGAAACCGACAAAACCGTTTGGACTCAAACATAAGGCTTTTATTGTTGGACCTGGAAAATGTATTTCTCACTTGTGTTCATACCGTGTATATTTTGGGAAGTATTACTTTTCAGAATCCACTTTTTTTAATTTAGGAAAGTAAGGGGAGCCATGCTGCAAAATCTTTTTTATTTTTTCGTATTTTTCACAGTTAATCATGGATCCTGTTAGTTTGTTGTCTGATGTTTGTCTATAATTTATTTTTTCTTTTATGTTTTTTTAAGTATTGTGGATTCCTAAGTTGTGGAAATTGAAATGGAAACTGACAAATATAAAAAATACTGAGTTGGATGAATTATGCTCTCCGTGTAGAGTGCATATTTGGCTCACCCAGTATTTATTGTTTTGTTCCAGCATGTGAGAGATGAAACAGGAAGCAGCTCGGAGGGCAGAACTCTGATGTGTTTTAGATGTTTAAGATTATTACCAGCAAACCATCAAAGTGTTTATTTCTAAACTTCTTTATAAAAGTTATGCAGACTAACTTTTTTATTGTGAACTCACCTCAAAATTCACTTTATTGTCCCTCAGTCTACACTCATTACATCAAATTAGGAAAGACAAAAAAAGTTTACTTTTCAGGAAAATGACTAACATTATTTACAATATGTTTCTTTTGTTGCCTGCTACCAAAAAAGGAAGGCAGTTTTATTTATTCATTTTTTTTCATTCATAAAAACAACAAAAAGATATTAAAAAAAAAACAAAGTAAATCTATTACTGAATGAAAATGGTGCAGAAAGAAGAAAACAATCTTCTATCTACAGTATGGCCCGGTATGAGGGCCAAAATTAAAACTATTGTGCAACCAGCAGTTGCTGTGTCTTTGTAACAGGAGGCTATAGCTATTCTAAAACAAGTTATTGATCTGATTAATGATAGGTCAGAACCACTAACTGAGAGGCTGGCGCTGGCAAATGAGAAAGAGACTATTAATTTGCATTAGCATTGAAGAGGCTAGGGACTAGCATGCCTAGGCTGCTCACCTACTTTATTAGACACAAACTTTTTTCTTCAATGCTAACACCAGCTTATCCATGCTAGTCGCTAGCCTCTACAATGCTAATGCAAGCTTATCCATGCTAGTCGCTAGCCTCTACAATGCTAATGCAAGCTTATCCATGCTGGTTGCTAGCCTCTACTATGCTAATGCAAGCTTATCCATGCTGGTCGCTAGCCTCTACTATGCTAATGCAAGCTTATCCATGCTGGTCACTAGCCTCTACGATGCTAATGCAAGCTTATCCATGCTAGTTGCTAGCCTCTACAATGCTAATATACAAGCTTATCCATGCTGGTCGCTAGCCTCTACTATGCTAATGCAAGCTTATCCATGCTGGTCACTAGCCTCTACAATGCTAATGCAAGCTTATCCATGCTGGTCACTAGCCTCTACAATGCTAATGCAAGCTTATCCATGCTGGTCGCTAGCCTCTATGATGCTAATGCAAGCTTATCCATGCTAGTAGCTAGCTTCTGCGATGCTAATGCAAGCTTATCCATGCTAGTTGCTAGCCTCTACAATGCTAATATGCAAGCTTATCCATGCTGGTCGCTAGCCTCTACGATGCTAATGCGAGCTTATCCATGCTAGTCGTCGCTAGCCTCTCCAATGCTAACACATGTGAATAGTCTCCTTCTCATTTGTCAGCACCGGCCTCTCAGTTATCAGTGCTGACCTATCAATAATCAGATCAATGTCTGGAGACATAGCCTCCTGCTACAAGGATGTAGCAACCGCTGGTTGCACAACAGTCTTAATTTTGGCCCTCATACTGCACCATACGTTTTTGGCCCTTGCAATCATGTAAGTGTCCATTTGTTGCCAAAATATCTCACCCCACCTTTAGACAGATTTCAATGAATTTCCCAAATCATAATTATTGAATGTACCTAAATCAAAATGACCACAACTAATTATTCTTAGTAAACTTAAAAATGTCTTTGCTCATTAATTTGTAATGATATTAATATAAAATTTGGTTTGGTTATAGCTAAATGTCGTCCCCACACTTTGATCGCTAATGGATCACAAGTTTTATTTGTGTTTAAAACATCCATTTTCATAAAAATGTGCTACTTATTGCTCTTTGCTTAAATATTTATTTTTAACTGGATGTAAAACAGATGAGAGATGGAGTAAATTGTTTTATTTTATCTGCAGTGTGGTTTATTATTTTGTAAAAAAAAAACTTTTTTTTTTAAATCCAGAATTCGACGAGAATAGGTTTTCAGTGGATATTGTCCTGTTATTTTTCTAAATCCATCTCTCTGTTTATCGTACAAAAACATCCTCATTGATTCTGTTTTGACTGTATTTTCTTGTAATGATGGATTTATGAGGTGATGCTCAGTATCTGGTTTCCCTCTAAACACATTTAGGAGAGTTGTGGCCAAATAATTCAGTCAGTGTTTTTGCAGGAGATCAGAAAAACTCTCTTCTATTGTCCTGAAAGTCCCTCAGCTGCATTTTGATAAATCAGCTGAGACTTCTGTCTTCTGGACAGGAATGGTTGGTCAACACTCTCCCAGTCTGACCAGAAATCACTCAGTATTTTCTAATCTCTGTCTTATCATAATGATTTCAGAATTGTATTTATTCATTTTTTAAAGGTTTGCCTCTTTAATAACAAACCTCTATTTTTGACAAAACAAAATTGTGCTTTTTAAAGTGCGTCAACTGAATAAAAATTTGGACACAAGTTAAGCTGTTAAAACTTTTCGAAAAGAACAATTTTCAAAATTTCAAGTCTCAATCTTACAATTATGGCTGGTTAAGTTTTTTCTTATTTTATGTACTTACAAATGTTCCACTAAACTAAAACTCGTCACCTGAGGCAGAGCAGATTATGATGGGATTGAAAGCCGATGTGAAGAATCGGAGCGATCAACAAGTCCTACATCTTCGGCCCAGAACGAAGCTGGGTGTCATGAACGTGTTGGAAGAGTGAGAGACTTCTGAAGATCTGGAGCAGAGGAGCAGGGCATGAATCAAACAGCAGCAGACAGGACCGCTGACCCTCTCTGGGTTCAAACTGAGCCTTTAAACCTTCCCCTGCTCCTCACTTCCCTTTCTGAGCAATGCCATGCCTGTCTTCAACTCACTTTTTGTTTTATGCAAAAGCTGCCAGATCCAGAAGGAACAGATTTGCAGTTTTACTTTGATCTTATTATGACTCTTTTATTTGCTTCAGCCTCATCCTCTCTGCTGAAGTCGCTCCTCAAGATGCTTTAAATTAGGCTGAAAGCTGTGAGAAGTTCTGAGGAGGGGTGGTAGGTGATGTAGGTTCTCCACGTACAGTAGAGATGGACCATTTTGGACCTTGTTAAAATACTTGTTTGGATAAGCCAGGTAAGTCGTTTACAGCAGCATACATTCATCACTTAAAGCAGTTACACAAGGGTCCAAGCCCAGGGCCAATCTCTGTCAATATTAATTGAAGAAACAATAAAGTCATTTATTATATCTTGACGATACATTTGATCACAATTCAGCAAATAAACCCTCAGAAAATCCAATTATTTGACTTTAAAATACTTTTAAAAATAATTAAAGTTGATTCTTTGTTGCTCTTCCCACACCAAAATCAAAGATTACGGAAACGTTCAATGTGTTACTTTAATCTCCTTGGCTTGAAAGTTACAGCTGTCAAGAGAAGACTGCACTGAAAAGTCATTAAAAAACTGTTTATAAAAAGCTCTTCTCTGTTGAAATAGTGTTTGGTCTTACTAATTAAAAAACACTTTTTAGATTTTTCTTCCTGGATTAACAAGAGGCATCAGGACATAAAACTAGTTTACTTTTAAAATATTACCGTTAGGGCCGAATAAAATGTTAATGAGGGCCAGATTTGGCCCGCGGGGCTTGAGTTTGGCACATGAGCCTTATAGTGGCAAACTTAAATACAGATTAAAAAACCTTAAAATTCAAAAACAGTAATTAACCAAATGCAAAACTAGTATTTTTGTTAGTGTTATGATCACAAGATTAGTCCTGCAGATTTATTAGAAAACTACATTTAATATTAATTTATGAGACCTCAACTTATTACCTTTAAAGATGAACTGAACATTTTGAAAACGACAATAAGTTTTAGTAAAAGATGCAGAAAATGTGACAGCTTTACATGAGCTGACATACAGTATTTCTCCTCTGCTCACAGAGATTTAAAGTATCGGCTGACTTCTAAGACAGTTTCTAATTTAGTTTGGAAAGTAACAGTGAAGAAGAGAGGAAGTATAAATGGATTTAGATCTGCACGCACATGTGGAATACATTTAAAAGCGTAAACACAACCGCACGCACACACACGCGTGCTCAGCCTATCGAACACTTGCATGTAAAACAGCCAAGTGATCCTCACAGAGACTGTTTGGATACCGATTCTACACACAGCTGGTGCTGTGTGTGTATAAATTCACAGAAATTCACTTCATYGACAACTTCCCGGCACTTTCAGCAGAACTTTTATTCTGCTGTAGCTGCAGGATGTGGAAGTGAGCTGTGATAAATAAAGCTGGAGGACAATTGGAAATGTTTAGATGGTCCAACAGACCAGAGGAGGTCTGTTTCCTGCCTCTGCTTTCAAACAAGAAACTAATTAAACACAAAAAGGCAATCAGCAGACACATATGTTGTGATGCAAGCGCTCGTCTGGTTTCCTGCACACAAACGCAGATTTTGTTTTCTTTGTGCAAATTTTCTCGTGAGAGTTATAGCAGGTTAATGCCACCATACACACACGTCTCAACTTGCATCAAGTTGTTTCTCATGCGTGTGATTTTATTTAAAACTGCCTCGTGTTTGGTTTGAGTCGCAGCAGGACGTTTGAGGCTCGTGCTCTCGAAGGGCCACCTGTCCACCTGTCACCGAGGCCTCACCAAACCTCAGCGCTCCGCCACAGAGTGGGCGTTCTGCTGCCGGGGGAAAATAAAAGAGGGAACATACTGCGGCGAGCAGCGCGGCCCACGGCACCTCCTCCAGGACGCTGATTAAAGAGCCGGGCTTTAATAACTGCCTGGCTCTCAAACCACCGGAGCACACAGATAAAACTCGAGAGAAGAGCGGGACCCACAAGTTCTGCCAGGAGAAACTTGTCTTTATACCCCTTGTTTTTGGGGTTTCTGCTCCCTCGTGCACATAGAAAAAGGTTTTATTCACTTTCAATGCAGATGCAGACACTTTTTTCACTTATTTTAGCTTTAATGTTAGAAATTATTTAACCTAAACCAGGGGTTTTCAAAGTATACGAGTGGATAGCATTGATGTTGCAAACCTGATGGGAGTTTCAAGCACAGATCTCTTAGCGCTGGACCATGTCGACGCTAACATTTTGGAATTGATACACAAAGTTTCATCTTCAGCTTGAAGCTCCACTCTAAAAATAAAATGCTGCGCCGGAGAATTCATTAAGAGGCAAGATTAAATGTGAATGCTGGACCTAACGAGCAGGTCAGACAATTTAATCGCTTGTGRTTGCACAAGAACTTCAGAATCGCACAAACAAACGTAGCATGTGTGGCTACTTCCTGAAACAAAGCCTGTTGTGTGACGACTTCTTTTGCGCACGTGTCGCCTAAAAACTTTTTTATTTTTGCCTCTGAACTGCTACAGCATAAAAAAATCTTATCCAAGACCTGAAGTATGAAAGTATTTTTTTCCTCCACTTCCTGATTCACGTCATGCCCCCCCAGAAAATCACAAAGGCTAAACTAATTCAAGTGATCTTTTAACATTTTTTATGCTTCTTCAGAGGCAAAGGTTTTGTTTTTCTTACTTGAATTGTCAGAATTTAATGATGTTATTGATAATCTGGGAATTGAAAAAAAAAATAATAATAATAATAGTGTTCTACTGGGCGTATGATAAAAATGAGAATAATTTAGCTCAGGTTATCGACGCTGTGGGCACACTGAGATACTGAAAAGTTTTTACAGTAGGAATATGGGGTGCCAAGTGTAAATTGTTAAGGAATGTCATAAACATATTTTTTATTATTTAGCTCACTTTTTGAGTGTTAAAATTTTTTCCACTAACATTTTATTGTTATTTAGCTTTACATTAGAATTTAAATATTTTCTTTAGCAGTGTTAGAAGCTAAAATGAGCGTCAGATAACCAGGATGATGTGAGCATTCTCTAACAAACGTCTACAATGGCTGATGCTAGCCACTGCTAACGCTGCAGAAAATAATATTTTAAATCTAAATTCAAAATGCGTTCATAAAATACAATAACTGTGGTGCAGCGGTTTGAAGTGCAGCTCAGACACCAGCCATAACTTCAAGTTCGATGTCTTGTAGGAAAAGTTTAGCTGCAGCGGAGCGCTAGCAGTTGCTATTGTCTCAGGATGATGACATCATAACACGAGCCGAGCACCAATAGCAAAGACTGTGTTCCATTTCAAAATATCTAAATGTGAATTTCAACGTTTAAGGTTAGCTTTTACATTTAGATTTAAACATATGATA
>NW_013952527.1:172845-180661 GCF_001266775.1 Austrofundulus limnaeus | reverse complement strand
GAATAGAATAGAATAGAATAGAATAGAATAGAATAGAATAGAATAGAATAGAATAGAATAGTCTATATTGTCACAAGTACAACAAAATTAGGTTTTCCCTTCTGGTGTTTGAGTAAAAAGTAGAAGAGTAAAAAAAAACAGTATTTACAGTATCAAGATTAATAAAAAATTAACATAAATGTACTTATCTTATCAACTCTACACTTGGCTTGTACTAAAAATTTATTAAGTTGAAGTGTATTTAGTCAATCCTAATGTTTAAACTTTTGGCCAAGATAAAWTTTAGTAGTACACTGAAACTACATTTTCACACACATACTTTCGTAAACTGATTGTGGGCCAGTTTAGCCCCTTATATCTGTGTACACGGCAAATAAAAGTACACTTAGGGAAATACACTTTTATATACTTTAGTATACTTAATGACATGTACCTAAAGTATACTTMTTTTTGGTAAGTTTATAAACTTAAAAACACACAACAGTATAGTATATGTATACGTTTTATAAACAACAAAAAGTCCCACTATAGTACGAACAAGTATTAAGTCAGTATACATTCTAGTACACTATAAGTACATGCTACCTAGTATAATTGATATACTTAAACTCAAGTATCCTTGTTTAGATGAACTTCACGTATACTACTTTTTGCTGAGGGTAAGAAGCTTCTTTAAAATTAAAGATAAATTCCAGGTGTGTTGCAGCAGGGAAACAAGTAAACCATGCAGGATAGTGACCCTCCAGGACCAGGACTGGACACCCCTGGGTCACAGAAAATCCAAAATAAACTAATTTATAAATGTGTTTGTATGAGTAGTTATGAGGGTGTTGTGCCTGATTTTAAGCATACACATTAGTAACTGTAAAAAGGTACATTTTAAAGAAAATACAAGTACAACGCTGATTCATCCCTTTAGTTCAGGAGTCTTTTATAGGATTCAGGTCAGAAACAAGGATTTAAAAACAACAAAAACACGTCCAAAACAGTCATATTTTGGGTATYGGATAGGAAATAAATTTAAAAAATCAGCCTACGTTAAGAGAAAAAGCTTTAAAACACCACGACAAAGACCATTTTGAAAGACTGCAAGAAAGTTTGGATCCTTGGAAGCAAAATTTTAAAACCAAAGGGTGGTTCTAAGCAAGCATAAAAAATGAATATAAAATATTCTGCAGCCATCTTTTAACTCTCCGTGTTCCCTGAGTCATTTTTGGGTGGGTAACGTACACCAGGGAGGCATGCAGCCATGGCTTTCTGCAGCCTGATGACAGACACTGAGATCATGGCGCTGCTTTAAAAATAAACCCACAGGTCAGCAGACCCATGAGTCCCCATACGTGGACAGGTTGCCTGCAGACTTCCAGCTCTGTTTGAGCAAAAGAAATGCTGAGCTGAAGGATTCCAGTTCCAATAAAACGCAGATTTAGACTGTTTAGTTTTGACTCACTGGAAGTCCGACTCACTCGCTGCTTTGGGCCTGGAAATCCGAAGCACAGATTAGTCTACCTGGTTCAGTCCACGAGGAGATCTGAATCTGATTTAAACACATTATTAAAGGTTTTTGCATGCAAGCTGGATGTTTACAAAGCCCCCAAATTAAATCATCTCCTCCAGTGTAGCAAAACGTCAAAAAGACTTTACAGAAAACCTTCAAAATTACAAAGCAGTCAAGTCATTGTTTCACTTAAGCTCTCTCATTAAGCAACAAACCACCAATTTACACTGTCACAAATAATAAACAAGAGACAAACATTTACTGCAGTGTACTGTATTCATTTATTTCACTCCACTACAAAATTATAGATTCATTTCAACTATGATACAGGCTCCACATATACAGAATGTACAGCTTAAAGAGAAACTGAGGACAGTGAGCAGCGTTTACAGTCATTTCATGTAACATCAGAGCAATAAAGAGGTTTCTTTAGCAGGAGTTTCCCTTTCAGACATTAGTAGGTTTCAGGAAGAGGTCCCACTTCTGTTAGATGAGTTTCATAAAATACTGATGAGAAAAAGTTAAAAAGTCACTTATATTAGTGCAGTTTGACTGTTGAACCTTCAACAAATGGCTGCTCTTTAAAAAAATGTAAATGCTTTAAATACAGCTGGAAACCAGATTTCTCCCTTTTTTTTGTTAGTCAGAGCCTGATWACATTAGCACTATCTAATATGTATTAAAAATAGTCTAGGCCGTGGCTTCATAAATGTTTAATATTGATAAACGATGTTCTCAGCACAAATGTTTTTGCTGATTTATTTAATTGAATTTGAGCTTTGGAACTCTGTTCATGTTTGTTAAACTAATCAGACAAGGCAGCTGGATTACAAAACCTGAGAGTAGAAAGAGTTGAGATTTGTTGGAAAAAAAATCTTTGCAAAAAGGAAAGTCCTCTGAAAATATTAATTTAATTTTCTTTCAGTGGGAATCACTAGTTATTATAAAAAATAGATCACATTCAGGAGTCTAATTTGTGTTTTTGAAGCAAAAAAAACTACATTTCTCAGTCAGTATTGCTTCTTCATGTTGGCTCCATGTACAAAAGCACATTCATTTAGCTGCAAAAGAAGCAGGTAAAAAAAAAAAAACATTTAGTGTTTTTGTAATTTCTAAATAAACTTCAATCTGGCCCAAAATTTTGTGTTAAAAAAAAAAAAGGGAAGCAATACTTTGGCAAATTCTTCAGGATGTCTGCGCTCTCATTTTAAAATTCAATTTTTTTACACAAATCAGGATGTCTGTTTTTTATAGAAAGATACTGAGCCCACGAGGGGACATGAGGATTTTTTTTTTTATTTTGCGTTCCCTCGCAAAARACATTTATGTTGTGCTGCCGGTTTATTAACAAATTCACATGTTCACCAAAATACGGGAGTTAGCCTACTTTAATTCAGCTTTGGATTAAATGTGTCACAGACACACACATGAAGATATTTAATTTGCAGGTATTTTAACGCTGTGCAGCCACAAAATCTAACCGTCAATTTCCCGAATTTGTGGCGACACATCCTGTTTTGGTCTGAAAAGTCTGATTTAATTCAGTTCATACAAAAAAATAACTTTCACGTGGGAACGTGAAACAATATTGCGAGGGAACGCAAAAGAAAAAGAAATCCACACGTCAAGACTCTTAAACGGTAAAGTTGACAGAAAACAGACTTATCTGTAAAATTTTTGAAAAGTGACTTCACATTATCAAAGTGCAGAAGTGCTTTATGAGTAGAAGAAAAAAAAAACAGGATCTGAAAACAAAAGAACAGGGCGGGAAGAAGGTCGGAGAAATTTCTGACCAAATTATGACAATAAAGAATTTTGGTTAGCCAAGTGAACGGGATCCTCCAAGTACTTCCTAAAGATATATTTTTGTTGTTCTTCAGCTGAATGAATTTAAATAGATAATCTAAAAACTTTGAAATAAATGTCGTTACATTTAGAAAATATTAGAAAACCGGCTTAAGTTTTATGTCAACATTGTAAGATAAAATGGTGTACAAAAGCATTTTCCTCTTCTTTACTAAAAAATGTTTGGATTGTATAAGTAGTGGTTGCGCAATGTGCCGTTACCCTAACATTAAAATCTGATGAACTTCACTGACCAGAAGGCACAAAATAAAAAAAGTGGCATCGAGACCAATGCAGACAGATGAAGTTGGATGTTTTCAGGTTATCAGCTGATGGACGTAAACACCCACTTTAATAATATATAACCTCTAAAGCACAGCATGGCTCTGTTCTCTGTTCTGTACTTATTTTACAGCTACTTTCTCCTCCAGTTTACAGTAAAGTATTCAGGTTCTCCTGCACTGACAACAAAACCTACAAGTGGTTTTTATTCCATTGTCCTCTGGAATAAATGACCTTACAGTTTTATGTTTTCAGAACAATTACCTGCTCATACTCATTTAACGCATGTTTACGTTTTTTTTCTTCTTCTCTCCAGTCCTTATTTTTCACTCAGGTTCTGGAGGAGACGTTGATCCCGGTCACCATTTTCTGAATCTTCTCCTCGTTCTTCAGGATGTTGCACTTCACAGCGCAGATCTTATCCTGCTGGTCCCTGATCTGCTGCTCCAGCTCAGCCAGCTTGGTTTTCAGAGGCATCACGGCCTGCTCTGTCAGCCTGTTTACAAATACAAACATGGCAAAATGTTATTTATTGTTTATGTGGAATTGTTAGATATTTCACAATGATCTGCAAAGTTGTTATAATCGGGGTCTGAACTTGATAGTTGCTAAATCTGCTGTTTTTTTATACTTAATAGAGTTTTTCTTTCATAATTAAAGTAAAATGAACAACTGTGGATCCAAACAGCTCCATGTTTCTTTGGTTACAGATGTTTTGGGCCAGATATGTGTTTTAGTTGGACTTCGTGACAAACTGGTTGACTCACTGGTTGGGCGTACCAAGTCACAGTATGATTAACATTCTTGTTTTTGAAAAATCTTTGTTTCATTTAAGCCTCTCTTAGCCAGTGCCTGTTTCTTTTCTTTCTGTGTGAAGCAGCCTCCCCACCTCTGTTCCTCCAGCAGGGCCTGCGCATGCTCCTTGTTCTCCTGCCGCCAGGAGAGCAGCTCAGCCTTCATGGCGTCCACGTCCTCCTGGATGTAGTCCATGATCTTCCCCAGCGGCAGGGAACTGCGGCAAACCGACTGGATGGAGGCGCGGAGACGCTCGATCTCCCTGTTCATCATTTCCTGCTCTTTTTTATGAGCAGGTTCGGACACCAAGTTCTGAAAAGTGAACGATGAGAATTAAAAACTTTAAAGCTTAACTTAAAAAGTCAATAAGCAGGAAGATCTAATAGACCAAATGTTATTAAATAAATAACTAGATGTCGCATGGCAGTAGCATACATGACCCCGCACATACGCAAAGCACCAATGYACCAGAACTCACCAGAACAGATTTATTGTTTTGGGTGGGGATCCGGAGGGGGTTGGTCATTGGTGGGCCTRATGGATGGCCATTCATCAAAACTAAACACCAAAAAAAATCTGAAGTTCCTATGTTGAATAGTTTTTGAGTTATAAGCATTTTTGCATGTCCAGATACCCACTTTCAGATGGAACCCCCTCCTCAAATATGGGGTCTATTGTAAAACCGTTGGCTGGCTCAGTGTAGGTCGGACACATCTACGTTCCTGCCAGATTTCAYGTTGATCAATGCAGCCGTTTCCATGCTACGGTTGACCAAACATCACCGAAAAAATTTAATTAAATTCAATTAACAGTACGGAAACAAAATTGCCCCTTTTCCACTAGTGCCACTTAGTGTAGTGTTGGTATGGTTCCAAGCCATTTCCATTAGGCCAGATTCATGGAACCAGCCCCCTTTTTTTATTACCTACTTCATTGTGGTTCCAAGCAGCCCCAGTTGACACCAAAATGTGATGTCAGAACACTGTTTGTCACTGATTGGCTAGAGGGTGGAGTCACTGGTTGTGTCTAAGCTGCCTTTACAAGAACAATTCAAGGAGCAATTTTTTCAATWGTAGCAGTGACATTAGTCGTGATTCCATCCTATTTTAATTCGAAATTTTTGCRAATTTTTAAAATTTCAAAAGTTATTCATCAAATGTGTTTCCATCTCTCATTTTGCCCATTAACTTAAAAAAAATAACTCCACCAACCGCCCAAAACACACCCATTGGAACCAGACYGGAACGTCAATGGAAAAGCACCCGAACTGACCCGTTCCGACACTACACTATAGTGACACACTATAGTGGCACTAGTGGAAAATGAGCCCCTGCTTCACGTGCGGGGGTCATAATAAATAAGCTTTTAGTTACTCTTTTGCAGAGCCATTATGACTGGAAAGTATCTGAAGCCAGTTTGAGACATGTTTTAAATAACTATACTCCAAACGGGAAAGTAGAAGTTGAAGTCATTAGAGGAAAATGCAGGGACAGTTAGTACRGTAATTAAATACATGTCAGTGGTACTAAATTATTACACACCTACGGTAGTAATACAATATCTTTTGTATCAAACGTATCTTCCTCAATCTACAAAGACAACTATCTTAATATGGAAATAAAAACTTGGACTTAAAACAGAAAAGTTTTGCAAAAAAATGTCATTAACTTCCCTACAAACAGTTACAAATAATGAATAACTAACAACTGGAATAAAACAGTATACAGTTTATTATCCTCTTTAATTGATTAAGTTTCTCCAAGAATATGTCTTTAGAGATCTATTTGATTAAACTCAGAAATCTATCAGACAGCTGTGAGAATCACTCACGCTGCTGTAGACCGAAACATAAACTCTCTTTAGAAATCCTGTCTTTGCCAGCGACGTCTCCGATGCCCAGAACCAGAACCAGAACCAGAACCAGAGCAAAGGATATATTTTGTGGTTTTAAGATTTCAAGGCTAAAAAGGTTATTGAGGAATTCTACCAAGCTAGCTGTGTATACAAAGATCAAACGTGCTGCTGAATTGTCTTGGCTAACGTAGGGGGACTGGCTGACTGAAGGTTTGCAGTGACGGGGGGAGGAAGAGGAGGTTAGCTGTATCCCAATTACACCTCGTCCCTTGATGGAGAAAAGGAGGGGAACGTATCAGGGAAGGAACTCCCTTGGCAGAAAGCAAACTTAAAGATGTTTGCTCAGCTGGACTTTGCAAGGCCTGGAAGTGTGTGTGTGTATTAGTGTGTGTAGGGTGAAAACACTCTGCACTCCAAACCTAAAGCCACACACCTACTTACAAACAGCCACCAGAGAATCAACCGAAGCACAGAGTAAACCCCCCCCCCCACCTACAGTCTTGGTCTTGTTTATTTTAGTAACAGGCTGTGGCAGTTGTGTTTTTTTCACTACAGTATTGAGTAACAACTATTACACTTCTACCTCCTTTCAAGTTCAACATGGGGCCCAAATTGCAACGTTTGACACGGGAGCACCTGTCCCCACGAGGCTGCAGAACTCATATAATGTAAACTCAAGGACAGCTTCCCCTTCAAAACCCACAAAGTGTCGGTTCGGTTTTGGCCTGGCATAAAAGACAAACCTTTTTTTTTTCCTCTTTTCAATAGACCGACAAAAAATATGCATTGAGAGATGCTTTTTAACATTACTGTATGAATACTTGTTGCATTTGTTGGACTCTATCATGGAGCCTTGTGTTTTATCTGTCATCTGTATACCAGCGTTGGACGGACTGCCTTATCCACCTGCAGAGTTGTTCATTGGCATAATCTAGTTCACAAAGCAATCTTGGATTTACCTCCCACTTACCTYCTGTCATATATTGTTTAAAAAACACACAGGAGGTCATTTTCTACATTCATTTTATTAACTGTAAGGTTTGCTCTGATTATGGCAAAAGTTTCTTCCACTTTGCTGGAATCTACTACAGAAAGATTTGAAGTTGAAAACGTTGGTCTCTTTTAATGTTTTTAGGGTCAGTTTTAAACAGCTTGTACATAAGACATTTGTTTGTAAATGTTTTAACAGATTTTTTACTCTATTTTAGTCCTATCTTACCTTTTATGAGTGTTTCTTGTTTTTCTTTTGTTTACCATGATGTATTTGATTGTAGTTTTATGTGAGCGGGCTGCTGCCGTTCTTGGCCAGGTCTCTTATTGAAGAAGAGATTTTTGATCTCAATTAGATCTACCTGGTTAAACAAAGGTTTCAATAAATTAAATAAATATTTGACAGAAATAAAACTGGAAAAACTTAAACTGGTCAATGTCCTGATGCATCTCAGTAATCTAGGTAGAAAAAAATCAAAAGGAAAAAAATAAGTACTGTAGGTCCTCTGGATGGGTTCTTTTTTAGTGAAACGTTTCGTCTCTCCTCCAAGA
>NW_013952527.1:164920-172383 GCF_001266775.1 Austrofundulus limnaeus | reverse complement strand
ATTTTTTTTTTCAAGAAAACACTGCGAAAAAAAGGTTCTCCCACAATTATGGTCTGAAGAGATTTATTAGAAATTACATCAGAGAAATATCAGTCATTTAAGTTTGTGGTAAAACCTTTTTTCCTAAAAATACTGTTAAAATCTTGTCTGTGTGACACTGTATCCCTACATTCATCTTCTCAAATAAACCAAACTGTGCACAAGTTTGAGTCCCGACAGGCAGCTTGGCCAAACAAAACCGCACCGTAGAAACGATATCAAACATTATTGTTTGCTTCCATTCCTTTTCAGGAAGCAAGTCTTCATTTCTGATGGCCAAGCCTGAAAGTGTGAAGGTTGAAACACCTCAGCTCAACRCCCCCACACACACCCCACCCCAACAAGGTGGGTGGCTTTCCACTGGGTGCCGCGAACCCTGCAGCTAGACAAATACCCTACGGCTCATTCGACCTAGCTGTGGTTTTGGTCTACATGGCCCAGACAGGACTCACAGCTTTGTTCTGTTTGCCGTCCCAATGCTACTTCAGCATCCCACCGCCCCAATCCCCCCCGTCTGACTCTGTTGGAAAATAAAAAAAAAAAAGCTTGGTGTGAAAACATAACCCCTTGTTCGTGTGCACTCTGTCTTGGTAGATATAAATCACAGCTTTATGGAGGTCTCTGTCAGGGTCTACAAGACCTGCGCACCCAGAGTTTTCCYTTTTCTCGCCCAGGGTCACACAACAATATTTAGACGTGGTGACCACAGCAGGGTGGGAGGGGAAGGGTGGGACCCGATGAAGTGATGGTGAAAGAAATATGGGGGTGGATTAAAAATTAAAGAACTCGAAATTTCAGTTTTGTATCTAAAACATTGTCCTGCAGACAGGCATATCAGAAAACAACTCCATGTTTAAATATTTCCTTTCTTTACTTGCCAGTAAAATATTTGTTTTGGTAATTTTTTCCCCCACATTAACTAAAAACTAAGTGGTCACATTTCATTTACAAGAGAACGAAAATGCRTGTGACGCTACGAGAAATGGTTCAGTGTGAAAATCACCCCGTCATCACACGCCTAATTTCCTTCATTAGGAAATGCGTCCTAAAATGTGATTTATAGACTGCTTTTGGGGATTTTCTGGGGAAAAAAGAATAACACTCTTCAAAGTATCCCTTGACAAGAAAAATGGCACACATTCAGAGAAACTGCTGATGCTATAGCAACCTTTAGGGTGTCATTAACTGGGAAAACAGAAATTCAGGACACAGGTTCTCTAGTTTCTCTTAGAATGAGACCAGTTCATTATGATAATTACTATTATTTTATTAGATTAAATTAGGTCAAAACACAAAGATCTGCAATGAATGGAAAAACTTATTAATTTTTTTAAGATTGCAACAAAGAAAACTGTCCGAAAAAGATGACCTCCTAGTGAAATGTTGACACCCTCAAGTTTTGTGAAGTCAATAATAAAACTAAAGACCTAGAATTCCTGAAACGAGTGAATATCAGTCCACTCAATATGAAAATTGTTTCTTATATCACTAGCATATTTTAAATTTATGATTAAATACAACAAAATAAACAAATTTAAAAGATGAAAGATAATACTTGTCCTGCCCCTGCACTGTTGGCTTTAGGTCACTGAGCAATTTACTGTAGTTGGATAGCACAGTATTAACATGTTAAAATAAGCTGCTTTAAAGCAGCATCGACCATAAACTACAGCTCCCATAATGCATGTCGATCATCCATGGGAATTCCCTGTCAGAAAGTGGGAACGTTCAGAATTCAAGATGGTAGCTACTCACCACAACTCAACAGTGAGTAAAACTCTTATTTTTACTTGTTATATTATTTCTGTACTATTTATTTCACATTTAGTCAGTCGTACACGTAGTACTTTTCAGTGTTTATAAGAGGACGTGTTCAAACACAGTTTAGTCAAAGTTAAAGACGAAACATCAACCTTAACTATAACTGGGCCTCCATAACGCTCGTGTGGTAAATGAGTTTGACACCCCTGCCTTCCACAGTGTCAAAAGCCAAACAGAACAAGTGGGTTTTAAGATGAATTTTAAGAAATGGAGGGGCAGCTCGTTCCAAAGTTTAGAAGCTGCTGCAACAAAAGACTGACCCCCCACCCCCCCACCCCCGAGTTTGAGTCTAGATTTAGAGACCCGCTGGACCAACCCATCAGCTGATCTGAGTGAGTGGATTATAAAGATTATAAGTTTTACACTAAGATCATCTTATGCTGAGAAAGATATCTGTTTTGGCAAAACCTTGTAAATGACATTAAAGGGGACCTATTATGCAAAATTCAACTTTTAAAGGTTTTTTTACTCAACTTTGGGTAAGTACTTCTTAAAAAAATAGATCTAGGACCAAAAAAAATGCACCCAGAGGTATATTTTCTCTAAGTAAATGTATTTTTCATGTATATTAATGTCAACTTTTCAACTTCCCGTGGCCTGTGATGTCACCAATCTGAGCCCAACTCGTCCCAAGCAGAGACTCCGCCCACTTCTTCACAGAACGGTCGCGGCCGGCCAGTGAACTGTTTCTCGGGGGACACTATTCCTATGTGCGTTAGCATGCTAATGTTATTGTTGAGCAGTTTGTAGCGGCGGGTGCCAATTCTGCTGCTTAGCTTGACTGACGTTAAAAAAAAAAAAACTCAAAAAAATCTCATGCCATATTGTTGGATGTGTTAGCAGACCACTCCTGGGTACAACATCAAACTTTAGCTCAATGTCTGTAAATCTGACTAAGTTGTAGTTCTTTTTGTGATGGATACATCTGATTAGCTGTGGTGGCTTGGATGAGTTGATTGCAAATTTAAAAGCTGTAAAAATGTAAATGCACAACTAGTGATTATATTCTGAAGGTTTCCAGATTTTTTGCTAACAGACAAAGTTTATGGGAAAGTTTTAAAAACAGGTTTGATTTGATTAGTTTGTTCTTATGGTGTGTGTTGTTCTTTTCAGATTTTCACTATTACTTTATTATTATTATCATTATTATTATTATTATTTCTGCTGTACAGCACTTTGGTGCTGCCTTTGCAATGTGTCAAGCTGACACAGACATCATCACCCCTTCACCTTCGGTGGCGGGCAATGACAAACTGAAAATAACGGGTTTTGTTTCAGTAGGTTGTTGATCAAGGACAAATGACTTTTCCAGTTCTCCCAGCTTGTCCACTTGAATAGAGAGTTTTTTTTACAGGGTGTTCCGGAATTTGAACGGTCTGAAAGCTGAGCCAGGGAGCGGAGCGTGGAGTTAAAAACTGGTTCTGGTCGTTGTTTATTGGCTGCCTCTTTGTTTTTCATAAAACGGCTAACTAGATAATAAAAATAGTTGAGAATCAGTGAAGTGAGGAGAGAAGCTCTGAGGTTACAGGATGTTGTTAAAAGGTCACATTTGCCACCCCCTGGGGAGACAAAGATCACCACCCTGAGGTTTGGGATGAACTGAGATTCTTCTAACAGACCACAATGTTTACTGCATTCAAACTAAAAGGAAACTCTGAAGAGATGAAACTTATTGTGAGATTACTCTAAGAAAAGGGGGCTTCTTTTAAAACGGAGTAAACTCTGCCAATATGCCCTCTGCAGAAGTAAAAACTAACCCAATGCCACTGGGTCATTTCCTCGTGTTTCCACCCCCCCACAAAAAAAAACTGGATGTTTATGAAGACACAGAGGTCTGCAGAGAGGGATATTTATTTTCCTGACAATTCTGCAGAGAGTACTCTGGCCCGTCTCCTCCGTGACTCTCACTCAACAGCTATCCATTTGTGTGCCATGGGGTTTATTTATACATTACAGACCTTCATCAAGGCTAATTTGATGGGCTAAAGAGACGAGGGGAGAGAAAGAGTACACAAAAATTCTTATGAAAACGCAGCTGTTGCAAAGGGCAGATTCTGTCTAAATAATAAAAAAGGAACTATCTTGAAATAATATACAAGTCTGCCGAGAGGGTCAGGATGAGGGGTCACCCCCATAAATATACAGCAGACTTCAGTCACAGAGTGATGGCTGTATACAGTCATGTGACTGTTTAAATTTTCTGTTCAGGGGGTTATTTTAATCAGGAATGACAAAGAACTAAAACAAGATGAAAAAAATGCTTGAATAAATTTAAACAACAATTCAAAGGCTAACTTTTTAAATTATGATGTCAAATCCGACTCATTCTGTAAATAGAGGCTATTAGGAAATAAATTGGTTAAACCAAACAGAATAAGAAGGCTCAATATTTACATTTTTGTCTGTTTCACTGTGATTACGATAATAAAAAAAGAGAGAAATTGCTCCATTAAGCTGACCTCGCCACCCTTTCATGTCAGGAAGGAAGTCATTATAGTTCCTTATACAGCTGACGAGGCAAGGCCAGGAATGATGGAGGGGTGGAGTGAAGGAGTCACAGCATCTCTGAACAGACATACCTGCTCTAAGCTTCACCTACAGACCAGCAGCATAACATGAAAGCCCTGAAATGAAGGCTTGGAGGCCCTGAAAACTGAGGAGGTTGAATTAAGAAAATTAGGATAATCTCTGCAGGCTCGTGTTTCTCAAAGAGCTCGGTTTCTTTTACCCCTTGTGTTACGACTCCTCGCATGTGCGGTCAAACTGGAAATTGAAGTATTTAGGTATACACAAACAATCAAACCCACGTGCGCAAACAGGTAATTGTCGAACCTCGTTGTCTGCGGATTTCAGCCATTGCGAGTCATGAGGGATGACGTCTGAGGTTCGCAGTGAGGAAGAAATAGATCAGGGTCTTTTCTGCACGAGTGACAGGCCAAAACAGTGCATCCATCACAGTCAGGGTGGTCAGCTAGGATGGGATATGCAAGGGAGATCACGCTTGAGTAAAGTGGACCACCCAAAGCAGACGGCATACGCCACCTCACACCAAGGAGCTCAGACCAAACTGTCGGCTTTAAACAGTTTTAAAATCCAAAATACGGATGGCAGAGCACTCCCTTTGGCTTAGAAAACGGCTTACAAAAAGGAATCTATAAATAATGGTATTAATGCGTCATCATTAAAAATAAAAAGCTGATATCAGAGAAGATATGAAATAAAATCCTGAGGATTAAAACACAAAAATGAACTAAAGGTCTAACATTTCTTATAAAAACAAAAACCTATCGCCCACTTTTTATGCCAGTCTTAGACTTAGATCATCTTATTATGGGAAATGAAAATGTTAAACAGAATTATAGTGATTTTTGTGTTGTTATTTTGTGTTTTCTAAGATTAATTGGTTGTGACAGCCATGTTGAATTGGACTGGCTCTAAAAGGTAATCAGTTATAGAAGCAAATCTAATGATTATTTGATCTTTTTCTCATTAAAAGACAAAGTTTAATAAGTAGTTATTGCCTTTTTGCAGCGGGTGATGATAAAAACTAGTTGACATTGACTGTTTTCTCATATAATTACAAGAAAGAGGAATGTGAATAATAAAAAAAATCTTTAAAATCTTGTTTCCATGACTCGTGAGTGTTTTTTAATTGTGCAGAGGGCAGGAAAATCTGTAACGATAAAGATTTAAAATACCAAATGAGTTGAGCAAGCCATGAAAGCGGGCTCGTTTTGCTCCAGACATCTAGATGTGTGTATTAATTGCGTGTGGTCTTGTAGGGGGGCCATACTTGCTTGTCTGGTTATTAGCCCTTCAGCTCCACTGAAAAGAAACATTTTTGCGGTTTTGAGGCACTGCAATTACACCTCTACACTCCATTTGTTTACACGGCTCTTTTGATAAAAGCCAGCGTCGCACCGAGTCTGTGGTTAAAACGTGTTCCCTGGGACCAAACTTTCCTGAAAGAAACTGGTGGAGACGTCTGATCCCAGCGTTAAATCAGTCACAACAACAGTTTGGAGAACTTGCCTAATACTGCCCTCTAGTGGCGATGGAAAGAATGACTTATCTTTGTAATGTTTACCTGGTCTTTAGGTTTTTCATAGTCCTTCTTGGTCTCAAGGATCTTTTTCACGAGCCCACCTGCAGTGAAAGAAACAGCGAAAAATTTGTTTCCACTTGAATTTAGAAGAAATAAAAAAAAAGTATTGAGGTTTTTTTTTTAAGGAGAGAATAAATAAATGTTTCTGTACCATGATTTGCTTCACTGTCCAGTTCTTGTCCAGGTTCCTGTAACAGGATTATATAAAAAGTTTTGAAATCTGTTTTATCTCCGATACTATCAATGTTCATGTCACCTACTCTCACTATCTCAGGAACATCAGGGGGTAGGGGGGCTGCTTCCTCCACAAGGAACTGCTCGTCTTCATCCTCCTCATCCCCCGACAGCCTCTTCCCGTCTAATATGACAGGTGCTGGGGCCTTGGCACTTGATAACCTTAAAAATATGATTACGTTTTAATGAAATGTTGAATGTGAAGGTGGGTGAATAAAAAAATAAAATAATTTGAGGCAAAACTATTTGGTAGTAAGACAAATACTTGGCCTCTCTGATGTGATAAACACGGTCCTGTCCTGTGTTTTGAAATTCAAGACTACATAATTTTCTTCCAAAACATTGTATAATTTCTTAATTTCAACGTGTAATAAAACATGTTTCTGAGTTTTGCAAAACATTGCTTTTTGTTCACATTTTACACAACGTCCCTACTTGTTCAGATTGAGGCTGTAAATTCACTTAAAGATGAATTAAACATTCAAAGGGGACCTATTAAATTCACTTTTTACATGTTTTTATGCTTCAGTTTGGGTCTGTGCTTCCAGAAACAGTCCAAGCGCCAAAGAAATACTCTCAGCTGCTTTATGACAATACGTAAATGTTTTGTTAGAGTCAGATAATGAGCTGTTTCAAAAACCTGTAGATTGTTACGGCACAATCCAATATAGCAATCCAGCCCCTCACCTGGTAATCCAWGTAGAGACTCCGCCCACTTCATTACAGAAGAACCGCATTAATTCTGCTGTTTTTACAACAATCGCGGAGAACAGAGATGCGTGGCTTGATTTTTATTTATTTTTTGATGGCAATGTCCCTGTGATATTGCCAAAGAAAGTTGTGGTTTGCGCAAATAATTTCACGATGGACTCCAATAAATACTACCAGGATTTACCCAAGGAAAATTCTGTCCTCACTGTTCCTCTCTGTTCCAAATCTGCAGATGATGGTGAYGTAAGTGATGGTGTGTTTAGTGTTGCTGTTTGGCATGAACACGGTTTGTCATTTAGCAGAAAGRGTACCACTTTACAATAAGATTGCTTAATAAATAGTTATYATTCATCTGTAAACACTTATAATGTCTTACACTTTAAAATAAGGCTCCTTTGATAGTTGTGGATATGTACAATGCAATGTATGTGTTTMCAAATCATTATACTTACAAGGTAGAAACCTTGTCTGAAATGTCCTGATGCATCTCAGTAATCCAGGTAAAAAATTAAAAAGAAAAAAATTGTATTGGTCTTCTGGACGGGTTCTTCTC
>NW_013952527.1:158528-161766 GCF_001266775.1 Austrofundulus limnaeus | reverse complement strand
CATTAGCACCTCTAGTAATATATTTACTGAGAAAAATGTTGACGTGTTCAATACTTATTTTACCCGCTGTATAACCTTATATCATACTGCACAATATTCAGAGCTGATAGTAAACAGAGTCAAAGATTGCAGTTTTTCTGTTGTCTCCTAAAGATGAACCGCTGCGTTTGTCACCTGGAAGTCATGTCGGATGAGGATCCTCCAGCGTCTCCGTTTTCCTGCGGAACGGGTCTCTGAGGTAACGAAGCAGCTCCATCTGTGAGAGAAACAAGCAAACACTGTTGGTCAGAAAATACTGACCATCATTTTAATTTTTCCAAATTTAGTTTTAACAACTGTTTTAAACAGCTTTACAGCAAGAAAACAACTAGAGTTACAAACTTTAGACTTGTCTGAATGTCCTAAACCACTAGATTCTTGTTTTTTTTTTTTGCCAACGTCTATTATCCAGGTGTGCCCCCTGCACACCCAGCAGTTTGGGTTGGGTCAGAAGCATAAAGACCAGCAAGGCCCATGGAGGCATTGAAGCTTTACAAATAAACCTGACTGACTTGTTTTGTTTCACTGTTCTTAATTATGCTGAGTCAATCTTTTTTTTCTTTGTCTTTTAGAGAAATCCGGACAGTCTGGAAGGATTGTTCTCTGTCACCTCACACCGAGTCAGACCAGATTTATTTTAACGTAACATTTCCTTCAGAGTGTTAAACTCCTAGAGCTGTTTTATTAGTTTACTGACCACAGGTCTTTCAGATTATGTAAACCAGCTGGAGGCATGGAAATAAATACGACTTGAATTCTAAAAATGCTTTTGTTTTCTACTTTGCAAAGAACAGTAGGACACTCACCTCCTTCACTGTCCGAGTCGTCTGTTGAAAAACAGAGAGAGGGGGGAAAAATAATGCATTTTTTTTAAAACAAAGAGACTAACACCCACACTTTGTGTCTTCGGATCAATTATAGAAAAATGTGCCGTTAACTTTTCTGACATAAGCAAATAAAAAAACTATTGAATGAGCCTGGATTTACTTTAACACCTGCCAAAAATACAGAAGCAATCTTTATTTTCAAGTTAAGATGAATAAAATATGGTTCTGTGGAAGTTCTAAGGTGTTTGCAGGGATTACCTTGACCCTCAATCTTTGGTCTCCTCCTCTGCCCCTTGGCAGACGAAGGCCGAGGTATTCTCACTGGACTGTTCGTCTGCGAAACAAGAAAGATGTTTTCTTTTATGGGCCTAAAAATACAACTCTGTCCCGCTCGGTACGCCTTCCAGTTCAATATTACTGTTTATTCCATACTTCCCTCAGACACAATACAATAAACGAGACTAGAACAAACAGAAGTGGATCCAAAGATTAACAGAAACTTGATGAGAAYRAAAGATTTTGCTGACGCAGCGTTCTCACCTGGTTCTCGTCTACTTCTGCAGGCTGTACAGTGAACACAATGTTTTCATTTCAGTAAGCTACGAACACTCAATTATCCCATTTATCATTTAATAAAACAAGAACACAATCCTAAATAGCTCTGCTAATAGCCACGCCAAAGCTGAAGCAGTAATCACTACAATTAAATTTTAATTTGTTCTTAATCTTTGTTCCACTCATGTCTGAAAGAGATATTACCTCTTCAGCCGGATTTGGATCCTTGCAAGAAGAGGCGAAACAATAAAAACAGAAATCAGAGTTTATTACAGCCTGTCCTTCCAGTAACCACACTCTAAAAATGAAATGTTGGATTTACTTAACCATGTTATGTGACCTGGTTCCACTTAACTGAGTTGAGTAAATTCAAAACAACATGTTTATGTTCTTTGGTTAAAAAACTGGTATGTTGCTTTGAATTTACTCAACTCAGTTAAGTGGAACCAGGTCACATACAGTAACATGGTTAAGTAAATCCAACATGTCATTTTTTACAATACAGTTGTGAATCAGAAAGAACTCACTGCTGGCACTGGTTTGGCTGGTTTGCTGCTCTGCTCCTCAGGACTGGGTTTCTGCTGCAGTACTTCTGACTCTCTGGCCTGAGAATGACACAGTTCATATAAATAACATTTTTATTGCCATTACAAATGACAGGAGTCGGATCAGGAGGCATACTTTCTCATTTCTGCTCTCTCCACTCTTGTTTCTCTCGTCCCGGTCTTTGCGTCGCTCTCTGTCTTTGTCTCGTTCCCGGTCTCTGTGAGAATCCCTGTCTCTGGTCCGCTCCTTGTCTCTCTCTCTGACTCTGTCTCGGTCTTTGTCCTTGTCCCGGACGCGTCCTTTGTCTCGCTCCCTGTCTCGACTCTTGTCTTTGTCGTTGGTCTGGTGTTCCTGTTTGCTGCGGTGGTGCCGGTCCGACCTCTCGCCATCTTTGTCTTCGTCTCTCTGCCGACTCTCTGGCTCTTTAGGCTGGTCTGGGTCCTTCTGCTCCCGGCTGCCGCTGCGCTCCGTTATCTTTTTTCTCTCCTGAAATCAGTCAAAAGTTAGAAAAAAAAAACACAAACAAAATAAAAGTAGGATTGTTTTTTTGTACAACAAAGACTTTAGCAGGAAGAGGACTCACCTCTTTGTCCAGCGGGCGTTCACGTCCCTCCCTGTTCTCCTTGCCCTGGSACTTGGAGGTGCCGGCCTTGGTCTTTAGGTCCACCTTGTCTCCTGTGAGCACTCGCTTTACTGCTTCATCACTGGACAACTGCAGATTTGATTAAAGAAAATAATTTGATAATATCAAGAAATAAACAAAAAACTCAAAAAGATTCAAATAAAAAAATCAATTATATGTGAAAAAGTGTTAAAATACAACTAAAACTGAAATATTTCACACAAATTAAAAAAAACAACAGTACCCAGTAGCCCCAGTGTTATTAGAAACACAACCAAATGTGTTCCTGGATGCATGTATTGCATAAGCTCTGAGAATAATATATTTAAATCCCTGAGAATTGTTTACAGATTGTTGAAAGAACAACTGTCCCCCGGGCAGTGGCTCACAGGTCGACGATCCGTCTCTGAGGATTTAATTWAAATATTTCTAAGTTCTCCCTGAGGCGACTGAGCAGTTTTCATCATTGAGCAATATTTTAATGTGCAGAAAAAATAAACCCACAAAACTTTATTTTAATGTGGCGTCTTACAATTTCCAGAAAACATGCGACAACACTGAACACACTTTCCTGAAAGTGTTGGTGTTTTATTGGGCTTTGCAGTGTGTGTGTGTGTGTGTGTGTGTGTGTGTGTGTGTGTGTGTGTGT
>NW_013952527.1:149113-157094 GCF_001266775.1 Austrofundulus limnaeus | reverse complement strand
GATATATCGTATCGTGACCCCTCTGTCATGATATGTATCGTATCGCCAAATTCTTGCCAATACACAGCCCTAAATAGCAGGAAAACATCTAGTTTCAGAGAATCCTGATCATTAGGAATTACTGTATTTATTCATGTATAATACTAGAAATTTAACCCTAAAAATCATCCATAAAGTAGGGGGTTGTATTATACACGGGTTATTGGTGATTAGATTTTTTWATGCTTTTTAAGCTCAAAAATGATGATCGTATTACACTTGAGAACGTGTTATACATGAATAAATAYGGTAGTTATGATTTTACTTTGAGCCTTTGGACTGTGTTAACGTAGCAGTGGTTTAGGTAACTCTTTTTCTAAAGTAAGCTGAGAAGACTCAGCGTAGCTCCTTCCCATCCAGTCCTGATCTGGGATCAGCTTGCGTGAGTTCTGACACCTCCACAGACACACTCATTTGTCGCCAGAGCTTCTCAGAGTGTTTGGTTACTGTACACACAGACACCCTCGGCCTCAGCTGGGAAACCCGTCGGCATCAGACCGACAATACGAGCAAAATTAAATCACATATCAGGAAGTGACGACCGAATCTACATACCTTCACATTATCAGACTTCATTTCATTTTCTTCATACAGGCCTTTCATAAAACTGGTGGTCCTGATCACCTGAAAGTTAAAAAGATTCCTTCTTTTTATTCATAAAACTTTAAAATATAGCATATTTAATGTACAAACAGACAACTGTAGTTCAAATATGTGACCCATCATATGGAAATGAAGATTAGGTCAAAACATAGAAGCACCTTTTTGCAACAAAAAAACTGATTTTGAGGAAAAATGCCTTAAAACTTTGAGATTTTCCCTGAGCTAGAAATGTTTTAGTTTCTTTCCAGATGGTAAATCTCAATATTTAAATACTATTTAAAGTTTCTTCTTTATAATGACATTGCAAATTCCTCCTTAAAATGACATAAAATTAGGATTCAGACCAAATATTATTGTATCATCATAACCAACAAGACAAAGTAAGTCATATCTCTGGATCCACGTATATCAGGATGATCCGGGTATCAAAATGAAGCTTTTAAAGCAGGAATCTGAAAATAGGATGAGGTCATTTTGACCAAATTTGACTTAACCCTCATTTCAATATGATGGGTCACATTTATGACAAGAGTGGAAGGTGAATGTCTCAAAACAGGCTCAGTTTTGTTGTTTTTTTTTTAACCCAAGAGGGCTAAAGCTGGGTTGTGACATCTGTAAGAACAATATCTAAAGCTATCTCAAATGTCCAAACACACCAATCAATCAATATTAAGGCCTTCAATCAGTTCAATCTGACAAAAACATTGATGTGCAATTGATCAAACACAACCTAACTCCTATAATAAACCATGAACAGCAGAGCTATATATTAAAAAAAAAGGCTGCACAGCATAACTGCTTAAATCGATACTTGCATTATGGAAACAAACTAACTGGAGATTTATAAAACTAACAACAAATGTGCTAATTAAGCTAAAGGTTAGAGTATTAACTACCTGTTTTCAGATTAAGTCGTACTTAGATTAACACTGATGCTGAGGCGGTTCCTGTTCATGCTAACTCTGCTAGCTTGTTCGGCTGTGATTTTTAAAGGATGACTCGAGTTTTATTGTTCATAAAGCACGTTTTAAATGCTCCTGGCGCCAGTTTTAAAATGTTAAAGGYGAAGTAGCTGGTTTCAGCCTCACCTCGCTGAAGATGTCGTGAAGGTATCGGAACGGCGGCTTGCTAAGCAGCTTCTCCGTGAGCGGCGGCTTCTTTATCACTTTGCCCAGAGTGTCCTGAGTCTTTTTCACCACCGCCGCGTTCATGGCGGCAGCAGGAAAAGAAAAAAAAAAAAAAGAAAAAACACGGCTAAACACTTCGACAGCAAGAGGCGAAGCGAAAACGAATCCCAAACAGAAATACTCAGCGCTCAATACACAGCGTTGCTATGTCAATACTGAGCAATCCCACAATGCATCACGAATGAAGACTGCGCATGCGCAGAAAGCTAACCGTTGCTAAGCACTCTGCATCACCACATAGCGCCAGCTGACGTATCGATCTAAACAAATAGTATCGATATCAAGTTGGGAACAAGGGTTTGTGTTTTAACCAGTTTATTTATGCCTGAAGAAACATTTAAAACTGAAAACTTTAAATTTTCTGTGAAAATTTAGTGTGAATGTTGAGAGAATAGGGTAGTGAATTGAATAATAGCAAAACTTTAAATAAATGATTTACAGAGTTGTAAAGTACTATTTTGTCACTGTACTAAAGTAGATTTTTTGATTATCTGTACTTCACCTGAGTAATATTTTTCAGCCTACTTTTTACTTCTACTTCTTACATTTTCACACAATTATCTGTACTTTCTACTCCTTACATTTTTAAAGAAGGCAAGAAGTAGAAAGTAATTTTCGTTTAATTTTTGATTGTTTTCATTCCAGCTTGTTTTTATGAAATATTATAAAAAAATTAAATACTATCCATATAATCTGTGCCTCCTGGATAGAGAGAATTTAATTAAAATGTTAATTTAAAGGTTTCCTTTAAAACTGAACACTAGATTTTCTTTGAAAACTCAGTTGGAATGTTCAGTGCTGAACAGAGTTTTATAAAGTACCACAAAGTGATACTTAAGTAAAAGTACAAATATCTTTCCAAAAACTACTTTGTTAAAAGTTAAAATCTCCTTTAGGAATATTACTTGAGTAAAGGTCTTAAAGTATCTGATATTTTTTGTACTTAAGTATTAAAAGTAAAAATATTGATTTAAAATGAGCAGTTAGATTTTCTGTAAAGACATTTATTAGGAGGTGACCTCCTCAACAACTGCAGAAATGACTGTTCTATTAAAATATTTAATTTATGTTAAATTTAGGATGCACTAGTCCAGCTGTTTCAGTTTATATACATATATCAAGGCTGCACAAAGCTTTTCCCCAAAATGAAAATCTATCTGAGGGCTGCGGCCAAATGTAATAATATAATTCATGAAATACAAATACTTCTTAACCACAGTCCTTTTATTTGAATGATTACGTCCTGCAGTGTGACACGATTTGTTTGTGTACAAACTAATACGATATCAGAGTTTTACACATTTGTACTTCTCATTCAACCAGTCAAATTCACTCTATCTAGGAGGCWCAGTTTACATGGATAGTATTAATTTTTTTTACAATAACAAGCTGGAATGAAAAGAAGCAAAAATGAAATAAAAGTAACGACTTTCTACTGCTTGCCTTTTTTAAATTGTAAGGAGTAAAGTACGGATAATTGTGTGAAAATATAAGAAGTACAAGTAAAAAGTAGGCTAGGAAAAATACTCAAGATACCCAAAAGTTCTACTTAAGACAGTAAGTATTTGTACTTAGTTACTTTACAGCTCTGGTGCTGAGTATGGTAGTAAATTGAAAATAGCAAAACTAAATAATAGCTGAATTATTTATAAAAGAAAGACAGACAGTAAAAGTACAACAATGGTAAAAGCAAAAGGAGACATAAATAAGACAAAACAAGACCTATTGAGAGACAAAAGTTTTCCATGATGCAGAAGGAAAATCAAATAGAGCGTGCATGCTAAATTGTATTTTTAGAGGATTGAAAGCAACTCATTTAATTTCYGTGAAATATTAATGCCTAAAAAAGTTCAAGAATTCAAAACATATAAATGTTATAAAAACCAAAGTCCTGATACCTGAAAGGTTCAAATAACTGAAATTAATCTGAAGCATCCACAGAAAATACAAAAGACTTCATAAAAGGAAAATGTAAATAAAATAAACTGTAGTCATCATCAGTTCCTAAAATTAGTTCAAATGTGTCTGCAGATAAACAACACAAAATATTACACATCCTAATTTATTGTAGACAAKAAAAGTAGTTTGGAACATTACAGGCAGTGTGCCATAATACTAAAGCTTGTTAAACCACATTTTCAGATAATTATCGCCTGTGTCTCACTATWGAGGATGTACTGTAATCTTCTCTCTTTTTTTTTAATCATAGGCTCACAGCTACACAATCCTGTCATGTTTTATATCTGGTTAAAATCAGAACTTTGACCAGTTGAACACAGAGATAATTTTTATTTCCAGCCATTAAAGTCCATTTTAACACCAGAACATTTTTGCCAAACAGAGGAATTCACGCTCAGCTTGCAGAACCCGCCCAGATCATTAAGGTCCCCCCTCCGTGCTGACAGCTGGTGTGGCGTGTTGACTTTTCTCCAAACGTCTTTGTAGCAGCTGTCATGGGAGTTTGYGTGAATGCGTGCGTGTCGATGTTTTAGCAGGTAGTGGTATTTTCTTTGTTTTTTATTTATGGCAACATATTATGTTAAACCTGTTTGACTGGTTCAGTGAGATTAAAAAAAATCAAAGAAAAGGGAGAACAGGACAGCAAACACATAGACTTGGTGCTACATGTTGAGGAGGTAAGATATGTTTTATAAGTAACTTTAAAGGCAAATATCCTGGTACTTCTCTTGTTTTAAAAGCCTCAAAGAAGAGGAAAAAAAGCTTTTTAAATGTGTGAAATGTTGTGTTTAATGAGAGGTTTGCAAAATAATGGCTTTAGTTGTTAATTAAGCTTTGTGTTTATCGTTTTGCTGCAAAAGAGACGATTATCAAAGTGCTGATTTCACTTAAAGAAAAATCTAGAGATGTTTTAGCTTGTCTGTGCAGCCATAAACAAAAAAGTAGTAAATGTGAGTATTTTATTTAACAACTGGCAATTTTTGTGGTCTTGTTGAAGGGAATGATGCTTCGCTGGTTTGTGTTTGTTCTGCTTGTTGGCGTCTCTGCCGGTGCAGAGGAAGAGAAGAAGAAAGCGAAGCTTCCCTCCCTGGYAAACGGTGAGTTGTTTTGTCACAACTCTATACAAAACATTTACAATAATAGGAAAATCAGAGGTGTACAAAGTACTTGAAAAATAACAATGAAGTAAAAGTAAAAACACTTTAACAGAAAATGACTGGTAAAAAAAATTCACTGATGAGAAAAGTACTTAAGTAAAAGCTATAAAACTGCTTACAAAAATTGGGAAAACAATAGTACTTTTACACACTCTTTAAGAAATAAACTGAATTTACTGAACCTCTTAACAGTCTTTGTTCCACCGGTGGGCAAAAATAGTGGAGTTTCTGTACTAAATAATTAGCTTTGAAATTAAATATTTAGTTTGGAACTATGACATTTATAAATGTATGAATATCAAGGTAAAAATATTACTTTAAAAAAATGCCCCCCCCCCCCTATTTTTTTCTTATGAAAAGCTAAATAAAGCTAAATTTTGCTGGTAATTTTTGGCAGTGTAACTTTATAAAAGACACCCCATATTTCTGCCTTCAAACATTCCCAGACGCTACCGGGGACTTTTATTTTGAAGACTAATGTGTCAGACAACTTCCTCTGGTTCTTACCTTTAGTTTGGCACCTTTACAAAAAAAAACTATAGGCTTTTAAGGAATTTCAACCRAACTGGTTCCACTAAATCAAGTCGAGAAAATGTGTAAATTGCTTCACTTTTACTATACTAGGTTTAATAGAACCAGTTGACATGACTTTGTTGAGTAAATTCAACACTCCATTTTTAGAGTGAATAAACAACCTTTTTCATGATGAGTTCAGACATATTTAATTTTGTAACAAGTAACTAGGTGTTAAATTTTAAAGTGAAATTAAAAGTATAAATTTTAGGTTTTAAATGTAGCGAAATAAACGTAAAAGTAGCTATTGAAAAATACTTTGGTAAAGTTACAAGAGTACTGCAACTTACTATGAACGTCTGAAGAATATAACTTAAGTTTTTCCACCATAACAGACAATAAAGTTGGAGTTTTGCCTGTAAAACACACAGTTTATTAGGAGTAATGGGACCAAAACTATACTTATTTTTTCTTCAGGGTGGGGAAATAACATTAAATGGGTGAAAAGTTATGAGGACGGCCTATCAGAAATGCAAAAGAGGTAAGACTTTAAACATGTTGCTGGATCAGTTTGTTAAGTTTGTTCATCTCTGCGGTCCTAAAGTAAAAGAGCGGATTATGATAAAGTATTAATCATTTAAAACCCGACACGGCTGTTCGTTTTCTCGGTGGTATGTTGTATTAGCGAGCGTTCAAGCCCATTAGTGTGCTTATTGTGTTGAGGAATGCACCGAACTGTTTCACTGTTCTCTCATCTTCCCAGTCAGAAGCCTCTGATGGTCATTCATCATCTCGACAACTGCCCACACTGCAAAGGTAATGCAACAGTGCTGCTTTTTTGTGTGTTTTATTTGATTCATTTTGYTTGCAGAAGTAAAGTGTCACATGCAAATAAAACAGGTAGAGCTGCACAATCTGCTGCGTCACGGCCATTCAAAAGGTGGGCTTGGCTTGACTGGGATTATTCCTGAATACCTGCACAGCCGGCCGTGTTGGTTCTGACTCATTCAGCTGGTTTTAACTCTGTCAGACACACAAAAAAGTTCCTATGCACAAATCAGTCTGCTTCTTGTTTTGTCTTTAAGTTTTTAGTAAAGAGCTGTAGAACAATAAAATCAAGCCTTTAAAACACAAGCTTAATTGAGAAATGTTTAAATGTCTAAGTTATAGCTGTTGTTTCAAAAAGTAAGTTCTCACTCMCAAACTTGTGTGTAACTACTTCAAAATCCCCCAGAGGAAGCAAAAGTTTCAAAAAGTTGAGGGTACGGTGTGAGCTGGAAGTATATTTTGTTGACATTTATAAAATAACTTGTTTCATGATGTGCAGGAAATACTCTGTAATAAAATCATGAATACATTAAGGCTCTGAAACTAAACAGAATCGTTTCAACAGCACTGAAGAAGGCGTTTGTTGCTGATAAGTCCATCCAGAAAATGGCCAAAGAAGACTTCATCATGCTCAACCTGATGGTAAATAAAGACTTCACAGTAAAATCAGCAATTCTTAAAAACCCCAAAAGCTTACAAAGCTTTAAAAAACAATCAAGAATAAATTAAACTTTTGTAAATAATGGATGGATGGATGGATGGATGGATGGATGAAAGCACGGATGGACGGATGGATGGATGGATGGATGATGGATGAGTGGATGAATGGATGGACGGATGGATGGATGGATGGATGGATGGATGGATGGATGAATGGATGGATGGATTGATATATGAATGGATGGAGGGATGGATGGATGGATGGATGGATGGATGGATGGATGGATGGATGGATGGATGGATATATGAATGGATGGATGGATGGATGGATGGATGGATGGATGGATGGATGGATGATGGATGGATGGATGGATGATATATGAATGGATGGGTGGATGGATGGATTGATGGATGGATGGATGGATGGATGGATGAATGGATGGATGGACGGATTGATGGATGGATGGATGGATGGATGGATGGATGGATGGATGAATGAATGGATGGATGGATGGATATATGAATGGATGGATGGATGGATGGATGGATGGATGGATACATGAATGGATGATGGATGGATAGGTGGGTGGATGGATGGATGGATGGATGGATGGATGGATGGATGGATATATGAATGGATGGATGGATGGAGGGATGGATGGATGTATGGATGGATGGATGATGGATGGATGGATGGATGGATATATGAATGGATGGATGGATGGAGGGATGGATGGATGTATGGATGGATGGATGATGGATGGATGGATGGATGGATATATGAATGGATGGATGGATGGAGGGATGGATGGATGTATGGATGGATGGATGATGGATGGATGGATGGATGGATATATGAATGGATGGATGGATGGAGGGATGGATGGATGTATGGATGGATGGATGATGGATGGATGGATGGATGGATATATGAATGGATGGATGGATGGAGGGATGGATGGATGTATGGATGGATGGATGATGGATGGATGGATGGATGGATATATGAATGGATGGATGGATGGAGGGATGGAT
>NW_013952527.1:146365-148686 GCF_001266775.1 Austrofundulus limnaeus | reverse complement strand
ATGGATGGATGGATGGATGGATGGATGGATGGATGGATGGATGGATGGATGGATGGATAGGTGGGTGGATAGATGGATGGATGGATGGATGGATGGATAGGTGGGTGGATGGATGGATGGATGGATGGATGGATGGATGGATGGATGGATGGATGGATGTATAACTGTTGTTTGTTTTTCAATAGGAAGAAACATCAGACAAGAATTTGGCTCCTGATGGCTACTATGTTCCCAGAATCCTCTTTGTTGGTAAATATTTGCATTTTAAAACTGTTTTATTTAATTAATAGTGTTTTTTGCAACTTTGAAAACTAAATGTGCATTTTTAAGATTAATTAGGTATAATTTAAATTCCATTGAGCTTGGAAGTCGTGCACTTGCTTGAGGACATACTGTAACTCCTGGTACAAATGTGGTCCTGATGAGAATTAAAAGAATCTGTTTTTTCTCAGTTCTGCAGTCTGAGGAATCAGATTACAAGAGTCTAAATTAAACTTTGATCGCAATGAATTTTAAAAAGAGTTCTAGAGTTCTTGATTTGAACAAACATCACAAAAAACATAAAATTATTTTCAGAACCCAGAGGGAGCTCAGTGTTGTTTTGTTTCCTTGTGCAGATCCATCTCTGACTGTACGCACAGACCTTGTAGGAAAGTATAGCAACAGCCTCTACACCTACCAGCCGGAGGATATGGAGGACCGTGAGTGACTCTAAACTCTTTATAACTGTTCTGCTCACCTGTCAGCAGCCGACACACACTCCTGTTTCAGCCTCTGACAGGGTCTGASGAGCAGGAAGAAGCCTGTAGCGTTGAGCAGAGTTCACATTTAACACAAAATACATTTTATGAAGGGATTCCAACATCACCTGGAACAACAGTTTGTCTTTTAAAATTAATCAGGCATGTATTTTATCACAATGTTTTCAGATGACACTGATAAATATACTAAACTCCTTCATTTCTGAGGGTTCACAGCTAATGTTTCTGACTTCTTTTTTTTTCTAAAGCTGAAGTTATCTGAGACAAACTTTGGATTTGTTCAGAGCACCATGTTTGTTATTATGGAGGACCGAAACTAATATAATTAGAAATAAAAGCAGAAATATATAAATGGACCAGTAAATAAATAAAAACACATAAAATGCACCAATTAGGTTAAAAAAGRAGAACTTTACCTCATGTTTTATAATTTAATTGACCTTCACATTTATTTTCCAGCGTAATTTCATTAAATTATATATTTTAGAACATAATTTAAATTTTGCTGTTTTTAAAAATATACATATTTTATTTATTTGCGCATGCATTTATATCTCCTAAATTATTATATTGTTATTTTTCATAAATAACACTTTATTTCCATGTGTTGCTTTTACATTTCTCTGTCTCCTGTTTATACGTTGCCTTACACATTTATGCCTCATTATGCAAACAAGGTGGGCGGGCCTTCTTGCGTCAGCTCCTCTCCTATTGGTCTACAGACAGGAAGCAGCAGGATCCATGTGCAGATCTGCTGTGCATGCTTGTGCTGCTGCCTCAGTTTAGCTTAAAGTTTAAAGTTTAGTTTAAAACGAACGCAAGGATAAAAACACTTAGCTGTGTCTTTGTCAGTTTTTTTTATGTCAGTGTCAGTCCTCCATATATTATTACATATAAGCCATATAAAAATATGAAAAATGTTCCTTATATTGATTTCACAAGTTTTTACTCATAAAGAAAAACTATCGATTTTCAACATTTGAAGTTTCTGCGTGTCTGGATCACAGATCTGTGGATAAACCTGCAGCTTTCTTCAAAGCTTATGGCAAACTCGTGCGAAGCAGCTCGTCCTGCAGCGTGTTTACGAGCTGCTCCATCAGCAGCAACACACAACATAACAACCCTGTGGTTTCTGTTTTCCTCTTGTCTTCTCTGACAGTGGCTGAAAACATGAAGAAAGCCAAACTCCTGATGCACGATGAGCTCTGATGAGGCTCCTCGTCGCACCGCTGGACCTCATCCATCAGCGCTGAACTGTTAAACTATTTTTCAGAGCTTAGTGCATCAAATTTTGTACTGTTTACACCTACTGTTCATACCTGAAATATCAGGTTTACATGCAGTTTACACTCGTTTTAAAATGTGCATGTAGAAATAAATCAATCTGCTTTGAAAATAAAAAACAAACTCAGTTTTTTTTCTGGTCGTTTAACTGCAACACATTAAAGGGGACATTTCAGGAAAAAAAACACATTTTTGCTGTTAAATGCCTTTTTTTTGTGTACTTGGAGTGTAGAAATATCAAAATTATTCTCTCCTGGTGCTGTAAAGATATCTTTA
>NW_013952527.1:144496-145883 GCF_001266775.1 Austrofundulus limnaeus | reverse complement strand
CTTTAAACACAAGTAGAGACTAAGTATAATAAAAAAATTTGTTTGTTTAGTACAAGCCAAGTATAGTGTTAGATAAACTTGTTTATCTCAGATAAAAAGTAAAATGGAAGTATACTTTTTTTTTAGTTTAAAAGTATTATACTTAAAGGATTCTTGCACATACAGTACTACTTTTTGCTAAGGGTCCACTTTATAAAGACCCTATGAATGATTTAAATATGAAAAAAGGGGGATTTAAAAGCATGATATGTCTACTTAACAGATGTTAAATTTGGAACATTACAATTCTTTTTGTTTTTCTTGTTGTTTCCATATTTATAATTCACAAGAGTTCACTGTTAAATTGTAGGAGACACCAAATTGTCACATCAGTGAGTTAAAGTTTCCCAGTGAACTGGGAGAAGGGAGAGGTTTCCAGCAGCAGGTGGCAGTCCAGTGCAGCTGCTGGGATAGTGTTGGAAGTTTTCCATTCAGAATGAAAAATAAAGCATTTCCCTCAATTCCACCAAAAACAGAAGATTTGAAATGGGTCAGTGAGTTTCATTCCTCCAGATTGTTTTTATGTAAAAGTTCCCACTGAGAAATTGAATTATTCACTCCTTTGTTGCATCTCGACCCCACTCTCAACCCAACATGTGAAGAGTCCGTCTCTTTTTCCTCATGCTTTTTTTTTTAAATCTCTGTCTTTCAGACAGACCTCTTGAGATTAAGAAGCTCTTGAGACTTTTCCAAATATTGTCTTCTTCTCTCTGTTTTCAGTAGGTTTCACATTTGCACCGCTGGGTTCATAATTAATGTGTTTTCTGCTGCTGCATCTCAGATCTGACATTTCCCTCTCTGGGTTTGCTGCAGTGCTGTTCCAGACCTCTGGAGTAAAAATTCTGTCTCCAAAAACCTTCTCCAGCACTTCCCAAAACTGTCACAGAGCTCCAGGAACATGAAGGAACATGCTTGGGAGCCTTTTGGGTTGGTTTCTAAATAAAATAAACAATACTGAGGCAAAGTTTAATGCACATGGCACACACACTGAACTGGGGCAGCCATCTTGAACCAGGTTGACTTTAAAAATTAGTCGATTATAAACAGGTGTCACCTGMTTATTTTCTAAGAGTTGTCTTAAAATGTGTCCRTTGGTTCSTGAGATATTTTGCCAGTTGTATTATTGYCTCTTGCCTTTCAACAGCTGTGATAAAAACACTGAAATCGTTACGTCTTTATCAGCCTGGTAAAAACCAGGACCTTGTCCTACGCTCCGCTTCATACTGAGGGTCTGGAACCTCGGATCCCTTCGTAAAACGTAGTACATGCAAGTATCCTTTAAGTATACTAATTTTAACCAAAGTAATAAATAAATAAATAAATAAATAAATAAATAAATAAATAAATA
>NW_013952527.1:139492-142892 GCF_001266775.1 Austrofundulus limnaeus | reverse complement strand
TAAGTTTATAAACTTAAAAAGACCTTATAACAGTATACTTAAAGTATACTATTTATAAACAAAAAATAGTCCCAATTTAGAATGAACAAGTATTGAATCAGTATATTTTCTAGTACACTACAAGTGTACGGTGCCTAGTATACTTGACAAACGTATACCCAAGTATACTACTTTTTGCTCAGGGATATTGACAAATGATTTCCTGCTGGAGGTGTGGCCTCTGTTGAAGTTAACTTACAGTCTTTGTTTTACAGTTAAAATAGATGTTTATCRAATAAAGTCKAATGTTWCAACTAATYGGGGATCCCTTTAAACATCAAAGTCCATGGTGAAGCCTGCGTATCTAACAGATCTGAAAGAGCAGACTCGTYGTTCACAGCACCGCCTCCTGTTCGCTGATTGGCCAGGTTGAAATTCTGCCAGAGAAATCCTCGTCTRYGGGACAAATCCCAGACGAAGCAGAGAAGGGAAACTAGAACTGAGCAGAAGTGTGTAGGAAGGCTGCGTCTTTATGCAAACAAGAGAAAGAGCTAAATCTTTTCAGCTGAAACTCATCAGTACACACAGACACACTTAAGTTCAGTTTGACTTTGCCTCAGACGAGGACACTGGGATATTAGTCGTTGCTGCACGTCGCTCGGACAGTTTAGCTCTTCAAATAACGCCCGCTTCCCGGAAAACAGCTCCTTAATGAAGAAGTGACTGAGTAATGCACCACAATCTACTCTTTTATTCTTTCCCACACATGACTAAACACGCTGCATTGTGCACACCTGCACACACACCAAGACTATTATAATCCAATCCGGAGGAAACAGAGCCAATTTCTGCCTTGTAAGTCAGAAAGGTCAAATTGCAAATGTCAGCTGTTTTCTCTTTGATTTGGTTCAAAGAGTCTTCATCAGGAGAGTCTTCTTCAGGAAGGAGCTGTTCTGACAAAGGAAGGCCTGAGCTCACAGATAAACTCAATCTACGTCGCTTCCCGACACCTCCTTCTCCGAACCGGGCCTATCTCCTCTGCTCTCACGAACGGCGTCGCTCAGGATTAACACGGGAGTAAAAAAAAATGCAAAAAGGGGATCACGGAGCTGAGAAGTTCCCGAGTCACTACAGGTGTGGAGTCAGCTGCTTTACTTTTGTCAGGTTCCTTCACAAAGTCTCTGAAACACCCGATGAGACACGGTGAGTATATGAGRTTGCAAAWCTCAGCAGAGTATCCRTCTCTGAAGAAGCTCATCATTCATACAGGAAATGATGAAGTKATGAACCGACAGTCAGAAATCCTGAAGAAGRATTTTATTCAGTTGCTGAATGCAGTTAAAAATCTCAACATGGATGTGTTCCTCAGTGGGCCCGTTCCCACAGCCAGAGGAGGATCACGTCGGGGTCACCAAACTGTAAGAAATACATGTTTTAATATCGGCTGTTTAGTCAGTTTTTCAAGATCATGGGATTTTCTGCTGCAGCCAACAGGAAGTGACCTGCGAATCCCTCGTTTCTTTTCATTCTCCCTGCAGAGACAGACTTTCTTCTTTTAAAACGGTTTTAAATATTAGTTTCCAGAGTTTCTTCATCTTTGTCTTCTTGTCCTCATTTTTAGGCACAACTCGTGCAGTATCCCCCAGCAAAAAGTAGTTTACTTGAAGTTCATTTCAAGAAGTATACTTGTTTAAGTATATCAAGCATATTAGGCACCATGTACTTGTAGTGTACTAGAAAGTATACCGATTTTAATACTTGATTGCAATTTTAATACTACATTGTGACTGTCTTGTTTATAAAAAGTATACTTTAAATATACTGTTATAATGTCTTCTTAAGTTTATAAACTTACCAAAAAGAAGTATACTTTAAGTACATGTCATTAAGTATACTAAAGTATAATAAAGTGTATTTCCCTAAGTGCACTTTTGTTTACCATGTACTACACTGATATAAGTATACTAGCAGTTTACTAACATGTCTAACATTCTAGGGCTAAAGTGGCCTACAAGAAGTTAATTTCAGTACTGAAATTAATCTTCAAAGTATACATTTAATTTTGGAATATACTGTACATGAACCAGTCTGTGTGAAAAGTGTACTACTAAAGTTTACCTTGACCAAAAGTTTAAACATTAGTGTAGACTAAGTATACTTAAACTTAGTATATTTTTAGTACAGGTATAGTGTAAGATAGACTTGGTTTATCTCAGATAAGTACATAAAAAGTAAACTGGAAGTACACTTTTATTTTTTGTAGTTTAAAATTAGTATACTTAATGGATACTACTTTTATTAGTGAAAAGTAGCCAGCCTCCTTAAAAAAAGTACTTCCAATACCTTCAAAAAGCCAGAAGAACTAAAATCTGTCTGTTTGGAATCATCTATTAAATACACTAAGTTGAAAAAAAGAAAAAAATATATGTATTTTAAAAAATTAATAAATAAAACAATTATAAAAAAAACTCTAATATGTTACTCAGTTTGTCTCATGTTACGTTTTATTGTGTATTTTTACCCCTAAAACAAAATGATCCTGCAGCAGATTTTGTTTTCTGGACTTCAGCTGTAGGAACATTTCTTCAGGTACCTTAAAAGAGTTTTATCAGCAGGATCACAGAGTCCTCAGACCTGACTTTGATGTTCCCCCTGCAGCTCGTTACGTCCTCGTCCTGCAGCACCTGTCTGTGTCCAAACACCAGTTCTGACACATTATCTGTGCAGCTCCCTGTTTTAATAAGAATGTTGACAGTTTGTTTTATCACCGAGCTGTCAGACAGGAGCCGCGTGCTGCAGGAGGAAACGCTCCACTAAATATTTTATCCTATTTGTGCTGGAAGAGAAATGGCTGTAATGGTTTAGCCAATGTCTGTTAGCAAAATATGTCATGAACCACTGAGTGGATTTTGATGAAACTATCAAAAAGTAATTATTAGATGTGGATCTACAACTGATTAACTTTTGAACGGAACTCAATTCAATATGGCCGTCACAGCCAGCTGATCTTAGTTAAAACAAAAATGGCAAGAACTCAAACAAATTTACAGATATTAAGCTCAAACTTGGTGTGGTAGTAGACAAGACTTTTCCTAAACAAAAACTTTGAACACTTATACATATTGCAATATTTTTGCTTAAAACTCTGACACCAACTGTTGGTGTCAACAATGTTTGTCTGTTAGCAAAATATTTCATGAACCACTAAATGGATTTTAATGAAACTATCAAAAAGTAATTATTAGATGAGGAACTACAATTGATTAACTTTTGAACAGAACTCAATTCAAGATGGCCGTCACAGCCAGCTGATCAAAGAAAACACAAAAGTTGCGAGAGCTCAGACAAATTTACAGATGTTAAGCTCAAATTTGGTGTGGTAGTAGACAAGACTTTTCCTAAATAAGTATTTTGAGCACTT
>NW_013952527.1:128933-138305 GCF_001266775.1 Austrofundulus limnaeus | reverse complement strand
ATATGGCCGTCACAGCCAGCTGATCTTAGTTAAAACAAAAATGGCGAGAATTCAAACAGATTTACAGACATTAAGCTCAAATTTGGTGTGGTAGTAGACAAGACTTTTCCTAAATAAGTATTTTGAGCACTTACACATGTTGCAATATTTTTGCTTAAAACTCTGGCATTAACTGTTGGTGTCAACAATGTTTGTCTGTTAGCAAAATATTTCATGAACCTTTGGACAGATTTAAGCGAAACTTAGAACAAAATTATTGGATAACTATTTACAACTAATAAACTTGTAGAATCAAACAATTTAAGATGCTCTTAAATCAAACAAAAGGCAGTTTTACACACAAAAACACAATTTCTCAACATGACACGAGAACGCGTTTCACATGTGAAATGAAATTCCTCAACAGACACCTCGCTTTACTCAGCGAAGCTCTTTACTTCATTCAGTTGTCACCACTGAGTCAAACGCGCGCACACACACACCTAACACACACACAAAGCAACAAGGTCACAGAGGCAGTCTAAGCGGCGAATAACAGGAGGCTGGACTGGTCTTGCCGTGTGATTCGCCACATACATCAACTCCGTTGAGCAGAAAATTGAAATGGAAATGTGGGCCTTGGAGGAGTGTGGCTCCCATTTACCCCTGGAACCAGAGCTAATGATTTGTCATTTCTCTCAGGGGCACAAGCTGCTGCCCTCTCCGTCACATTTTACCTGCTGCTGCTGCAGAGGCCCGAGCCTTGCCGTCCACACAGGTTCTCTTTGTTCATGTTTGAAACCCGAGCATCCTCAGAAGCTAAAAATAATAATAAAAAAATATTTATTTAAACTTTCAATTGAAAAGCTTTGCTTTTTCTTTGATTGTCTCATTTTTATTCCTGCAGCTGTCAAAACTATTCGACTTTAACCCTTCAAAGCCTATAACCGTGTTAATCTGATCTAAAATGAGGATTGTCATTTGATCATAATGATGTTTATGTAAACAGACGGCTCCGAGGCAGCAGATGGGTTTTGAATTATTGAACACGAGAGAGTTTTTTAATAAGTTTACGTCAACTGAGACGACAGTTTGAATCTGCTGTTTGAGCTTTCATCGTGTCAGAGTCACAAACTCTCCATGTTTAAAGCAAACATGTTTGATTTATTATTCATCTGAAGGGTTTTTTTTTTTTTTTTTACTGGGACAATATGAAGACACAAGTAAATGACATCGGATTTGAAAAATAAAATTTGTTCAACAATTTTTATCCAAAAGAAAAATGAACTCATTAAAGGCCTATATTCCAGAAAAGAACGCATCTTCTGTTGAGAAATAGTTGAATTTGTTTAAGGATTGTCACATTTGTGAGTTTTGTTAGCACTCAACCCAGGCGAAAAAAATATATACTAAAATACATTAAATCTAAGTATACTTTAGTATACTTGAAGCTGCACTAATCATCAGTATACTTAAAGAGTGCTATTTTGGAACAACTAATTTAATACTAAATATACTTTAATTGTATTTTAGTTGTACAAAAGTACTATTTTAAGTGTATTAAGTATACTTTTAAATACTAAAATGGAACAACTTCAAATATACTTAATATATTGTAAGTACATAAACATTAAAAGTGTACTAATAATATTTTGTTGTTCCATTTTAGTATTTAAAAGTATACTTAATACACTTAAATTGTGCTTTTGTACAACTTCAATACAACTAAAGTATATTTAGTATTAAATTAGTTGTTCCAAAACAGTACTCTTTAAGTATACTGAGATTTAGTATACTTAGTATAATATTTTTTCACCTGGGATGTTTTACTTCATACTAAGGTACTGCAAACGTAACRAAGGTTGAATTAAACAATGGACAACATTCTCCTATTTAATTAAGCCTTCAGTATACTGGTAGTCTAATACTTTTGCAGTACCTTAGTATGAAGTAATGTACAAAGTAGCATAGAGTAAAAAGGTTATTAAGTACACAAAACCATATACTTAAAGTGTACAAAGTATACTTGAAGTTCCACTGTAGCATTTAATAGTACACTTCATACACTTCAAATTGTGATTTTTTTCAAACAATTTAATTACAACTAAAATATATTTAGTGTAAAATTAGTTGTTACAAAATAGCATTCTTTCAGAATATGACTCTCAGCTACTACCACACCAAGTATTAGTTTAACATGTGTAAAACTGATTGAGTTACGGCCACTAATTTGCTGTGGAGGACACAGCAACTGATAAAAACATCATAACATTTGAATTAAAAATGGAAAAAGACACATTTTATTTAATAATGTGCTTGTCCAATAAAGAATAAAATGTCTGATAAGGAATTCCTGATCTTTTATTTCAATCAGTTAATCAAGACAGTAAATTAAATACTTTAAGCATGTGTCCTAAAGATGTGAAGGTTTTTTGTGCACCTGATGCAGAAACAGACAATCCAGAAAACCTGACGACCCGCCTCAGCTGTCTGCAGGACCTGAAGCTTCTCTGACTAATCCTGCCTCACCTTGAGTCTGATTGACACCCAACACATTCTCAATTTAACTGAAAAAAAAGGGTGTCACCTTAAGTCACTGCCTAAAAATATGTTATTACAATTGGTGAAAATCTATTTTTAAAAACACCTCCAAATCAGAGGAGAGAAAACTAATAATATTCATATGATGTGTTAAAATCATAGCCTAACTGAAGAGGTGACAGCAGCTGAATGTTAAACCTGCTGCAGAGCGACAGGTCAGTGACATCCCTGCTCAACGCTCAGCCAACGCCAGCTGAAAGGCTTTTTACTAAAGTACACAGAGGGGAGGGGGATATTTACAAAGTCCACAATGTTCAGAGGCAGAAGCTACCGTCTCATTTTAGTCTTTTGAGGCACAGAGCTGTGGGATATTTATCGTCAACACCAAAGGCAACGATATTTAGTTTGTGTTTATGTTGATTTAAAGAAAGCATTTGACACCATTGAYCACAGTATTCTTATCAAAAAGTTAAATAAGTTTGGYATAAGAGGTCCAGCACTATCCAGTTATCTAAAAAATAGGAAACAATTCGTACAAATAAATAATGTAAGGTCCGAACTCTGAAATACTGAATGTGGAGTTCCACAGGGTTCTGTACTCGGACCAAAGTTATTTCTTTTATATGTGAATGATTTGGTGTCAGGGTTGTTTAAATGTGTTTTATTTGCAGATGACACTACTTTTTTTGTTTAAAGATATAGAACAGATGTTGGAAATGATGCAGAATTTGTAAAAAAAAATAAAAACTTGGTTTAAACTTAATGATTAAATTTGGATACAACTAATTATATGATATTCAGTAATAGAAATGTTTGTAAAACCTAAAATTCTAACAAATTTGAAGGACAGATGTACTTCGATCCAAGAAATAAAATTGTGGAATAATCTGGAAAGTGATTATAAAAATGCTGGCTCAATTAATTTGTTTAAAAGAATGATACAAATTAATTTGTTAAAGAAATATGAAATTGTATCATTTGTATTTCTAAGAGCTGCTGTTAGAGGAGTTGACATTTTTTTGTTTTATTATAGTTTGAAATAATTTTTGAAAATAGGGGCAGATTAGATTTTTTTCTTCTTTCTGCTACCTTTCATTTTATTTTTTGTATAGAAATTTTTGTTTTTAAACTAAATGAATAAACATTTGAAAGCAAAGTAAAAAAATAATTTTGCTTGTGTGTTTATTGTTAGCAAAATATCTCCTAGACCACTAAGTGGATGTTAATGAAACTTTCAAAAACAATGGATTYGACTGATTACTTGTGAAGGAAATTTTGTAACTGACTAATCAGTGTGCATTGCCAATATGCAATGCACACCATTGTGATTCGTTTCCCATCCAAGTCTGTCCACTTTGGCACGCTTCTCCTCATGCATACTTTGTCCTAGAGCTGCTATTGTAATTTATATCTGTAGCCCCTGTGCCAAATGATGGCTATGCCTTTTGGTGCCTGTACAATTTGTAGTTTTTGAAATATTTATGTTTAATAATTTATAATGAGTCAATGGAGCCTTGTATTGGTCCAATACTGCCCCCTGTTGTATCTACTCAGTACTGAACCATAATTTAATAATATTTAATCTCCATACGTATTTCAATGTTTACAATACTAGTATGATTGTATTTTAATGTTTTACTATAATGTTGTCCTAATATTGCTCTATTGCTGTAATACATTGCAGTTTAGTGTCAACAATTGCATTGGCAATTTGGCCTCTTTCTGCACACATACAAACCAACTCCTGGCAGTGCCCTCTGCCACAGCTCAAATGGTCTCATGGTTAACTATGGGCTTTCATGTGGGAGAGCAGGGTTCAAAACACAGCTACAGCAACTTTAACAAAAAATCTCTACAAACATCATATTGTCACACAATTATCCTCATTACAAACACCCGCTGACTTGACAAGCACAAGCTGGTATAGACAACACAACTGAACTTGATCACAGTTCATTCTGCAAGTCCACTGCTGCAGGTAAAGCCATGCTACAATAACATGCTACAAGGCAATGCACACTTTTTACATCGTAAAAACCCATGTCTAGTTGAATGTTAGATTTAGTTTTGTATTTTATACTTTCTGATCATTGTAAGRTTAAAGCAGAAAAAGAGTTGGTGTGTGTCTTATGTTCTTATTTTTAGCTCAAACAAAATGAGTTACGTTCTACGTCTGATGTAAAAGGTAACACCTCCAGGGGTGTAAGAGAAACACATTATAAGGTTAATTCATTGTTATGGTAAAAAAWATAAAAGTTGTTAGTGTTGCAGAGTTGGATCCAGCCTGGACAAACTGGGCTGTTTTCCTTTGGTTTTAGCTCAAGCTCTTATGCTGAGGCCTGCGCTGTGAACCTGACTGGAGTCAGAAGATTGAGAATAAAGTTTTAAGAAGAAATCCAGTGGATTCCTGTTTTATTCAGACATCGCATTTTTGAACAACACATTCATTTCTACACTTGGACCAGTTCAAGGAGGCTGACATGGAAAAAATATCTTAGCAAATCTTAGCTAAGATCTGTTTAAAAAGATAAAATTTAGTATGGTAGCTGTGATTTATCCCAAACTCATTATTTTCACGATTTGATTAAAAAGGCATCTTCTCATCGTGATCTAAAACTCACGTGAAATAAAGGAATAAAAAGAGAAATAGTCACAGACACAATAAGAAAGAATCTCAACCACTGATCAAAAGTAAACTAAGAACTCTTTTAATGTTTTTCATTGACTTTTTGTATATCTATCTATAGATGTTTCTTTTTTTTCTACATTGTCCTTTTAAAGTTTGTCATCATGCGAGGTGCAGCTTCAGTGTTGGTTGGAACATGCAAGGTTGTGGTTCTGGTTGGTGGTGGACTTCACACATTCGGACAACTGGGGGCCGGGAAGGGAGGGAAACAGAGCAGAACCAGAACAAGCAAAAGCTGCCAGAACTGGACTCACCGGACAAAATACACCCCCACCCTACAGCCCCACCACCACCGCCCCCCCTCCTCCCCTCATGGATGCTGCTGCACCACGAGGATGGAGGGAGGGTTGTTTGCACTGACCATCATCAAGGATTTGCAAAAAGGTTAAGCATAAGCAGAGTGTGCAAACCATTAATGGAAACTTCCTCTCTCTTTTTTTTTTWAAATCATGACATCATCAGTTGACATCTTTAGTGCAGTCAAAAAGAGAACTCTAAAAGCAGGCAATCTAAGGAGGGGTTTACAAATAAAATTATACACCTCAGACAGCTTTGAAAAAAAAAAGAATAAGACTAAAAGAAGAAGTGAAGGAGCAGAACGTGGCTCAAACTTTTGTTTCTGACATTAAAAATGTAATCTGGAGGATTGTTTTTGACATTAGTCTGACACTGGTTTTCTCCCAAAAACATCAAATTTGAAAGTTTTCACTCTAAACAGGGCTTCTGCAAGGTTTAGTCACTTAGATTTAAAGGGGACATATCATGCAAAATCCACTTTTTTACCTGTTAAATTACCGTATTTATTCGTGTATAATACGATCTCATGTATAATACGACCCCCACTTTTTTGAGCTTAAAAAGTATAAAAAATTTAATCTTCAAACTACCTCCAATTTCATACAGACGAACATTTTTCAGCCTTTGCAGTCTTTATACATATCAGTAAAATGATCATTGGACTGTTCATTTTATTTTAACAACATATGTACTAAAAGGTATTTTGACAACAAATATATATCAGCTGTAGCAGCATCATATGAATTCTGGCATTTTACACATGGTCCACCAGGAGGNTTTCACATGAGATTTGGGCCATCTTGTGGGGGAAAAGCAGATTACTTCCTAGTCGCGAGCGCCCCCTCTGGTGGGGGAGCTTTTTTCAGGGATACAAACTTTTTCAGAACACCGGTAGACGGCAGCCATTACAGACAAACATGTTTGTTGTTGTTCGAGGAGCGGCTCGGTCACACGCTAATGTCATTAGTTCGCTATCATTTCCGGACTCAGGCATTTTGTGAATGAAGCCGATATTTCTGTTAAAATACATTAGTAAAAATATTTATCTGAGTATAGTACTACCCCCCAACTTTTTGGATGATTTTATGGATTTAATTTTACGTATTATACTTGAATGAATATGGTACGTTTTGTTGTGAGGCTCTATGAGCGCAGAAAAGTTTAGTTTAGTCTCTCCTGGTGCTGCAAAGATATCTTTATATTCAGTTTGGGTCAAATTTTTCAGCCCATTCATATTTTCTATGATGTTTTATGAACTATAAAATAATCTGTGAGGGAATTACCATAATATCTAGACTTAAATCTCCTCTGGTTCTGGGTCAGACTCTGGCTCCAACATGTAAGGCTGGATGAACACATCTTCTATTGTTGACATTTTTAAATTAAATTGTAAATAAAACATTTCTGCAACCTAGAAAACTGACCCCCTCTCTGAAACCGAAGTGGACCGATCTGGAAGCAGGAGGGGGCGGGGCTTAAAGTGTCTTAAAGGAACAGTAACAACACCAGCTGCTTTGAGACACACAGCAGAAATGGGGTGAAAGAGAAAATTTGTAGTTTTACTTTTTAAAGACTCCAACTGAATGATTTAAATATGAAAAAAGGATTTAAATGCATGATATGTCTACTTTAAGATGATTTAAGTCCATCATGACTACAACCTACATGTTTTACAAAAAATGCAAATTCAATGTCATTTTTTAAAGCATCAAATCTGATTTAAGTTCAGTTTAACTCATTAAAAAACTGCAACAAACGAACATAAATATGTTATTCTACTAGAAGTGATGCATGATGGGACTTTTAGTTTTGTTACAATGCAAAAACACATGAAATATTCAGATATTCAAGTAAAAAATCAAGTTGACAAAGAAAGCATCCATGAACAAACGTACAAATTTAAGAAACAAATGCCTTTTAAAAGGAAAAATCTGAACTAAAATGATTTCATGACTTTTAGGACCCTGCAGAAACCCTGTAAATTTAACGTTGAATCAAAAAAAAAAAAAAAAAAAAAACCCTCACAACTAGAAGTGAGAAAAGTCCTGTAAATGACATCTCAAGTGCCAGCTGGTGGAGAAGGAGGCAATAAAACAGTGCCATTTTTTTTATTCCTAGTTTGTGTTTATGGATGAAACACGTCGACCCCGGCAGTGTTTTCGGGCGCTCTGAGAGTCCCACAGATCCACAAGTACGTACTCAGGAACAGCAACATCAGAAGGTTGATTGGGTTCACAAGGAAGATTTTGCCATATTTGTAGTTTTCTTATATACACAGGACTACTATACTGCAGCAATTATGACTCACAATATACACACACGACCACTGACGGCTACAGTTGCACTAAAGAAGCCTGACAATCCCCACCCAATATCTAACAGAACGCGTCATTTTTGTACAAAACACATCGTGTAGATATACAAAAACCGACGGTAAAGGGTTGATGGCAAAAGAATGTGCAAGATATTAGAAAATACTGGGGTAGAAACACACGTGGACATCTTCGTCTTTGGTGAAAATTGAACAGAGTATGCTTAAAGACACCTGAGCACACATTAATTCACCACATTTTTTTGAGTTTTTTGTTTTTTTCTGACCGACTGCAGCTGCTTGGAAATACCGTACGTCGTCAATAATCAGTGTATTTAACAGGCGAGGAGGATGAACGTCACACCGTGAAACTGTACATTTGGTTTGAAACTACTGGCATCGGGTTTTTAGCATACGACGACGTCCGCTCGTCGAGCAGACTGTACCGACTCCACCGCTTGAAGAGGTGCTTCAAAGAAACAAAACAAAACAAACAAACAAAAAAAAAAACAGGTGTTTGCATCACAGCCACAATGGGTTAATGTGGCATCTCTAACTTCATAGGTTGAACTGCATGTGGTGCTACAGGACATCTAGATCGGACAGCTGTGGAGGAAATACGAGATCTGAGAGGTTTGCTGTATCGTCTCCTCAATCGTTAAATCCTGTCTTTACAGGAGGAAAAAAAGGAGAACAAAAAGAAAAGTGTCCCTTTCACCCCACCACAAATCAACCGATCACAAGAAATCTAGAAAATAGACAAATATTCAAAGCTGCCTGTGGAGAAAGTTGCTGGCATTCATTCAGATAAAGAATCATTCGCTGATGGGAGTTCTCCGTTGCATCGGGTTCTGCTCTAAAGCCTCTCAGTTCAGTTTCCATGCAAAGCCATGGCTTCAAATCAGGGAGAAAAAAAAGAGAAGAAAAGTACAACGTGCATCGCCTCCCGAAGCTTTGTCCCGAGACCCAGGCGGAGCGGAGGGGTGGGGGAGGTGCAGGAGGAGGAGTCCRTCCCCCCACCCCTCCCCCCGCTGTTCAAGTATGAAATGACAGTGAAGAGAAAATAACTGAGAACAAGTGCTCGAGTGAACGAACAAAGACAGGAAAAAAAGAACTAAATTGAGGGCACTTTTGCATCGGACGTTTGTTTTTCCAGTCAGAGAATCAAACAGGCCGAGGATAATTCGTTTTCACCTTTAATATAGGGGGGCTGAACAGGTGGTCTTATTGTAAGGAACAGATCAGATAAAACATTATTTTCTCTAACTATTTTCACTTTTCTGTACTAGATTTATATCCTGAAGATTTCAGCATTATTAAAATAAAAATCACTGCTGTTAATTTTAGCATGTCTACATTTATAGATATATGTGACCCATCACATCAAAATGAGGATTAAGTCTAAAAGTTGTATATGGAGAAATAGGCAAATATAGTGTTTTGATTAAAATGTTAACAAAAATTAAATTTTGTCAAAATATAATGAATAAATGCCTTATTAATGTATCATTTGAATGAAGTGTCTGAAATATAATCTGAACTGTCTGAAATATAATCT
>NW_013952527.1:126316-127609 GCF_001266775.1 Austrofundulus limnaeus | reverse complement strand
TCATGTTTGAGTGTAAATGCAGTTTTCAGAAAATTCCCTGCTCAAAAGTTCTTGTCTCTTGCACTAATTTCTTCTTTAAACATTGTGAAGCTCTACTTAGAACCTTCTTAAGATCCAATAGTGCAAAATGCAAATTCTTGCACTTTTTGACTGGTCTTAAGATTTTAATCAGGAGTGTATATGGATTTAATTACAATAACAGGATGATCCAGGTATCAAAATGTAGCTTTTAAAGCTAAGAATCTGAAAATGTAATTAGGTCATTTTGACCAAATTTRACTTAATCCTCATTTCGATATGATGGGTCACATATATTTTTATATTCTTATTAGGTCCGTACATGTTGGTTTTAGTCAACCAGAGATGATGTATCTAGGCTACATTTGATCCTAAAATGGCTACGCTCGATCAAGAAGACAAAACTTTAAAATCAGATCTACAGAATGGGAAATATAAACTAAACACTGAAAAACAAATCATAAAAAAACACTGATTCCAGTTTAAAACATAAACAAGACGATGGAAAACACCATCCAGGAAACAAATAATCTATAAAATGAGTGAAAGACATGAGGCGGAGGTCCTCTGAGGAATGAGAGCGATGAGTGGTAAACAGTTTGTCACACATGGAGATGGACGTGAATGCCTGGTTGGTGATGAAGGGCTCTCTGGCTTTAAGCCTGGGTCATGGAGGGAGGGAGGGGCGGGTGCAATAGGAAACCCCACCCCTCGGTCCCTGAACTCCCTCAGGAGCTGAGGGTGAACTGGTCTTGCTCGATGGGCTTCTTGACCCAGGCCCCCAGGCCGGCCTTGTGGAACGCCTTGATGAGTGCCTTCTTAGCAGAGTGGTACTCTGCAGCCGCCTGCTTGGCTTCGTGGTACGAGCTCGGCTTCGGCACTTTGATCCGCAGGATGGACGAGAGCTGAGGAGGAAGAGGAGACAGAAACGKACACACATCGTTTCAATGTTCAGGAAACTGTTAGGAAACAACAACAAAAATCTTATGACCTCAAGTATGGGATAAATCTTGTTCCAGCAGGAACTGAATTTGAATTGCTCAGATTGAATCTGTGCATAATTTGAAATTGAATGCATTGGTTTGAAAATGAATTTCACTAAATTGAAACTGATTTTAAAGTTTTGTATCTGAATTAATTTGCTTTGAAACTGTATTTTGTTTTATTAAAAATTCAGTTCGATTACTTTCACTTTCAGTTCCATAATTCAGATTTTTGTGTCACATCCTGGGGTCTCATTTATAAAGGATTGCGTGGAAACCATACTAAAAGTGA
>NW_013952527.1:121591-124451 GCF_001266775.1 Austrofundulus limnaeus | reverse complement strand
ATATATATATATATATATATATATATAGATACATAGATAGATAGATAGATATTAATCAGAATGTATATTTCAATAAAACAGTTTTCAGAGTATAATTTAGCACACTTTTATTTTCCGTATTTTTTTTCTAAATCGAGAGCATCAACTGGTAATCCAGAAGTCTATCATTTAGTGCAATAGTGCTTCCGGAACAGATCAGGCAGTGACAGGAGCAGCTTCTCAATAACTGACGGCGGGTGGCGGTTCTGCTGCTTTTATTGACTGACATCTAAAAAAAACAACTGATTTTCACCATCACTAAGTGCAGTAAACACCTCTTCAGTGACATGTATGGATAGATTTAATGTGCAACGTTAGCATGCGGAGACGTTGCTTCTATTGTGAAAAGCCAGGGAGAAGTGGTTTTGAGGGGGATTTTTTTTTATTTTGCATTCCCTCATAATAGTATTGTGTTACCTCGCAATACCTTTTGCGTTCCCTCACAAAAGTCGTTTGTCACTGTTGTGCCTGCAGGCTTATTAACAATTTCACCTGCTCACCATTAGCAAGTTAGCCTACTACTTTAGTTCAGTTTCAAAATGAATATATCACACAGCCATGCATGAAAGTATGTCATATGCCGATATTTTAACAGTGCAGCCATGCAACATCAATGGCAATTTCAGGACATCCTGTTTTGGTATCCGGGAATTTCAAAATAAAAGTCTGATTTAATTCAGTATATATAAAAATTATCTTTTGCGTGGGAACGCTAAACAATTTTGTCTGCAGAGCGTCGCAGGCAGCTGGATGCTGAGGCCTCTCAGTACCTTGGTGTGCAGGCGCACCCAGCGGCTGTACAGCGCGTGCTTGCAGAGCCGTGAGGGGCGCCCCATGTCGTCCTTCCCCGTGGTGGCGTTGACCACTTCCAGGGCCTGGTCGCCGACCGTCCAGTTCACGCTGAAGTTCGGTGCCTTGCCCGGCTGCCTGGCCTCAGCGTTGCTAATACCTGAAACAGACCAAAATGCTTTCATTCACCAGCACTGCTCATAATGTTTATACCCTCCATCAAAACAACGGAGCAGTATTGGTTTTACTGAGTATTCAGTCTTCAAATTAAACCCATCTGTCTGACTTTCTTTTTACTGCGTGTGATTTTTAAGCATTTTGGGGGTTATTTTATCTGACATGCTGGAGAGAAATGATGCCATCCACCTGGAGGACTCTGTGGACACAGCTTGAACTCCTCCAGAACACTTCAAAGCTTCGGCCTCCACTGTATCCCGAGCAGAAATGGGAGATATATGGATGCCATAAATCCACGTGTCCTGCTCTTTTTGTGTATGTGTGTGTGWGAGAGAGTGTATTAAGCTCCATGGTTCCATTTGGCAGCACTTGTGGCAGAAAATGATTTACAGAGGATGAAATCCTCACAGCTCTAAGGCCACAGCCCTTCACCGCTAAAAACTCTCTAAAGCGGAAAAGGTTAATAACCCCAGACTATTATCTCCTCTACCCACCACTTAGAGAGCAACTGCGGCCGAGGAGAGGTGGGCGGGGTGGGAGTGTAAAATCCAGGAAACAAAGTGACACCTCCTGCCATGCTGAAGGATTGAAACAAGAATGACCACAGCTTCTCACTTCACGACTGATTTCCATAAAGACTGCGCAGAAAGACAGGTTTGGACATTTATTACCTCTGCCAAGGGAGGAGGTCATGTTTTCGGGCAGTATGTCTGTCCTTCTGTCTGTCTGTGGAAAAGATTACTCAAAAACTTATGGATGGATTTTCATGACATTTTTACCACAGGTGGGTATTGGCCAAAGGTACACACCATTACATTTTGGTGATGATCACGATCCGGATCCAGGAATTTTTTGAAGGATTCTTCACTATTTCAGGCTAGAAAAGGACTTGGCGGAGGTTTGTAGTTCAACTTAAAATTTCTCTTTTTCGTTTATGAGGCGTCTCAGTGCTCCGTTCAGGTGGGAAAAAAGACAAACAGGAAGCACAGACTAAACTGTTGGAGCAGAATGCTTCAAGTACTTTGATAAATAAAATAATCTCATAAGAATGAGTTATTTAAACATTATTTGTGATTAAATCATTTTCATTAAACACTCAGAGTATTATTGGATTTCCTTATGGAAATAACTTTGTTTCCAAAAAGTTTAGACAGTGGATTCCACGTTTTTTAAATTCGTTGTTTTTCAAAGTGGGGGCCTTCAGAGAACTAGAGCGAAGACATGAAAAATAAAAATAAAAATAAAAAAACTAAATCTAAGAAATATTTTAAATCGTTATTTCAAAATACATTGAAATGTTATTTAAAAGAACTTAAAAGAGGTTTCGTGTCTTTTGTTTTGTTCTAGTCAAGTTTGTGAAAAGTTGTTTTTTCAGTGGGAATATATTCTGTTTAAATCATGTTAGTTCAAATTCTTGTGCTTAACAAAGGTGGCAATTGTTGAATTGCATAATAGTGTAAATGATAGTGAATAAAAGTAAGAAAAACAGTCTAAAAGTTGATGCTTCTTTACATATTTTGTAGCATTGTTGTGGGTTTGCAAGGGGGGGGGGTCCCCAGCCAAACGCTAACACTGTTTGGGGGGGCCCATGGCATGGGAAGGTTTAGGAACACCTGATTCATATTTGAGTACAAATGGTAGCTTCAGTTAAATAATATATACTTATACTGAATTAGTAAACGTGTTGTGGAAAAATCGTTATATTTGTAAATTTGACTTAATTTAATTTGACATGTAGTATTTTTGTCTTTTCTACGATCAGTTGGCTGTGGAGGCCATCTGTAGCAGTACACAGTGATTTCAGTCTAAAACTTTAGCTCAGGTTGATTAGGAAATAAGAAGGGGTGGGGGGGGG
>NW_013952527.1:118759-120282 GCF_001266775.1 Austrofundulus limnaeus | reverse complement strand
AATTAAAATATAGTTGTTTCTGCAACTGTATTTGATAATGTTTTGAACTTTTAAAATACAGTATTGCGTGGTAAAAACAGAAGCTGTACTTCATATTAGTGACAAACGTTGGCATTTTTTGATAGGTTACCTTCATTTTTGCTTCTACTTTTAATTTAAAATACGTTTCCATTCTCAGCAGGTATCTAAGTTTCTTTTTCTACGCATTAAAAAAAGTTGTTAAACATCTGAGTGGTGCACTACTGCTACAAGTGGTGAGAAAGTGTATTGCACCCTATTCAAAATCAATGTGGTCCCGCGGCCCTCTGTGGCCCAAAGTTAAAAACTGTTGTTCTTTTGAGGCCCTCAAGGTGGCGCTCGCGGCCCATAGGTTAAGAATCTCTGGACAAAAGTAAAGAAAATATATTTAAAACAACAATCCTTTGAGCATAAATGTCTTATTAGAACGTCTGATGAAGCATCAATACAAAAGAATAAAAGGAAAAGAAAATGCAGATAAAAAATTTGATTATTTGATTCTTCCTTCACGTCCAACATATGCTTTGAGAGATCCAAAACGAATCCAAGAAGAACCCCTCCAAAAAAGGAGAATGTGCATACAATCATCCCTGTGCCACGAGAAGGGTCTGCTGTTTTCAAATACAATCCTGTATGTGTGACAAAATGAGCGTGAAACTGGGGGAAGGAAAAATGAAATCTCCGACTTCTTAGCTGTAGGCAGTAAAGCACAAATTCAGCCCAGTCAAACAGCTCCGTATTATTCTGAGAGACACACACATTTTAACACAACAACATGGTGACACGAATACACCTGAATACCTTCTGAAGGACGCACAAACCCTCCCCACAAACAGGCGCGCACGCTCATTTGAGTTATGTTTTTAGAGGCATTCAATTTTGTTCCTGTCAAACCTCGCTGTATGTTTTTTCCCCATCTAATGTAATGCTTTATACGTTTACACACAAACACAAACACACACACACAAACTAATTCAGAGAAAGTGTGAAAGCACAACTGATCAGAAGCATAAAACAGAAACCAATAAGAGAATGTTTTTCACTGGAAATAACCAGAAGCATTCATTCACCGACTTTGCCCTGAGTGGAGCCAAACTATCAATGAGATTTAAAACGATCAGTAAATAGATAGATAATTTGAGTTTTTGCTATGAAAAATCATTGTGCATAACTTTACAGAGCACAATGAAATTAATTTTAAGAACACCCATTCAAGAAGACATGACAAAAAAGTTACTGTATCCAGTTACTGTATACAACACCAACACTGATACTGTATACAACACCAATAAAGTTACTGTATCCAACACAAGTATATTTACTAATAATAATGTCCTGATGCATCTCAGTAATCCAGGTAAAAAATCAAAAAGAAAAAAATTGTACAGATCTTCTGGACAGGTTCTTCTCTAATGAAACGTTTCGTCTCTCCTCCAAGAGACTTCTTCAGTCTGAGAGTTTCAGACAAAATTCAGGCTTTTAAGCCCTGCCTCCATGTGACTGAT
>NW_013952527.1:82423-113662 GCF_001266775.1 Austrofundulus limnaeus | reverse complement strand
GTGTGTGTGTGTGTGTGTGTGTGTGTGTATGGGTATATATATATATGTATACATGCTTTACAGAAAAATTATAATTAATTTTATTTTTATATAGATAAGTGTTTTCTTATATCCGTTTATTTTCAGGCGAGCAGACAGATGTTGGGTGTGTTGCCTTGTGTTTTCTTGGTGTATATTTAATATATTTTCTAATCTCTCTTTCAATCTTTCCTATTACATTTCCTCTTTTTCTCCTTTCCTCTTTATTTAAAAAAAGTCACTGGTGATGAAGAAATTAAGAAACTAATATTCAGTTCTTTTTTCTGCTGAAGTTACAAAAAAGAGACTTATAAGACAAAATAAGAGCTTATTTTTCACAAAAAAAGTGACTTGGAATGGACAATTTTTTAAACTTTTAAATCAGTAGTTTGTTTTCTTAGTGGACATTTGCTGAACTTCTAAATAAAACAGTAAATGAAATAAAATGATTTATGTTATTATCACAAACTGCTCCACACTGTGCTGCCCTGGGAAAAAACACTTTACCTGGCAATCTTGTCACTGCAGGACATGGTAAGCAGCCTCTCTCCCTGAAGAACCCCGTCCCAGGTCTGGATGGTGTTGCTGGACCTCACGGGGATGGTGCCCTCTCCCGACTCAATTTTGGTCCTCAGCTGGCCTCTTGCTTTGCGGTTCGGATGTCTGTCTCCCTGATCTGAGCAGGATGTCACATAAGGATCCACGATTAAAAGACATTAGAAGTGAGATAGACGATTTGTGTAAAGGTCATGTTTATTTCAACAAACCACATACAAAATCGCCAATAAACTGGCCCGCGTAGTCGGAAACTAAGAGGAAATGAAAAGAAACGCGCTTATCACAAATCACACATCAGTGCAATCAGCTGCTGAAACACACAAAATCTATTTCACAGTTCCCATTCTACGACCGCTTGCAGAAAAAACACACAATAGTTGCATCTGCACTTTTATGTTCCATGATGGACGTGGTGGCGACTAAATAGTCAATCGGAGTGTTTACTGACAGAGCCAGTGACTCCAAATGAAGAAAGCAAACAAAAAAAAGGGCYCCCACATTATGTTATCAAAGTTTTCTGATGTTCCACCAGCAGGCGCCATCTATTCAGTGACTAATTGAATGTGGCTGTTTTCTATTCGGTCTGCCATGTGCAATGGAAAGCAGTCTGACAACAGTAAGAGGGAGGTTAATCAGACAGACAGAGTGGGTGGGCTGGCTAGGGGACAGACTGATAGAGGAAAACAGAAAATGACAAAACACTCTAATTACTAGTGCCTTGTTTAAATGTGTCTGTAATGCGTATTTGGACAGTGGAGTGAAATTCTAATTAAATGAAACCAAGCATATGAGGAAAACCTTTAAATTTAATTAAATAAAAATAAACACTGGTTGAAACTGAATTCTGAGTAGAGAAGGGACTAAATTAACAAAACACGTCGGTGGATTGGAGGGGGCTAAAAAACGACACGGGGTTGATGCGAAGCAGTACCTTCCACTCCGGCTTCGTGTGGAGAAAAAATCCTGGCATCTCCGCAGGGCGAGGTGCTGATGTAGAGGTGGAACTGAACGTTATCCTTTAACCTGTAGCCTCCCTTGTCACACAAGTCAAATATCGACTTCTGGTTCTCCTCTTTGCTGTTGCTATAACAAAATAATTGTAAAATTACACAAACAGGCAACAAAAAATAAAGTAATTATTATTCGACATGATTTGTCATTATGATTTATTTAATTGGGCACAGACCAAATTAAATTGGGGCAAATAGTATTTGTGTCATCAACAAACTAAATAAGTTTATTTAATAAAGCTGGTTGGACACCATCCACTGACCTGAGAAAGAACTCCAGCTGGGTGTAGAGGTATCTGATGAGCGAGCGTCGGGCGATGATCTCAGCRTGGCAGTCATTGAGTGCCAGGCCGCGGTCGCTCATGTACTCACCGTTGATGCATTTGGTTCCTGTAGAAACGCAAATAACCTGCGCTTCCTTCACATCTGTCCCTGTTGGAGGGGCAATTACGACAAGATTTAGTTGCTGGTAAATGACACGCATCCTCCAAGTGCACACTGGTCCTAATGTGTTTATGTGCTGAAGGCAAACACACCGAGGACAGATTTAAACACTCAATGTTAGCCTGCTTTACTCCCGTCGAACCTAATTAATCGTAAAACCAGGAACATATGTGAGGCTTTTTTAAACAAAGCGCCAAAAGATCAATGTCATAAACATCTTTTATTTGCTGCTGCACGTGTTGGAGCTAGTGGGCAATTCAAATACAGAAAGATGCTCTAAAGGAACAAAGAAAAATCAAAAATTGGTTTATTTTTTTTGTTTAATTCATTTCATTAAAAAAATACACAAAAAAACCCTAAAAAACAATAAAAACAAAAACAAATCACAATTAAAATGAAAGGAGGCAGAAAGAAAAAAAAATCTTATACYTGCCCCTTTTTTCCTAAAATATTTTCAAGCAATAATAATCAAGAAACAAAACAAAATAAAAGCATCAATTCAGTTCTGAGTGCAGAAAAAAGCTGGTGCACCGATTTTAAAGGGGACATATCCTGCAAAATCCATTTTTATTAGCTGTTAAATATATTTTGTTGTAGAAAAGTTGAATTTGGTTTATGGATGGACACATTTTCTGTTGTTGACATCTTTTAAATACATTGCAAAAAATTTTTTTTCTGCCATCTAGAAAATATAACCCTCCTCTCTCAAACCGGAGTGGACCGGTTTGGAAGCAGGAGGGGGGCGGGGCTTGAAGCATCTTAAAGGAACAGTAACAAAACAAGCTGCTTTGGGAGACACACCAGTAAAGTGGTGAAAGAGGGGCTGTTAAAGTTAGAATAAGAAGGAATTCAGACCAAAGCATTGTATTTTCACTTTATAAAGACCCCAATTGAATGATTTAAATGTGAAAAGGAAGGATTTAAAAGCAGGATATACCTACTTTAAGGTAACAGTTTTATTTTTTATTTTTTCCCCTATGGAGCTATGTCTTTGCACAAAAATGATTTATTACAATGTTTTGTAAATTGCAAAGTAAAAATCAACATGAAAACTGTTTGTGATTTTACTGTAAAAATGTGTTACATTTGTGCCATATCTCCCACCCCTACCCCTAACACTACAGTTTGTGAAACTGAGACACTGAGCCTCCATCGTTTTCCTGGATAACAGTGTGAAAAGGAGTCAAACTTACTGAAAATATAAACACATCCACCTCATCAGCTGTTACCTGTTGTCATCACGACTCCTGCCAGGACTTTTCGACGGGCATGCGGGGAGGTGAAGTTGTCCGTCAGCTCGCTGAACTTATCGACCACCAGGCGAGAGACGGCATCAGCTAGAACCTGGAATCACACGCACACACACACAGGCGTGCAGGAGAACACATCCAAAAAGCCACACAAACTGAATCATCGCCTCAGATATGTCAGCTTACAAAGCATGTCTGATGTTATCCTCCCCTGGTGCGCTATCTATCTGTCACCGCGCTCGTATTTAGCATCAAACAAGCGCTGAAACAGCAACAAGTGAAACTGGGTTGACCCCCTGAAGTAAAGATAACAGTCTTTAAGACTGAGCCGCTAAGAGTTTTGGCATGGCAGTTCTAGTTCAGCATCTCCCTTCTGACAACAAATCACAGCAAAAAAACAAACGAGTAAACTGGAGCATCAGACGGGAACAAAGTGTTCATCTGATTTCCACCGTGTTTAAACTTCCAGCTAAAGCTAAACCAAAACTTAAGGAACCTCAAATGAACTTCACACATATTTTGCTCTTAAATAACCATTTTTCAAAGCTGGCTCTTTAACCACTGCTAATTTGATGGAAAATGAGGACAAGCAAGAGAAGAGATGATGGCTGGATGAACACAAATTAAAAAGAAATCAGTCTTATATTAGCTCCCTGCTACTTCAGAGTCATCTTAAAACCAGATCATTTGAGATTTGATCACTAAGGGAATTCATTTTTATTCTTTAAGGGTAACAAAACACTTACAATAGAGTATTAGTTATTTTTCTTAAATAAATGTTTCTTAAACCAAAGAATATATTTTAGTAGATTATTTTGTTTGGTATAAGAAAAACAATACACAAATATTCAAAATTTAGGTTTAGTTGTAAAAAAAAAGCACACACATTATTCCGATAAGTGCGTTGCCAGATGGAAACTGCTGCAGAAATTAAATATGAAGCAAAAAAAAAAAAAATCGAGTAATTAGAAGAAAATGGGCTGCTTGTTGAATGAATCGAATGACAAGAGAAGRGAACGAGCAAAGAAAGGAGAAAATGCTTTAGGGATGGACTGTTGACAATGTGTCAAGCTGATTAGCTTTGCCGACTCCGTTATCTCTCTTCACACACTGGTAGTCATCTCTAACAAGTCATGTAACTTCCTTTAGTCTCCGCTAGCCTGATGTGAATAAGGTTTTAAAGATAACCTTGTGGAGCAGTACAGTTGAATAAACCTACTTTTATCTGAGAAAATAAATCAAAAGAAATGCTTTTCTTCATAGTTTTAGGAACAATCTCTACCTGAGCATACTACAGCRATGTCGGTTATCGGATCAATAATGATTCATTCTTGGAGCTATAAATTATTACTGGACAAACCATCTGAGAAATTTTCAGATTTATATGTGACATTATTAACCACAAATAACTATTACAAAGAACTGAACTATTTAGGATTTATCTAATTGATAGATTCCACTACACAGCTAACAAAACATTTTCAACACTTTCTAGTTAATGAGGGTGTTTCTCAGGGCTCTGCCCTAAGTCCATTTCTTTCATTTATGCATGCTTCTTTTAGGCAATATCATTTGGACATGTGACAGTATTTTTGCTGTTATGCTGATGATAGCCTGCTTTATCTACAAGCTAAAACAGATGCAACTACAGCGACCAATGTTACTGTTATGTAGACATAAAAACGTGAATGATCAGTTTTCAACAGTGGAATTCTTATAAATCCAAAGTCCACTTACAGAAATATGTCTGATAAAATGATAAAATGAAAGATAAAATGTCTTGGCTGACTCATACATATCAAGTTGTACGGATTGTCCGTAATTTACACAGATTTTCCATCATTTTGCAGGAATACAGACGTATCGAGCAATCTCACTGATTTTTTTCAAGTTTTACAGATTTTTTCACAAACTCGGTTTAAAATTTATTCAGCATGTCAGAGCCTATAGGACGTTAGAAAAACAATAAATAATAATAATAATCCATTTCCACCCCAATCTGCTGCTAGAAATTAGTTAATTCGTCCTTTCCTTCTGGTTTTGCTGCACTGCCTAAACCCCGCCCCCTCCCCGGCTGACGGTCCACCTGCACCCCCTACCCTGTCTGATTAATACAAATGTTTTGCGAAAATTAAAGATTTTTGAGGCTCATTATACAGGTAAACGTCTGAAGGGTTTGACATGTATGTCGTACTTACAAAAAACATTATGGATAAGCACTAGTAGAAGATGAAGAGTCATTCATTCATATAAGAGAATTGTAGCTTGATAGTTTTAGCTATACACTCGATTCCCTGCTTTCTAACTACAGTAATTCTGGTCACCTGTGCAATCAGTTCATTCATATGACTAATGGATGGCTTAAAATGAAAACGTCAACATATTAAAACTTGCAGGCAACTTGGGTTGTGATTCTGATAGATACTTCAGATCACAAACATGAAAATACAAGAGCTACAAAAAAATTCTTACCTGGGGTAGGTGAAGCTGCAACCCTTCTCTTGGTATAGGTTGCCGGGATGGTGTCTGGTCAAGCTGCATGTTGAACAGAGCAGACAGAGCAGCTTGTGCTGCCCGAGCTTTAGCCAGTTTCTTGTTGCGTCCTGAGCCTTCAAATGTCTGTGCGTCCACCGTTACCGACATCACAAAATTCTTGGCATGACTTTCACCACTTTCTGAAACAAACTCGTATTTGAGGCCTGGTCTGAGCTCATTGAGGATCATGACTGGGTTTTTGCCAGTGGATGGTGAACTGAATGCAGATGAAGGGGGCAATGGGGCCTGGGCAAGGTTGCTCCCAGGTGGTGTAGGCAACGGGTATTCCCCTAGTGAGTTTGTACCGTTGGAACCTAGATAGAAGGATTCTTCAGGTACAGCTGGTGTCTCGAAGCCATTGAAGAGCATGTCTGGAAAGTCGGCTTGGTCAGATGTAAAGTCTGTGTTCACTGTTAAAGTTCGGCCCATGGCCAGGTGAGCCTCCGATGCATTGGGGAACTGGACAAAAGAACGTAGCGCTTTCTCAGCTGCATTCAGTTTAGCCTTCTTCTTGGTCGGGCCCATGCCCTCAAACACCTGACCATTAACCTCCACAGTCATGACAAAAACTGGTGCATGGACTGGTCCTGTCTGAGACAGCAGTTTGTATTGTAGACCCGGTTTGATTTCATTCAGTTGCATCAGAGCATTCTTGGGCAGCACTGGCCCAGGTGTTTTCTTGCGCTTCTTGGCTCGGAACTTGGAATGGGCTTGACCATTGTTACCCTCCTCCAATGGACGCTTTCGACTGCCAGGGCCACTGCCATTGGGGAGCTGATCAGCGACTCCCATCCCGTCTTTGCAGGACACGTTGTCCAGGTTTCGGTTTTCCTTAACGTCAGTGCTGCTTGAACCTGCGGTGCCCAGAAAGAGTAACTTACAACGCCTTCGTTGCAGGATCTTGTAAATGCAAAATTTATAGATTCCTTTATCACACTTTGGAACTGAACCAATGATTTGTGTTCCATTATTACAACAAGATTATTTCCTTTACAAACTAACACAATAACATATATTCAACTGATAATGCCAAAAAAACCCTGAATACTACGAATGTGTCTACTTAAAATAATCAAACAATAAGTAAACTGAATATTTTTCAAATTTTATCTAACTGTGAAAGTGAAGTTAGGGTAAAAATGTGTTGAAATTGTAGAAGTTGCCCACAATTACAGGTCCTAAATATAATGCAAAAATAAAAAATAAAAATGGACACATATTAGCCCTGACACACACACCCACACACACCCAACCAGTGGTTTCTTGTTCACCTAATCGTTAAGAGCGTGAACTTCTGAAGAAAAATGAAAAAGCATCGTGAATGGATATACTGTAGTTGGGGAACACATATCACTGATTCCAGTTAGCAAAGCGGATGGAATGTTGGGAAAAATTTTCATTTATAACATCCTTCAGCAAAGGCTTGATAGGTTACTCCTTGCGGTACTCAAGAGAAAGAGAGGCCGCAGTGTGCATGAGTGGGGTTGTAGGTCGGGTTGAGGGAGTGCAGGGGAGCAGGGGGAGTAGTGCAGGGGGAGGAGCTGAGGACCAGGCAAACAGGAGAGTACATCAAAGAGGCAGAAGGAGAAGACTCCACCTACTGCAGGATCCTAAAGGCTTGACTGATGACACGGTGGAGGTTAAAAGGCAGCTTACTCCATTTACATGATTTTTTTAAAGAATGGCTGCCATATTTGAAATAATGACAGAAAGCTTGAATCAAAACATGGTCTCTAATGAGGTGCCTTTCATAAGACCCTGCGCCTCTGAGTTCCCTCCCCATGGAGCTTGTCAGAGAGCACAGTGTTGATAAAATGTATCGACATGCCGTTACCATCTGCACATCGCCACTGACATGTCTTGAGGCAGAGAAAAATATTCTAAGATCACAAATGCATTTTTTACGAGTCAAAGCAGATGCAGTTTTGCTACTGTGTGCATGCAATTATAGTAAAATATTGATATTTGTGCTTTGCTAAAACAAAAGCAAAAAAGTGGGGGCAACATGACCGCGTAGTTTCTCAGAAAATCTATTAATAATTATAATGGTGTGAGTTACACTGAGCAAAGAACTCAAAAGAAATGTGTAAAGTTAAAAATATACATGTGACACTGTGGCTCTCATTTTTCTCTGTGCAAAAGTTAAAATGCATGGAAGGTTTGAGTCCTTTGCAATTGGGGAATCCTCCATTTAGAGTTTTGCATAGAATATTTGGTAACTATCAGAATCTGTCATTGACAGTTATATTTATTTGGTATTAATATAAAATGAAACATAAACAAATAAAGAACAACTAATGACATCTCTAGCATGCTGCACAAATACAGTGAAGGAAATGGCACACAGAAAAATCTGGAGTCCACCTTCTTCATTGCAAAAATATTTACTGAACACAAACTTTTAAATAAGAACTGAAATTTATTGCCATTTGTTTCTAATTATATTCATGAACATGTACRAATTTTGGACCAGATAAGATGACAAAATGCACAAAGCAAGACCCATGCACTTATTAAATTATGGCACGGACGTGCAGCTGTGCTCAGCATCATGCTGTGTCATGATGTGTGTAATCAGTATATCAGCACACATGTATTAGTTATAAAATATCACAATAAAAGAAATGTTTGGATATGATGGATATAAAAGTGAATGTTTAAAGGTTGAAGTTCTGCAGACAAAAAAAGTCCTTAATCATAATTTATTTGTTGGCACAACTTGCTGGTTGGGGCTTGAATTTAGGTTGTTTCATTTGATACAAGTTTCATGAGCTGTTCAGTTTGTGTAGCAACACGCTACACAAGTTCAACACCCTGCTCCTGTTTTCTCTCTTGATATTAAAGAAACAAGATTGTGTGAGCTAGGGCTGTTTCAACTTCAAATATTTATTTTATGTATATCTTTGGCAGTAAAAAGAACAAAAATAAAAGAATGAGAAGCTTTGAAAGGCAACAGAAACTATTTTGTAACTGCCTGTTTGACAGAACAACGTACTTGCCTACAAAGCAAAAACACCAAGTGTGACACTACAATCGGAACTTTTGGGCATTGCTACGGTGCCAGGGAACTTTGAATGTGTTTTTAAAATTGTCGTGGGTGTACAAGGGAAACCTTGTTCCAGAGTTCAAACAAGCACATCTAATTAAAGTTCAATAAGCTGGGGCTGAGACAAATGGAGGAAGAAAATTTTTGAAATATGACCTGAAACACCGCAGATGAAATGATAAGTTCCCTAAAATGTTTTTGCTAAAATTAGCTTGACATTTGCATCTGGATGCACAGCTTTGTGTCTTTTTGTTTACTAAAACAGAGAAAATAATCAGCTCTTTTGTGGTGGATATTGGTGAAAAAATTATTTTTTCCCCCATTTGTATGAAATCGATTATGTTGTGTTTTAACTTAAGACTGGGTTATTTTGGTTTTAATTAAACACTGGTTAAATAAAGAGGAGAAAAATCTGTTCACACTGATTACACATCAGATAAAGACAGAATATTAAACAAGCAAGCAGATAGAGATGAGGGAAAGTACAGGCAGACGTGGTTAAAATATGGTAAAAATCGATTATCGGAAAGGAAAAAAAAGACAAATGAGATAAACGAGTGTAAACTCACTCATATTCTCTTCCTCATCGAGATCCATGGTGTCAGATTTGTTTTGACCTGAGAGCAGCCTCGCCCCCACTGCACCTGGGGATTGGAGGACAGAAAGCGGGGCGGCGTGAGCACCGATGGAGTGACACACAAGCACATAAACATATTCCAAGAGGCCGAGCAGCTACAGCGATGATGAATTTCTTGCTCCACTCACCAGCTCGCACACACAAAAAAACATGCACACACAGTGTGTAAGTTGGTCCTGATGTAAGCATATAAATATTCAGAGATGGAGAGATATCAAGGTGAGGGAAGGGGCCAGGGCTTAATAGCAGGAGCAGTCTATTGTGACTTTAATATTCCTACGATTAAACCTCATTTCCTCGTGCCTGCCGACAGATATACAGCTGGTGACATGGCCAAGTTGCTCCACTGCTGCACACACGTGACTTATCCAAAGGTTGAATGAGCGATTAAAACTGTATTGACCTTTCACACAAACATCAAATCAAACCAATTTCTGTAATCTCATCTTTTTTTACTACTTGACAACAACCAGCTGATTCTTTAGTAATATCAACTTTTTTATCTTCGATTTTGAACAACTTAGTTTGCTGAAACGTTCAATTTATTCAAAATGAACAAATGAGTAATTTTGAAAGTCAAATAAAAATCCACCATATTTTTTCATGTATAATACGATCTCATGTATAATACGACCCCCCCACCTTTTGAGCTTAAAAAGCATAAAAAATTTAATCCTCAAACTACCTCCAATTTCATACAGACGAGGATTTTTCGGCCTTTGCAGTCTTTWTACACATCAGTAAAATGATCATTGGACTGTTCATTTTATTTTAACAACATATGTCCTAAAAGGTATTTTGACAACAAATATATATCAGCTGTAGCAGCATCATATGAATTCTGGCACTTTACACATAGTCCACCAGGAGGCGCCAACACAAAAGTCAGAGACTTCTCATGAGATTTGGACCATCTTGTGGGGGGAAAAGCAGAGTACTTCCTACTCGCGAGCGCCCCCTCTGGTGGGGAAACGTTTTTTTCAGGGATACAAACTTTTTCAGAACACCGGTAGACGGCAGCCATTACAGACGAACATGTGTTTGTTGTTGTTTGAGGAGCAGCTCGGTCACACGCTAATGTCATTAGTTTGTTATCATTACTAAGGTGCAGGAATACTTTTTTTCTCCCCTTTTTTCACATCAAGTCTCCAGCCTGGATCTGTTATTATCTCACTCTGAAGCACGGAGGAGTGTCAGAGGTAAGCTCGTTTCAACTGCTTTTTACGTCGTGGTCTCATTTCCGGACTCAGGCATTTTGTGAATGAAGCCGATATTTCAGTTAAAATACACAAGTAAAAATATTTATCCGAGTATAGTTCTACCCCCCAACTTTATGGATGATTTTATGAATTAAATTTTACGTATTATACTTGAATAAATACGGTAATTTAAAGGTTCCTTATACACTAGGATCTACTTTAAATGTATTTTTAGTTGTGTTTTATAATGTTGTGAACCTAAACAAGTTTTTATAATCGATTTTCAAATCGAATCAAGAGATGCCTGAAGTTTTGAGATTGAGACAATTTTCTACACATAAAAACATAAACAAACACTTTTTGTTCATTTCAGAGCCAATGCTGACACAGACTTGGCCTATTGTTACTGTTGAGCTGTTCAGTGAACCAGTGTCAGCCCCCAACCAATTCCAGCCTGTTCAGTTGTAGCTGACGTCTGTGCAGAAATGCAAGACTCTGCCCTCCAGCATTCCAACCTGTGTGCTGCCATACTGCACAGAATGACACTGGAGTCAATTTTTATGCATCATTTCAGCCAGTTAATGTATATTTCAAAGTCTTCAGGAAAATATATCATCAGAGGGTTAAGCCAATTGGAAAATTCGACCACCGGCTCGTGCTTCGTGTCATCGCAAAGTGGAGAGTTTTACAGGAATTTAAACTGCATGACTCAGCTGCAAATCTAGCTGCTGAAAAGTTACAGAAATAAACAAAATGTTGCTGAAAACAGAGCAGATGTGCTCAGATTGACAGACTACAAAAAGGAAAGTAAAAGCAGCAAAAAGTGAACGCCATAAAAACAAAGAGAAAGCAGAAAAAAGATGGCACAGTGATACAGAACAGATTGTGCTGATTCTACTTTCTATCTGCCTTCCATCATTGCCCCCATTCCTCAGCCAGACACTGTCTTAAGCTAAAGTAAATGGGCTAATTAATCTGGGCTAATGGTGGGTGACAGCAAATATGCTAGCACAATTATCACCCTATTAACGACTCATATTCCAACACATAATTGAAAATGAAAAGGTGGGGTGAAGAGAGTATGGATGGGTGAAGGTCCAACAGAATGGAAGATGAGAGTCATTTTTCTCAGGTAGCAGGAGCCAGGTGCCTAATATCTCGACACACTCATGCAGAACTGAAATCGACACTCCAGACCTGTTACTTTTGTTACACGTGATGCAATCCAATTTTTTTTTTTTGGTTTCCAGAGTTTGAAATACAGACGCATTAGAGCTGCCATATGAGCACAAAACCAAATGTAAAAAACATGATTGCAGTTTCATTCATATGTGTCTGTTTTATTATTATGTCTCTGGAACGTGCAGGGTGGGCTGTCGAGTCTAATCAGCACCCAATGCAAATGTGTCTGTCAGCTTTGATTTTCACATTAGATTGCCTCAGTCATAAATCAGTAAATAATTCTGAAATCAGGTGCAATCATGAGCTCAAGTTTCACACAGGAGTCTAAGTGTGTGGGATGTGTGCCTTGATCAGAAAACTGGGGTGCAAATGACTGAACTTCAGAAGAGTAGTGGGCTTCATATATGAAATAAACAAATCGAATGAGTTACATATCTTTTGTTGTGGAAATGCATTTCATTTTCATTTTATTTAACCAATGTGTTGGTTTTTGCAACTCTCAAAGCATTTGAAATGTGATTATTAGAACAAATCAGGGCTGTTAGAAAGATGTTTATTGGTTTTAACCAAGAATAAGCCAAAGCCGACGTACAGTGTCAAACTAGAGTGATTCCTAGTACAAAATAAAGGCGCGTGTCACAGCAGCAAACAAAAGGACCTGCTGGTGGACACCAGCGGTGATGGAGGCCGTCAGGCTGAAGGAGGCGGCCATCTGGACTTGGCTTTCCCAGAGGACTCCAGGTACAGGGTGGCAAAGAGGGTTGCAGCTTCGGTGGTTGCAGATGCAAGAACTTGGGCATAGGAGGCCATAGAGAAGGTTGGTCTTGATGAGGTTCTGGCAAACCATTTGGTGACTCAGAAAAGGAAAGCTTTCCCTGTCCTAGACTGCATGGTTTGGGTGGGGAACTGCTGACCAGGACTGAGGATACCACTGGCTGGTGGAAGGAACACTTCTATGTTCCAACCCTCACCTGTGGTCATGAGACGTGTATCATGATCCCGGATACAAGCGGCCGAAATGAGCTTCCTTCATAGTGTGGCCAGGCTTAGCCTTAGAGATAGGGTGAGTAGCTCTCGGGGGAGCTCTGAGTAGAGCCGTTGCTCCTCCACATCGAAAGGAATCAGTTGAGGTCGTTCAGGCATCTGATCAGGACGCCTCCTGAATGCCTCTCTATTTTTAGAGGTGTTCCGGGCATGTCCCACAAGTAGGGGGCCCAGAGGAAGACCCAGGACTCACTGGAGGGATTAAGTATCCTCTCTGGCCTGGGAATGCCTCTGGGTCCTCCAGGACAAGCTGGAAAGTGTCACTGGGGAGAGCAAGGTCTGGGTTTCTCTTGTGGACCTGTTGCCTCCGCGAACTGACTACGGATAAGTGGAAGAAGATGGATATTGTACAAAATGCATAACAAAAGCATCCATGGTCTATTATTTGATTGTCCAACAAGTTTAAAAAAGCACTGATTAGTTCCAAATTTCATTTGTTCCTTCAAACAACAAATTTATGCTTACAATTTTTAATAGTGCAATAAAACACGTCTCATTTAAAAAAATATTAGTGACATATTTTGGTTCACTTTTAGTGCGTTTAACATATTTTCTCAAAAAGTCAACAAGAATGTCAAAAAAAAAAACTCATAAGACTTGAAAATACAAAGCTCACTTTGTGGTGTTGATTTTTGGTCACTGAAGTGTCCAGAACTAATTCAGACATTTGCATCCATGTGGAATCATAAAACACTGAGAAGTGGGACATAATCTAAGATTTGACTACTGTTTGAACTCAAATATCAGAAGTAGAGAATTTCAAGTGAGTCCAAAGAATAAAGGCTATCTCCCTCCGCTTGAATAAACGTCATCAAGCGGTTGTGGTTCCAGGTAATTCTGAGTGGACGCCAAGGGAGGCGGGGTAAGGAGAAAGATGAGAAAGAAGATGAAAAGCCTCAAATTCAATCTGGCATGGTTAGAGGGGCTGAGGGGGGAAATAAGGCGTTTTTGATTTGTCTCTCATCCCTCGCCTGCGCTGTGACGGAGCGATAGAGCGTCGTCACTGAGGAGGGAGTGCCAGCAGTGGCCAAACGGACGGGAGGAGGTAGGGGCGGGCAGGTGGAAAGGTAGAGGTGAGTGAAGATCAGAGGATGAGAAAGATAGAAAATACAATCCTATTCCAAGTAAAAGAGAATCATTATCTTCTTTAAAAGGAAGGCAGATGGAAAGGTTTGCCCTTGGCAGGCCGAGCAGTTCATACTGTAGCAAACCTGTCTATAAAAGGCTGCTGTTGGAACACTTTCAAGGCCATAAAATAACACAAAAAGGACACAATCGTATTGGTAGGAAGAGCTAATCTGAAAATATTACAAAAGAGATTTAATCTTTGTTAGGAGGTCTGTGACAGTTTATCTCAAAGGGATAAATAAAAAAAACGTCTTCTTTTTTTTCTTGGTTAACTTCAGTAAATTTAGCAATGCACCACTGGGCGGTTAATGATAAAGGGTAGGAGTGTCACAGAAAGCATCCAAACATTACTAAACTACTAACAGGCAAACTGCAGGGTATGGTAAGAACCAGCACAATCACTACGTGAACATTTTCTGTTTATTTATTTATTTTTTGTGTCTTTGCTCTTGAGAACCAAACACAAGTTTATGTGCATTTTCACGGATACAAGCAAACTATCAGAGGGATTTTAGTGCCTTAGGGAAAACAATTTTCTGTAGCTTCTCTTTGCTGGTGTTTTTCTCTAACATAATCGCTTGTTGTCAACTCGAAAAACATTATCTTTATCTCACACAATGGGAATGCCCAGAACTGATGCCAAATGGCAGCCTGTTGGAGAATATATTTAATCTGTTTTCAGACCAGGGAGGCAATGATGCGTCTTGTTTTTATTTTTATTTTTTGTAACAATATCATTTCTTGCTACTTCACCAGCAATTCACCTACAATTCCTTTAGTTAGAGTTATTCGCTAAACGTATTTGCCTGACCTTTCATGGCAAATTGTAAGTGACAGCTCTTGAAATGCATGGGACACGGGTCAGCCTCACTCACAGGACAGTTCAGACTCCCCCAAAGCCTGAGATTGTAGTCTGCTCCCCTTTTTATTTGCTGACCAGTCAGTCTGAATTTAGGAGGCGAGTTCTGCACTGCAGGTTTGTCTGAACAGTCTGAAGTCCTCTTACTGGGAGTAAGAAGTTTTACCTTACTGAACAATAAACAACTTTAAATTATGTGTTAAATGTGAAACTATTAAGTTTCAAATTTATTAGGGATGCACGATAAGTATTGATATCGGTATCAGCTGATATTGGTCATTTTTTAGAATATCGGTATCAGTCCGATTTGTAAAACATGGCCGATATTAATGTCCGATATYGATTTCCCACTTTTTATCTTTGTGTTTCCGTTTTGGGAGGGGAGAAGGTTGGTTGAGCGGCATCTGTTTGATTAGGATTGTGATATTGACGCTGCGCAGCCAGGAATAAGTAGGGAGCCATGTCAGAGGTCTGGTTGTTTATTTACAGTTTCAAAAAAGACCCAAGTGTGTTTTTGCGTATAAGTACAATATAATTTGTATGTTTGTGTAATATCGGTAAATATCGGTTTTCGGCCATAACACCAATAATTACATCGGATATCAATTTCGGCTGAAATTTTCATATTGGTGCATCCCTAAAATTTATTAAATATTGTGTAAAAGTGGTGCCTTTAATTGTAGGTTATTCAATGCTGCTCAAAATCCTTATCCACACCTCTGATGAATGGCATATCAGTAGTTTGTATTTTATTTAAAATGACGTAGGATCAAAAAGATTTTCTCTCTTCTGTCATCTAGATAATAAATGCTCAAATACAGAAAGAAAACACACAAAAAAGAACAAAAGCTGTGATTTGTATCAGTGATTACGCAACAACAGTCATCCTAATGAAACAATTGTTTTAAAACATGCTTTTCAATCATCTTATTTTGTGATTCTAAACTCATAATTTACTAAGTTTTTGAAAGCACCCAGGATGAAAAGTCTTATTTAGCTGAAAAACTCATTTAAAGAGAAGATTATGAATTGGCTACAGATATGTCAGTGACTGGAAGGCTACAATTTAACGTGATTGGTAATGAAGTGATTGGACAGAAGATTTTTATTGATAAAACCACATCAGCTTTCAATGAAGACAAAACCACGAAACTGAAATTGCAGCAGGAAATTAAATCTCGTGTTTTTTTAAAGGATGAATTTACTTGTGAGTCGTTTATTCAGCAGCTCAGCCTTGAATATTTTTCTTGAGTGTGCAGGGAGCATCAGTAGCACCAACAAGTGTGGTGGATTTCATACTGCACTGCTGTCAGCTAAGCTACATTAAATGACAACAGTATTCTTGCTGCTGCACCAACTGAACAGAGACAAGCTCAAAAACCACGAGCAGACGGTGAACCGCCATGCATTTTTACATATAATAAATTTACCAGTTTACACAAAAATGACATCTACTTCCTACAGCTCACAAAATGCATCTCTCATAATGTCTTTTAAAGTGCTACACAGTCAGTTCATACAACTGGTGTACTTATTTGCATTTTGTTTTCTTTTGCTGCTGCAACAATACAGATTTCCTCGTTTAGGGCTGAATAAAAAATTATAATTCTTTAATTCTTTTTATTTTTAAACAAACAACTTCCTTGGTCAACAGTCTGTTAAACTGACTGCTGCCATCTGTTTCCCTGGGATCACACTGCTGTTTGATATAAAAACAACAAAAACAACAGAACAGGAACTGCTGGTTAATGAAGCGTTACAGATCCTCGGCTGGGAGTTAAAAAAGAAAGAATGGACATTGTCCCCACAAAACCCAATGCCATTTGAACCCCTTTACACCAGCTAAATTAGAAGCAGTCCTCTCAAACTTAATGTTAGCGCAGCAACTAATCTTTTGCTTTAAATTAACTGGACAGAAGGCTTCAATTACCAGTTTTAAATTATTCTCCTGATTAGCCCTTCGTTGTTATTATTTTCAATTATAAATGATAAAATACTAGTTATCCTTTAGCAAATCATAAAATATTTTTTGTACTTGGTCCCCAAATATAAACATTGAATAAGAGTAAAACATATACAGAACATTTTTTTAAACATAAATTAAAATTTAACATGTAATTAAGCATGAAAGCTGGAATGTTTATTATGTTATTAACTATTAAAATCTCACAAAAACCTGATAGAATGCCTTACTTTAAACCCCCTCCCAAAAAAATAAAATAAAAAAGCTGAAGCGTACAGGCTGAAAGGTGGAAGAAACAAAACAAAGAAAAAAACWAAACTAAACAGAGAATCAACCTTTTACTGTGTTCCAGCTTTTTATATCTGACAGTCAGTCATTCATCATCACAGAAGGCTGACAGTGAAGGTAAGGGGAAAAAAGTGGTGAAAACAGAGTATCGATATGAATTTTTTATTTGATGTGTTTTATAGAAGGGCTGCGTTTCAAAAGGCTGGCAGAGTCAAGGTTCAAGGAAAAATGAAGGCAGAGGAAGATTAAGGAGACAGGGAAGAGATAATGGTGTCCCTGGATATATAGAAAAAAACATTATTATTTTTTTAAGCAGGATACTGACCTGTTCTTAGTTTTCCCATGTTTTGTTGTTCCTACTTCTATTGATTTTCCTTCTGAGGCTACACACGCCTCTCCTCCTGGGCAAAGCAAAACAAGTTTTTGGAGTGTTTTGCTACTTTAACAAAATATTGGTTTATAAACATGAAGAGTTTTTTTTTTTACTGTAGTACCTGGACAAAAATCACTTTGTATGCTTCGATTCTTCTCAACAACGATCCAACAAGTTTTGTACACATTTACTGTGAAAGCTCCCCTCATTAATTTTGATTCAAATGTTCAAGCTCAACCTCATTCTCATTCAAAAGTTATCCTTTAACTTATATTGGATCTATTATTTATACCATCAGATTCTTGTGTTTCTCACCCTAAACACAATATTCAGCCTCGTCCTCACTTTTTTTCTTCAATAATTTTACAATAACACACACAGATACAAATACACAAACATCAGGCTGACTTCAGACGGGGTCATAAATCACCAGAGCGGGTGGCCATGAATCCCTCCAGCATTAGCAGGGCTGTGGGAGGGCATTCAGCTTGGCTGCTGGACCAAAGAAGAAGCTATCGCTAAATGGCTCTCGTTACTTCTCGTGTCCTTCGAGGCCATGAGGACCCACTGCTCTGCTTCTGATCATTAAACACCAGTAACTGCTGACATCACGGGAAATAAGCGTAGTTCAAATAAAGAAACAGAACCATACCTCGGTCGTTAAATAAAAAAAGAACACATTTTCTTTTAGCTTGCTTGAGCAAGTTATCAAACTTGTATCCACTTTTCCTGATTTCCCAGGTTAGAGCTGTCAGTTACTGTAAAAACTTCACCACTGGTTTTGACTTGCATTGCAAATAAAAAAAGGGCTGTTTGAACATGAGAGTTTGACACAGTAAAATAAATGCCAGAATGATTGGAAAAGTGTGGTGTTTCCTGCTATACGACAATAACACAGGGACTAATTAATCTCATTAAGCAAAAGTGTTTTTGTAGTGCAGGAAAACGTTTTTAATCTTTGTCACGATGTGAATTTTCTGAAAACTGACATGCCGGTTTAAAAATATTTATGACGTGCACGGATAGATTTCATGCACGTCATAAATGTATGCAGACACTAACGTGCATCTACTGTGAAAACTTTTGTTAAGAGGGAAAGCTGTTATAATCTTAAGGGACTAGAGGTGTTTGTAAAACCTAAAATTCGAACAAATTTGAGGGACCGATGTACTACAGTGTAAGGAATAAGACTGTGTAAATATCTGGAAATTGATTATAAAAATGCTGGTTTATTGTTTTTGTTTAAAAGAATTATAAGTGCAGTTACAACAAACTGTGCTTGTAATTCTGAGCTCAGAACAGACATGCGACAGCTTTTAATAATGGTGGAGACGTTACTGCACTCTCTGGTTGAGCTGCAGGTGACGCACAGACTTTTTTTATTCATTTTTTTTTGTTCGCGAAGCAGCGCAGGCTGTGTGTCTTCCTTCTTTATTGAATAAAACGGGAGTAAAAGTTCTGTGCTGCTGGAAACTACAGCGCTGCTGTCCCTCCCTCCTCAAAAAAGCAGAAATCGCTGTATGAAAGTCAGCAGACGTGCAGTCAGGTCAGTTTTACACAATCAGAATAAAATGATCGGATTAAGTGTTTACATGCACGTCGTTCGGATTATCAATCGCCATAAACCAACTCTCTCATTCTGATTACAAATTCATTCGGATCRAGCTGAATCGCGTCAGAATAATCCGAATGGGGTGTTTACATGAYGCATTTTTATTCCGAATGGCCGTTTAATCTGATTACTTATGTCCATGTAAACGTAGCTAGTGACACAGGAACAGTAAAAGAAAAACATCAAGAAATAGTTTCTGTGCTGCAGAAAGAGGGTAACTTCAGCTGACCGTGGTTTGCTAATCAATAGTTTGTGCTTTTTATTATCAGCCGAGCTGTGATGGAAAGAAAAATACTGTCAAATACCGTGGTACTGGTATAATTGTTGAAAATACCGTGATATAAAATTTGAGTCATGTTGCCTACTTCTGTGTTTTGGTTTCATATTGGGGTCCCTTCTCTTTATTTTATTTATTGCATGGTAACACAACAACTTCAAAAAGTGATTAAAGATAGATTATTTATAAATATTTTTCCTGCTGGCTCACATTTAGGCRTTTAGTTGCATGGACTTGGAGAAATAGTTGCTGAACTGAAGCCAAGGTCAGAAACCGAGGGAAAATACTTTGGTAATAGTTAATAATATAATAACATAAATTACGAGGGAAATATGGGGATTTCCATCAAATATATTTCTAAATATCATTACTAAAAATGTTTTTCCCTCAAGGTAAAGWTCTCAGATGTTGAGTTGCATTGGTGGCAAAAGTAGAGAACCAGCGTAACAAGAGGAAGAGATCGAACACGACTGAGAGACCAAAATGAGCAATCGAAGATGAGGGGAAAGGAGGAGATGAAGAACAAAAAAGGGGCAAGGAAAGGGAAAGAAACCGGACAGAGACAAATAGCCACGGGAAATGGCTGTTGCAGGAGAGCCCACCTGTGAGACAACCCTCTCAGCAGCCCTAACGCAGACTGATAGGCCCACCGGGCAGCAACATCGCCCCAATCAATTCCATTTCTATGATTTTTTTTCCTTTATTCTGTAAGCAAAAATCACATCTAGGCTTACAAAACTCTCCTAAAAACTTGTATTCCCACTTTTGCTGCTATAAAAGAAAATAAGTAGATTTTTAGGCAGATTTTCTAGCCTGATTAGATCAAATAAGTCTCCCATTTTCAATTACTTCTTCAGTTCTTAAAAGTATGCATTGGACAACCCTGGTTGTGAGGAGATAATATTAAATGTTAACTACATAATTTATCACTAAGAAGCAGGAATGATTATTTAAAAGTCAACATAGAGGAAAATGAGCGCTAAAAGCAGGGAAAATCAGAAAATAAAGACAGGGAGGGGTACGAGTAAGGATCATCGTTAACTGACGATGCAGTCAGATAAGTGAATGCCACTGTCACCATTCTACAGTCCCATTACTTTCCCCAATAAGACTTTGGCAGCCCAGTGATTACCACAAAAAAAAGTATGAGAGTGAGAGGGAATCTTAATAGAAACAGGATCTGGGTATTTTTTCATTTTCTGTAAAGCTATAAGTCCCCCGGCCTTACCCTCGTCCTACCTGAGGTGACGTCTCCCGGCACTGACCAGGTAATGTCGTGTAATGGAGTACACGTGTGGCCTAATGGAGACAGGTCCGGGCAGAAAGGGGAGCGTCTGTCGTGCTACCAGATTGAAACTGATGGGCCAAAGTGAAGGGTCTGCAGAGCACCCTCCACACACCGTGGCCCCTCCAACCTCATCAGCTACACTCACACACACCTTAGATCAGAGTCCATTATTCAATTTAGCCCTTCTAATGACCAGTGAATTAGAATGCCAGAAGTGATTTGCCTTCTGAGCTCCACACTTGGATGTATGGACTTCCCTCCACTCTGCATAYTAAGAGGCAGCTATTCAGACACTGACACCCAATGAGCCTCCTCCAATCAGTGCACTTATAGGTTTGAATGAGAAAGATATCCAGGCAATGGGTTCTTAATGAAAATCACCTTCATGTTTCCGACTTTTAGAGAAAAGTCCAACTCATCTGCAGAGTGACAAAACATGCAAACACACACAAAACTATCATTTTTACCCAATCCGCTGTCTTCAATTACAATTTAACTATCTAAATTTGTGTTGATTGATAGATTTCCAGGCTTTTTTGTGTGTTTTTTTTTCTTTGTGTGTTGTCTACTTTTCCTCTACAGACTTTTCAGCTAGTTCTAGTGGCTTTTATAATTTATCACAGTACATTCAAAACTTGAAGAAAGTGAACAGGAAGTGAACAAAAAAGTGTCAGATCTAAAAAGATGATCTACAACAGATAACCTGTATCTAAAAAGTATTTTTTAGGAAACATTTAAAAATTAAATCCAGCAAAGCTTTAATATAAGACTTGTGTGACAAGTTATCAGCTAGTAGCTCTTTGGTAATCACCTTGTTTGTGCTAAAATTGCTTTATTTGTGTCAAACTATCTTAACTTTGGCATTTTTTGTATTACATGCAGCTAAAGAAATGGGAGTATACAGTGACAATTTGTGACAGGCTGCTAGTAAAAACGTCCCAACAGAAAATCAGGTAAAATTCAGTTTAAAATAGGTTATTTGCCAAGTTTTCTTAACACAACACTGGTTTATACAATTAGTTTAGGAGCTTTCTTTTTTCGTTTGAATGATTCATAAAGTTAAATGTACCGCCTGTTGTACATTCCCATATTGTGGTTACTTCCTCCCTCTTTATAGCCTACCAGGGACTTTGAATTAGCATAATAGGCTGTTTAAACAATTTGATTGGTTGTCTTCTTTTGATTGACACTTATTTTGACCAACTGGGTTCATCTATATACTCTACAGAGCCCGAAATGTGTGGCAAGCCACTCATGTCCCACCTGTCCGTGGTACATGTGACTGATTGACTAGGATCGGCCAATCAGCTTTGTTCTGACACCACAGCTGTGTAACCAATCAGGTTACCTTTTATTTGATATGCAGTTTTGGAAATAAAAAAAAACAGTTAATAGTTATAGTGTATTTTAACTTTAGTAACTAAATAATAGCTACAGTTACAAAAATTATGACCTGAAGTTAAAACGTCAGATTAATAGCTTTACATAGAGACTAGGCTTGTGAATTTACTCCAAAGTGTTCAAGGGCAATATTTAATTTAATTTGGGTTAGGGTAGGGACACAAGTTAGCAGGTTAAGTGGCTGAAGATACCAACAAATACACACAAAAAAAGGAAAAAAAATGGTAATTATGAACTCAAAAATTAAATTTGGTGATGCCTGATGATGCATCGGTTTCTTAAAGCCGTGCGTTTTGTAGGAGAGTAATTCCATCACCACCTTTGTGACTTTGTGTTCAGAGCTATTGGTACATGTAGTGAGGTGGCTAACACTTACAAAATTAACCAGCACTCAATAACTTACAGGCAAATTCAATATGCATTCATTTCATGTTACAGTTTTGGTGTGTTCAATACATGGTTACCTCATGTATCATATACTCCCATCAAACAATGTAATACCTTTTTGTTCAAAGATTCTTTAGTTGCAGGTTTCAGATTTGATAATAATAAAACTATTTCTGCTTTCTTCCATCTTTTCAAGGTTGTTGGGTGGCTGCCTCTCCTTTTTTTCACTAGGAGCTGTAAAATCTGTTTGACAGCTCTGATTTATGACACGACATTGGAACCGACTGCCTGTGGGGAAAAGAGTGTATGTTTCAGTGTGTTTGGAAATGAGTGAATGTGCCCACCTCACAGAGGGCCGCCACTGCTGTGCTCAATGTTCAGCGCGGCACACAGAGCTCACAGGTAGGGGACTTTTGAAAACCCTCATGGTCACGTAAAACATCCAAGCGTGTGTGCTGGATAGTACCAGTAGTGTGATAGTACCAACAGCAGTCGAACAAGCAGTGATGCTGCAGAAACAGCACAGAAAGGAAGAGACTAAAAACTGAAACTAAGAAAATTACTAGCAAACATGACTACAGTTTAATTAAAACCCATCCAATGGTTCATGAGATACTTTGCTAACAGACAGAGCTGACTCCTACAKTTGGCACTAATGTTTTAAACAAAGATCTTGCACAACGAGTAACACTTAGTCGATGTGCTGTGCTCGACTCTCAGCTACAACCAGATTAAATTTTAGCTCCGTCTCTGTAAAGTTGACTGAATTAAAGCTATTATTGTGTCTTTATGATTTGATGGTTGGGTATCACTCTCAGCATCTAGAACTGTGTTTTTCGAAGTGAGGGCTGTGGCCCCCTGGGCGACAACCAGAGGGTGCTCAAAAAGCCGGCGGGAAGATTAGAAAAAATAAAAAAGATCAAATAAATGTTTTAAACCATTATCATGAAATCAAATTTGTTTTTCAACCATTATATTAAAACATATTTATAACTAGATACTGCATAGTGGCAGCATACATGAGCCCCGCACAAAGGCAAAGCACAATTGCACTCAGAAGTCATCAGAGCAGATTTATTGTTTTGGGTAGGGGTCTGGAGGGGGTGGGGGTGCTCATTGGTTGGCCCGATTCATCAGAGCTAAACAAAAAAAAAAAAAAAAAATATCTGAAGCTCCTATGTTGAATAGTTTTTGAGATATAAGCATTTTTGTATGTGCAGACACCACCTTTTCAGAGGGAGCCCCCTCCTCACATATGGTGTCTGTGGTAAAGCCACTGGCTGGCCCAGTGTAGGCCTAACACATCTACATTCCTACCAAATTTCATGTGGATCGGTGCAGCCGTTTCTGAGCTATGGACCTGTCCAGGGTGTACCACACCCCAAGCACTGTGACTACTGGATATGGGCACCAGTGACCCTGAAAGGAAGAAGCGGGTATAAATAATGGATGGATGGACGGATGGATGGATGGATGGTTGACCAAAAGTCTTGAAAAAAAGAAGAAGAAAAAACAGTATGTGTGTGGGAGTCTTAATAATATATTGAAATGTTACTTAAGAGAGGTTTCATTTTTTTGTTCTGTTCTTCTTGTCAACAGTTGGTTTAAAAAGTTGTTTTCAGAAGTGTTTAAAATGTGTTAGTTTATTACCATATAACATCTAATGGTGAATAAAAGAGAGAAAAACATTCTAGAAGTTTATGATTCTCTACATATTTTGTAGCATTTGCAAGGAAGTGTCCCTGGACAGAGGTTAACCCTCTTTGGGGGGCCATGGCATGGAAAAGTTTGTGAACTCCTGATTCAGAAAACTGACTGAGATAAAGCCAGTTTTGTGTTTAAGGTTGAGTAGCGGTTGCAGCCATCTTCAGTTTGTTTGACTCCAAAAGTTAATCAGTTTAAGACATGAATGATTACTCTGTTAAAGATTCATTTAAATTTGCTCAGTGGTTCATGAATTATTTTAGTATCAGACACCAACATAAGCTCAGGGATAAACCTCATTGTTCACCCTTTGGCAGCAGAAGTATGATTCAGAATTATGATTAAGTTTAGAACCCGTTAAAGCTGTGTTAAGAATTAAATTTGACACAATTCACCATGTAACGCAACAAATTTACTGAAATAAGTTTTAGTCTCTTGCCTCTGCTCGACTGAGCGCCCATCGAGATTATGCTCAACGCAGTTTGTCAAATTCAAGGCTAGCTCAGATGAGCCGGGATCAGGGTGTGTGTGTGCTTTCTTTAAACATTTGTGTGTACGCACGGGGGCGTGCGGCTCTGAAAATAAATCGCAGTGCAAGCATGAGGATGCATCCATGTAAAAATTTGTGTGGGCCCGCGCCTGAGTCGTTGTCATCTACGAGCCGAATTTCACACCTTCTGCCCTTTCTGCTGTCGAACAGATGAGGCAGAATTGATGGACAGGTGGGACAGGACAAGGTGGAAATCAGCCAGATGAAAGAGGTTGAGACAGCTGACAAAGTAAGGGAGGTGTACAGAGAGAGAGGGCGGTGAGATGATTTGGCTCTTTCTCTGCACAACTGGCAAAGGTTTCAACCTGTTGTATTATTAGGAGATTTTTACACATACAGTGTTGTATAGGCAACAGAATAACCAGCTGCAAAGGCTAAAGGTTTTTATATCTAGAACCACAATTTAAGGATGCACAACATTTCGGCATTAACATTGTTATCGGATGATATTGGTCATTTTTTAGAATATCAATATCAGTCAGATAAGTTAAACTGGGCCAATATTAACGTCCAATATTAATTTCCCACTGTTTAGCTTTGTGTAGGGCTGGGCGGTAAGACCTCAGTTTCATATCATGGTATAAATTGAATCCCTTTCACGGTAACTGTTTATATCGTGGTAGAAAATTATCAGAAAAAGCAAATATAATCAAATTTTTAGAGCATTTATTTTGCAGAAAACTGTAATCATAATCAAACCCAGCATTTTGCTGTAGTACAAATTAACATAACAGAAGTACAAAATAATGTTTTATATATTTGCAAAATTTTTCGCATATACTGCGCATTTACTACGCAGCCCTAGTTTTGTGTTTCTGTTTTGGGAGAGGAGATGGTTGGTCGAGTGGTATCTGTTTGATAATCCTAGTGATGCTGCATAGCCAGGAGTAACTGAAGTAGAGAGCCATGTCAGCAGTCTGGTATGTATATAAATAATTTGTGTTTGCGTAATATTGGTAAATATCGGTTATAAGCCGTAACACCAATAATATCAGGTATCAATATCTGCTGAAATGTTCCTATCGGTGCATCCTTACCCCAAACTCAGAACATTTTGGTAATATTATGAACTGTAGATGATGAAATAAAATCTTTCTAATTGTCTGTTAAAGTCAACATATTATAGTGAAACTGCAAGACTTTGGTCTGGATTCCTCCTTATTATAACTCCACAAGTCCCTCTTTCACCAACCATCAACTCGTTTTGAGTCTCTTTGAAACCAAATGAGATACTTCACACCCCGCCCCCCCTCCAGCTTCCAGACCGGTCCACTCCAGTTTGATAGAGGGGTTTACCACTATATAGCTGCACAGAAACTTTTTATTTAGAAATAAATTAAAATATGTCAACAAGAGAAGACTTGTCCCTCCAGCCTTACATGTTGGACCCAGAGTCTGACCCAGAACCAGAGGAGAATGAAGACCACCAGATTGTAGTTGTCACAAATACTGTGACATAATAGTTCACAGTGTCTCAATGTATTTAACAGCTAAAAAAAGTGGATTTTGCATGCTCTGATCTTTTTCAAAAAAGCATTTTTATGAAACTTTTCCTCTTTTTTAGATAATTTTTTGCAGACCATCTTTATTTCTAAGACATTTAGCCTCTCTAAAACGCTGTTTTATACTCACCTGTTGCCAAAATAACCTAATAAACAATATAAYGGAGCCKTTTGTAGCCTGATATGACTTTTGTWTTTATTTTGTTGCTGCCATAACATTTAAATTACGTTATGTTAATTGGTTTACGAATCAAACAGTTTTATAACTATTTTATTGTGTTTTTATTTACAGTTTACAAAACACCTCAACATTTTTWAAATTGAGGTTGAGAAATATTTTGGAACCACATAAATGAAGACGTCAGTCTCTGCATTTTCTCAAATAAATCAAAATCTCGCTGCCAGCAAAACCCACCTCAGAGGTTTGTGAAGTCTCACTGTTTGCCTTTCCCTTCGACAGTCTGTCACAGTCATTAGCAGCATGCTAATCAAAGCTAATTACATTGAGACAGGCAGACACAACTCATTTCTTATCATGACAGAGTGCTGCTGTGTTTGTAGTGCTCAATGAGGCAGCGCTTATAATCAACAGCCGCTTTTATGTGAGGTAAATGAATGCGACTGCGTTTTCTATTTAACTTCTTTGATGCTGATGTCAAAAGTTAATCATTTTCTGTCTCTTTTTGTGTCTAACTCTGACAGCTGAGTTTATTCTAAACACAAACAGCAAAACCATTTACCGTACAAAATGTGCATACAATTATTAAATTATTTTTCAAAACAAATTAAAAAAAGGTGCAAATAAAGAAGTAAATGAGTCGAAGGCGAGTAAGTATGAGGAGAAAAAACTTAGAAATAAGGGTAAAGATAGAGAAATAAAAAAAAGTCTTGTTGGAGGAAAAATGTCGTTTTTTTTTTTTAGAGAAATATTATAAGAGTCAGGCGTTGCAGATCCCCCTCCCACACTGTTCAAGTTGCAAAAGCTCATTTTAAAGATTTTGCTGGCAAAGCAGAAAAGACCTCTGTTCTCCGTTTTCCATATTTCATATACGGCCCATTGGAAAGCGTCGTCTGCAAGTGTCATGGTTTGGCACATTTATGAGAGATGCACCGAAGAACTCGGAAGATGTGCTTAAGTTCAGCCTTTTCAAAGTCACAGTTCACAGTACGGTAATTGACTTCAGAAAGGTACATTTCTTTCACTGCTGCAAGTTAATCCATCAGTAATTATTTTATTAAGCCTTTTTTTTTCATTACATTGCAGGATTTTAAAGAAGATTAATTTTGGATTTCTAAACCTCACATTTAGCCTTACCATATGGTAAATAAAAAAATATTTAAAAAGCAGAAAAACTGCAATAGTGAGATTTTAAAAGCAAACCTTATTTCCTTAAATCCTTACTGCCAACATGGTGCTTTGTCCGTGCTAAAAAACGGTGCCTCTAAACTGATCACTAAGTCACAATTACAGGTCATCTGAGCACCAGCCAATATTTGAACAATGCCCAATGATCAAAATGAATAGAAATGTCATAATTCTTTTTTGTTTCTCACTTTCTGATCGAGCCGATTGATTAATCTGTTAGATGCTCCTTTAACAGCCTCATCGTATCGCCCTCTTGTCTTCTGCTGTGGACGTATTGAATGCTTGGTAAGCCTTCATGAATCCATCAGCCATTATATTACGACTGCACACCAATTACCGAGTGGTACATTCAGTTTGTCATCATTTAAATGTAAAACCACTCCGATCAGTCCGGTCAAAAGACAAATGGAGTCGGGATGTGAGAAATAAATAGCTTTGTGAAAGTGGAATTGTACCTGTGGTTTGGACAACTTCTCAAAGATGTCTCACATATATAACCTCCTTATCTCAGCTACAGCTAGCATTAGCTGCTAACCCTTCAAGCATTGATACAAAGCACTGAACAAACTTTTCAGGAGGCCTCGAATTTAAGGCATTAAAGCTGACTAAGACTGAGCAGAGCAACATCCAGCTAAAGTTTTGCTTCGTCATCGCTTTTCTCCAGTTAGAAAAAAAAAAAAGAAAAAATAGCCACTTTCCTTCCCAGGTGATAAGGGAGAGGGAAAAGGCGGGAAACAGACCTGTGTAATGCTGATAGACATAGTCACCCTCTGGCTGAGCGGGGCTTGAGTGCTCAAATCAAAGGCTAAAAATGCATCATCAGCAGCGGTGGATTTATGTGGATGAATGGAGTTGACGGCTGAGGTGGGGGGGGCGCTGGTGTGGAGGGTGGTGGATGTCAAAGAAAGTGGCTGAGACACGGCTAATACTGCCAGTGAGCTGTGGCCACCTAAGTAATTACTACCTTTGCTGTTTGGCTAATCCCCAGAGCGCAGCAGCAAACTGAGGAGGGAAACGCTCGCGCCTCGTCGTTGGACTTTATAAATCCAGAGACATCCGCCTCGTCCCGAGATACAGAGCAAAGGATGACGAGGAAAATGTTAATTCTATAAATTAATTGTGACTTTTTAACATGAAGGAGCTTCTGTTTTGTTTGGGGGAGAGACTTGATATCGACACAGTGCTCTGACAACCAGCTGATGTCGAGAACAACTCAGAGAACTCGTGTTTAATGAATCTTTTTAACACCTCATTGCAACAAACAGGAAATGAATCATTCTTAAATGGTAAAACGCAACATTAAACTTGACCTAAATGTAAAAAAGTAAAAAAAAAAAAAAGGAAAAAGAAAGATTGGACACATTGTTTGAAAATTTTCTCAACACCAGTAACTTAATTTAYAAAATGTATCTTCAGATTCAGAAGACTTAAGAGTATTTATGTTTATATTTTATTAAGGAGGTTGAGTATTAAAATTTCACAATAAAACCAAAAAAAATAATGAACAAAACAAAACAAAAAATRAAAGCCCAAACATTAGATCACAAGTGAGTTAAGCATTATTGCAAAAGGAATCCAGAAGATCCAGGATCTATGATCTGGTCAGTGCAGAACTTTATTTTATTCTTCCTTTGAAATAGATTAAATTGTAACATATAAAATAAACTTACAAACTAAGAAATTAAATTAGAAAATACTTTTCATCATATTGATGTTGAATGCGTCCTTAAATTATTTTTTTAGGCAAAGTTTGTGATTGGCTGCGTTTTCATTCATTCATTCATTCATTCATTCATTCATTCATTCATTCATTCATTTTTGGAAACTGCCGGTATGACATGATCAATGATGTCAATAGAAAAGTCAAACCATTTAGATGTAATGGGATATATTTATGCTCATATTTGTTGAGTAAACTACGCAGATGTTCTTTATTTACAATGAGTGTGTACCTGCATTTTAAAACTACCCCCCCCCCCCCACACACACACACACACACACACACACACATATGTTGAAACCTACTGGAGTAAACTCATTCAGACTTTTATATAGTTCAGGATAACATTTTTCTATGTTTTGATTGAGTACATTTAACTGTACTGACAGATTAAATTAATAAAGAAACAATTAAGTCATAATTACAACTTTTTTTTCCTTTATCAACTCGTTTAGAATTTAGAAACATTAATGATCGATAAATGAGTACAGAGTATAAGTAAGTAGGTGCATTGTTTTTGTAGTAGTTTTTAAGCAGCATTATTTTTGACAACTTTCAAGTTTTGATGGGGAATATTGACAGTTTTATAAGTTTAAAATGAACACTTGGTGATTCTATTTAAAATCTCAGAACAACTACAAGACATAAGAAAAAATAATCTGAAAAACTAGAAGCTGCATCAAGACACAACAGTCTGAAAACATTAAAAATATATAGAAAAAGATCCTGCCCTGTCCACAAAGCAGCTCAGCACTCTGGGTTACCTTTGCGTTCGGAGCGTTTCTTCCGCCTCCTCTTAAACTTGCGTCGGATCAGGCAGTAATAGGCGCCCAGACTCGGCGCGTCGTTGGTAAAAAGGGCCATTTTCTGCTCCGCACTTCGGTCTAAAATCAACTAAACTCTTCTAGGACCAGATCAAACTTGAGCAGCTGGMGTCTTCCAGTGATCACAAGATCTCAGTCACCTGTCCGTCTCCTCTGACAGCCCGACCTATCACACTCTGGAGCATGCTCAGCTTCACAACACCTGCAGCGTTTCTTTGTTTCTACCGGTTCCTACTCTCATATCCTCTCCATCCCTCCCTCTCTCCTCCTCCTCCCCCGTTGACTCCATGTCTGCCCTATCAGGAGCCAGAGAGGGGGGTAGGCAACGGAGCAGGGTGTGAGAAAGAATGAGGGCTCTATCTTAAAGGAGACTCGTGTTTCATATTATGAACACTTCTTCTAGTTTTAATCAAACAAACTCAACTTCCTTCGCTTTGGAAATCAGTTTGAAATAAAGAGTTTTCTGTAATTATGATCATTTTTTGCTGTAAACACAATTTAAATACAAACCAGAGCTCCAGCACACAAACAATCAGACAAAAATCGTCTTTGAAATATAAAAAACACCTTAAAACGTAAATATTTGTGCTGCTGTTCCTTCAAACACTAAGAAGCTCAGCGAGTGTTTAAAAAAAAAGGAAGAGGCCAATAAGAAATAAATACACTGCTGCCCTCTAGTGGTTTTCTATTGCAGTTGCAATTATTCTTGTGACAAACCAAGTCGACTAACTTTAATCCACATTATAGCTGTGCTTGTTATACTGTGTTATTTTAACAAACTCAACAAGTGTATATTGAAGAATTATAACTGTGTTAAGCATAAAAAAACATAAAACTCTCACCTTTGACTGTGGAAATGTCTGTGACTGGAAAACCTGGCAGAGAGACACAGAAGATTTTCCAGGTAAGTAAAGAGCAGGCTGCTGACTGAGTTGTTTTTGTCACATATCTGGAACAATGAATTAGTTTTATTACAGATGTGGAGCAGTAAAATGATTGAACGGACAAACGAAGGTGCATTTAGCTTTAGATACACTTTATTTTGAAAATAAATACGGATAATAAAGATAAACC